>NW_028133109.1:0-308094 GCF_964374135.1 Grampus griseus | reverse complement strand
TAGGGGACGGGTGAGGGTCAGGCTTCGGTGAAGGGTTAGGGATAAGGTTCGGGCTAGGGTTAGGGTTAGGGGACGGGGACGGTTTAGGGTCCAGGTGAGTGTACGGCAACACTTTAGGGGGAGCGTACGTGTGAGGGCGCGGGTTAGTGTCAGCGTACGGGTTAGGATTAGGGGACGGGTGAGGGTCAGGCTTCGGGGAAGGGTTAGGGTTAGGGTTCGGGCTAGGGTTAGGGTTAGGGGACGGGGACGGTTTAGGGTCCAGGTGAGGGTACGACAACGCTTTAGGGGGAGCGTACGTGTGAGGGCGCGGGTTAGTGTCAGCGTACGGGTTAGGATTAGGGGACGGGTGAGGGTCAGGCTTCGGAGAAGGGTTAGGGTTAGGGTTCGGGCTAGGGTTAGGGTTAGGGTACGGGGACGGTTTAGGGTCCAGGTGAGGGTACGACAACGCTTTAGGGGGAGCGTACGTGTGAGGGCGCGGGTTAGTGTCAGCGTACGGGTTAGGATTAGGGGACGGGTGAGGGTCAGGCTTCGGGGAAGGGTTAGGGTTAGGGTTCGGGCTAGGGTTAGGGTTAGGGGACGGGGACGGTTTAGGGTCCAGGTGAGGGTACGACAACGCTTTAGGGGGAGCGTACGTGTGAGGGCGCGGGTTAGTGTATGCGTACGGGTTAGGATTATGGGACGGTTGAGGGTCAGGCTTCGGGGAAGGTTTAGGGTTAGGGTTCGGGCTAGGGTTAGGGTTAGGGGACGGGGACGGTTTAGGGTCCAGGTGAGGGTACGGCAACGCTTTAGGGGGAGCGTACGTGTGAGGGCGCAGGTTAGTGTCAGCGTACGGGTTAGGATTAGGGGACGGGTGAGGGTCAGGCTTCGGGGAAGGGTTAGGGATAAGGTTCGGGCTAGGGTTAGGGTTAGGGGACGGGGACGGTTTAGGGTCCAGGTGAGTGTACGGCAACGCTTTAGGGGGAGCGTACGTGTGAGGGCGCGGGTTAGTGTCAGCGTACGGGTTGGGATGAGGGGACGGGTGAGGGTCAGGCTTCGGGGAAGGGTTAGGGTTAGGGTTCGGGCTAGGGTTAGGGTTAGGGGACGGGGACGGTTTAGGGTCCAGGTGAGGGTACGACAACGCTTTAGGGGGAGCGTACGTGTGAGGGCGTGGGTTAGTGTCAGCGTACGGGTTAGGTTTAGGGGACGGGTGAGGGTCAGGCTTCGGGGAAGTGTTAGGGTTAGGGTTCGGGCTAGGGTTAGGGTTAGGGGACGGGGACGGTTTAGGGTCCAGCTGAGGGTACGACAACGCTTTAGGGGGAGCGTACGTGTGAGGGTGCGGGTTAGTGTCAGCGTACGGGTTAGGATTAGGGGACGGGTGAGGGTCAGGCTTCGGGGAAGGGTTAGGGTTAGGGTTCGGGCTAGGGTTAGGGTTAGGGGACGGGGACGGTTTAGGGTCCAGGTGAGGGTACGACAACGCTTTAGGGGAGCGTACGTGTGAGGGCACGGGTTAGTGTCAGCGTACGGGTTAGGATTAGGGGACGGGTGAGGGTCAGGCTTCGGGGAAGGGTTAGGGTTAGGGTTCGGGCTAGGGTTAGGGTTAGGGGACGGGGACGGTTAAGGGTCCAGCTGAGGGTACGACAACGCTTTAGGGGGAGCGTACGTGTGAGGGCGCGGGTTAGTGTCAGCGTACGGGTTAGGATTAGGGGACGGGTGAGGGTCAGGCTTCGGGGAAGGGTTAGGGTTAGGGTTCGGGCTAGGGTTAGGGTTAGGGGACGGGGACGGTTTAGGGTCCAGGTGAGGGTACGGCAACGCTTTAGGGGGAGCGTACGTGTGAGGGCGCGGGTTAGTGTCAGCGTACGGGTTAGGATTAGGGGACGGGTGAGGGTCAGGCTTCGGGGAAGTGTTAGGGTTAGGGTTCGGGCTAGGGTTAGGGTTAGGGGACGGGGACGGTTTAGGGTCCAGGTGAGTGTACGGCAACGCTTTAGGGGGAGCGTACGTGTGAGGGCGTGGGTTAGTGTCAGCGTACGGGTTAGGATTAGGGGACGGGTGAGGGTCAGGCTTCGGGGAAGGGTTAGGGTTAGGGTTCGGGCTAGGGTTAGGGTTAGGGGACGGGGACGGTTTAGGGTCCAGGTGAGGGTACGACAACGCTTTAGGGGGAGCGTACGTGTGAGGGCGCGGGTTAGTGTCAGCGTATGGGTTAGGTTTAGGGGACGGGTGAGGGTCAGGCTTCGGGGAAGTGTTAGGGTTAGGGTTCGGGCTAGGGTTAGGGTTAGGGGACGGGGACGGTTTAGGGTCCAGGTGAGGGTACGACAACGCTTTAGGGGGAGCGTACGTGTGAGGGCGCGGGTTAGTGTCTGCGTTCGGGTTAGGATTAGGGGACGGGTGAGTGTCAGGCTTCGGGGAAGGGTTAGGGTTAGGGTTCGGGCTAGGGTTAGGGTTAGGGGACGGGGACGGTTTAGGGTCCAGGTGAGGGTACGACAACGCTTTAGGGGGAGCGTACGTGTGAGGGCGCTGGTTAGTGTCAGCGTACGGGTTAGGATGAGGGGACGGTTGAGGGTCAGGCTTCGGGGAAGGGTTAGGGTTAGGGTTCGGGCTAGGGTTAGGGTTAGGGGACGGGGACGGTTTAGGGTCCAGGTGAGGGTACGACAACGCTTTAGGGGGAGCGTACGTGTGAGGGCGCGGGTTAGTGTCAGCGTACGGGTTAGGATTAGGGGACGGGTGAGGGTCAGGCTTCGGGGAAGGGTTAGGGTTAGGGTTCGGGCTAGGGTTAGGGTTAGTGGACGGGGACGGTTTAGGGTCCAGGTGAGGGTACGACAACGCTTTAGGGGGAGCGTACGTGTGAGGGCGCGGGTTAGTGTCAGCGTACGGGTTAGGATTAGGGGACGGGTGAGGGTCAGGCTTCGGGGAAGGGTTAGGGTTAGGGTTCGGGCTAGGGTTAGGGTTAGGGGACGGGGACGGTTTAGGGTCCAGCTGAGGGTACGACAACGCTTTAGGGGGAGCGTACGTGTGAGGGCGCGGGTTAGTGTCAGCGTACGGGTTAGGTTTAGGGGACGGGTGAGGGTCAGGCTTCGGGGAAGGGTTAGGGTTAGGGTTCGGGCTAGGGTTAGGGTTAGGGGACGGGAACGGTTTAGGGTCCAGGTGAGGGTATGACAACGCTTTAGGGGGAGCGAACGTGTGAGGGCGCGGGTTAGTGTCAGCGTACGGGTTAGGATTAGGGGACGGGTGAGGGTCAGGCTTCGGGGAAGGGTTAGGGTTAGGGTTCGGGCTAGGGTTAGGGTTAGGGGACGGGGACGGTTTAGGGTCCAGGTGAGGGTACGACAACGCTTTAGGGGGAGCGTACGTGTGAGGGCGCGGGTTAGTGTCAGCGTACGGGTTAGGATTAGGGGACGGGTGAGGGTCAGGCTTCGGGGAAGGGTTAGGGTTAGGGTTCGGGCTAGGGTTAGGGTTAGGGGACGGGGACGGTATAGGGTCCAGGTGAGGGTACGGCAACGCTTTAGGGGGAGCGTACATGTGAGGGCGCGGGTTAGTGTCAGCGTACGTGTTAAGATGAGGAGACGGGTGAGGGTCAGGCTTCGGGGAAGGGTTAGGGTTAGGGTTCGGGCTAGGGTTAGGGTTAGGGGACGGGGACGGTTTAGGGTCCAGGTGAGTGTACGGCAACGCTTTAGGGGGAGCGTACGTGTGAGGGCGTGGGTTAGTGTCAGCGTACGGGTTAGGATTAGGGGACGGGTGAGGGTCAGGCTTCGGGGAAGGGTTAGGGTTAGGGTTCGGGCTAGGGTTAGGGTTAGGGGACGGGGACGGTTTAGGGTCCAGGTGAGGGTACGACAACGCTTTAGGGGGAGCGTACGTGTGAGGGCGCGGGTTAGTGTCAGCGTATGGGTTAGGTTTAGGGGACGGGTGAGGGTCAGGCTTCGGGGAAGTGTTAGGGTTAGGGTTCGGGCTAGGGTTAGGGTTAGGGGACGGGGACGGTTTAGGGTCCAGGTGAGGGTACGACAACGCTTTAGGGGGAGCGTACGTGTGAGGGCGCGGGTTAGTGTCTGCGTCCGGGTTAGGATTAGGGGACGGGTGAGTGTCAGGCTTCGGGGAAGGGTTAGGGTTAGGGTTCGGGCTAGGGTTAGGGTTAGGGGACGGGGACGGTTTAGGGTCCAGGTGAGGGTACGACAACGCTTTAGGGGGAGCGTACGTGTGAGGGCGCTGGTTAGTGTCAGCGTACGGGTTAGGATGAGGGGACGGTTGAGGGTCAGGCTTCGGGGAAGGGTTAGGGTTAGGGTTCGGGCTAGGGTTAGGGTTAGGGGACGGGGACGGTTTAGGGTCCAGGTGAGGGTACGACAACGCTTTAGGGGGAGCGTACGTGTGAGGGCGCGGGTTAGTGTCAGCGTACGGGTTAGGATTAGGGGACGGGTGAGGGTCAGGCTTCGGGGAAGGGTTAGGGTTAGGGTTCGGGCTAGGGTTAGGGTTAGTGGACGGGGACGGTTTAGGGTCCAGGTGAGGGTACGACAACGCTTTAGGGGGAGCGTACGTGTGAGGGCGCGGGTTAGTGTCAGCGTACGGGTTAGGATTAGGGGACGGGTGAGGGTCAGGCTTCGGGGAAGGGTTAGGGTTAGGGTTCGGGCTAGGGTTAGGGTTAGGGGACGGGGACGGTTTAGGGTCCAGCTGAGGGTACGACAACGCTTTAGGGGGAGCGTACGTGTGAGGGCGCGGGTTAGTGTCAGCGTACGGGTTAGGTTTAGGGGACGGGTGAGGGTCAGGCTTCGGGGAAGGGTTAGGGTTAGGGTTCGGGCTAGGGTTAGGGTTAGGGGACGGGAACGGTTTAGGGTCCAGGTGAGGGTATGACAACGCTTTAGGGGGAGCGAACGTGTGAGGGCGCGGGTTAGTGTCAGCGTACGGGTTAGGATTAGGGGACGGGTGAGGGTCAGGCTTCGGGGAAGGGTTAGGGTTAGGGTTCGGGCTAGGGTTAGGGTTAGGGGACGGGGACGGTTTAGGGTCCAGGTGAGGGTACGACAACGCTTTAGGGGGAGCGTACGTGTGAGGGCGCGGGTTAGTGTCAGCGTACGGGTTAGGATTAGGGGACGGGTGAGGGTCAGGCTTCGGGGAAGGGTTAGGGTTAGGGTTCGGGCTAGGGTTAGGGTTAGGGGACGGGGACGGTATAGGGTCCAGGTGAGGGTACGGCAACGCTTTAGGGGGAGCGTACATGTGAGGGCGCGGGTTAGTGTCAGCGTACGTGTTAAGATGAGGAGACGGGTGAGGGTCAGGCTTCGGGGAAGGGTTAGGGTTTGGGTTCGGGCTAGGGTTAGGGTTAGGGGACGGGGACGGTTTAGGGTCCAGGTGAGGGTACGACAACGCTTTAGGGGGAGCGTACGTGTGAGGGCGCGGGTTAGTGTCAGCGTACGGGTTAGGATTAGGGGACGGGTGAGGGTCAGGCTTCGGGGAAGGGTTAGGGTTAGGGTTTGGGCTAGGGTTAGGGATAGGGGACGGGGACGGTTTAGGGTCCAGGTGAGGGTACGACAACGCTTTAGGGGGAGCGTACGTGTGAGGGCGCGGGTTAGTGTCAGCGTACGGGTTAGGTTTAGGGGACGGGTGAGGGTCAGGCTTCGGGGAAGGGTTAGGGTTAGGGTTCGGGCTAGGGTTAGGGTTAGGGGACGGGGACGGTTTAGGGTCCAGCTGAGGGTACGACAACGCTTTAGGGGGAGCGTACGTGTGAGGGTGCGGGTTAGTGTCAGCGTACGGGTTAGGATTAGGGGACGGGTGAGGGTCAGGCTTCGGGGAAGGGTTAGGGTTAGGGTTCGTGCTAGGGTTAGGGTTAGGGGACGGGGACGGTTTAGGGTCCAGGTGAGGGTACGACAACGCTTTAGGGGGAGCGTACGTGTGAGGGCGCGGGTTAGTGTCAGCGTAGGGGTTAAGATTAGGGGACGGGTGAGGGTCAGGCTTCGGGGAAGGTTTAGGGTTAGGGTTCGGGCTAGGGTTAGTGTTAGGGGACGGGGACGGTTTAGGGTCCAGGTGAGGGTACGGCAACGCTTTAGGGGGAGCGTACGTGTGAGGGCGCGGGTTAGTGTCAGCGTACGGGTTAGGATTAGGGGACGGGTGAGGGTCAGGCTTCGGGGAAGGGTTAGGGTTAGGGTTCGGGCTAGGGTTAGGGTTAGGGGACGGGGACGGTTTAGGGTCCAGCTGAGGGTACGACAACGCTTTAGGGGGAGCGTACGTGTGAGGGCGCGGGTTAGTGTCAGCGTACGGGTTAGGTTTAGGGGACGGGTGAGGGTCACGCTTCGGGGAAGGGTTAGGGTTAGGGTTCGGGCTAGGGTTAGGGTTAGGGGACGGGAACGGTTTAGGGTCCAGGTGAGGGTATGACAACGCTTTAGGGGGAGCGTACGTGTGAGGGCGCGGGTTAGTGTCAGCGTACGGGTTAGGATTAGGGGACGGGTGAGGGTCAGGCTTCGGGGAAGGGTTAGGGTTAGGGTTCGGGCTAGGGTTAGGGTTAGGGGACGGGGACGGTTTAGGGTCCAGGTGAGGGTACGACAACGCTTTAGGGGGAGCGTACGTGTGAGGGCGCGGGTTAGTGTCAGCGTACGGGTTAGGATTAGGGGACGGGTGAGGGTCAGGCTTCGGGGAAGGGTTAGGGTTAGGGTACGGGCTAGGGTTAGGGTTAGGGGACGGGGACGGTTTAGGGTCCAGGTGAGGGTACGGCAACGCTTTAGGGGGAGCGTACGTGTGAGGGCGCGGGTTAGTGTCAGCGTACGGGTTAGGATTAGGGGACGGGTGAGGGTCAGGCTTCGGGGAAGGGTTAGGGTTAGGGTTCGGGCTAGGGTTAGGGTTAGGGGACGGGGACGGTTTAGGGTCCAGGTGAGGGTACGGCAACGCTTTAGGGGGAGCGTACGTGTGAGGGCGCGGGTTAGTGTCAGCGTACGGGTTAGGATTAGGGGACGGGTGAGGGTCAGGCTTCGGGGAAGGGTTAGGGTTAGGGTTCGGGCTAGGGTTAGGGTTAGGGGACGGGGACGGTTTAGGGTCCAGCTGAGGGTACGACAATGCTTTAGGGGGAGCGTACGTGTGAGGGCGCGGGTTAGTGTCAGCGTACGGGTTAGGTTTAGGGGACGGGTGAGGGTCAGGCTTCGGGGAAGGGTTAGGGTTAGGGTTCGGGCTAGGGTTAGGGTTAGGGGACGGGGACGGTTTAGGGTCCAGGTGAGGGTATGACAACGCTTTAGGGGGAGCGTACGTGTGAGGGCGCGGGTTAGTGTCAGCGTACGGGTTAGGATTAGGGGACGGGTGAGGGTCAGGCTTCGGGGAAGGGTTAGGGTTAGGGTTCGGGCTAGGGTTAGGGTTAGGGGACGGGGACGGTTTAGGGTCCAGGTGAGGGTACGACAACGCTTTAGGGGGAGCGTACGTGTGAGGGCGCGGGTTAGTGTCAGCGTACGGGTTAGGATTAGGGGACGGGTGAGGTTCAGGCTTCGGGGAAGGGTTAGGTTTAGGGTTCGGGCTAGGGTTAGGGTTAGGGGACGGGGACGGTTTAGGGTCCAGGTGAGGGTACGGCAACGCTTTAGGGGGAGCGTACGTGTGAGGGCGCGGGTTAGTGTCAGCGTACGGGTTAGGATTAGGGGACGGGTGAGGGTCAGGCTTCGGGGAAGGGTTAGGGTTAGGGTTCGGGCTAGGGTTAGGGATAGGGGACGGGGACGGTTTAGGGTCCAGGTGAGGGTACGACAACGCTTTAGGGGGAGCGTACGTGTGAGGGCGCGGGTTAGTGTCAGCGTACGGGTTAGGTTTAGGGGACGGGTGAGGGTCAGGCTTCGGGGAAGGGTTAGGGTTAGGGTTCGGGCTAGGGTTAGGGTTAGGGGACGGGGACGGTTTAGGGTCCAGCTGAGGGTACGACAACGCTTTAGGGGGAGCGTACGTGTGAGGGTGCGGGTTAGTGTCAGCGTACGGGTTAGGATTAGGGGACGGGTGAGGGTCAGGCTTCGGGGAAGGGTTAGGGTTAGGGTTCGTGCTAGGGTTAGGGTTAGGGGACGGGGACGGTTTAGGGTCCAGGTGAGGGTACGACAACGCTTTAGGGGGAGCGTACGTGTGAGGGCGCGGGTTAGTGTCAGCGTACGGGTTAGGATTAGGGGACGGGTGAGGGTCAGGCTTCGGGGAAGGGTTAGGGTTAGGGTTCGGGCTAGGGTTAGGGTTAGGGGACGGGGACGGTTTAGGGTCCAGGTGAGGGTACGACAACGCTTTAGGGGGAGCGTACGTGTGAGGGCGCGGGTTAGTGTCAGCGTACGGGTTAGGATTAGGGGACGGGTGAGGGTCAGGCTTCGGGGAAGGGTTAGGGTTAGGGTTCGGGCTAGGGTTAGGGTTAGGGGACGGGGACGGTTTAGGGTCCAGGTGAGGGTACGACAACGCTTTAGGGGGAGCGTACGTGTGAGGGCGCGGGTTAGTGTCTGCGTACGGGTTAGGATTATGGGACGGGTGAGGGTCAGGCTTCGGGGAAGGTTTAGTGTTAGGGTTCGGGCTAGGGTTAGGGTTAGGGGACGGGGACGGTTTAGGGTCCAGGTGAGGGTACGGCAACGCTTTAGGGGGAGCGTACGTGTGAGGGCGCAGGTTAGTGTCAGCGTACGGGTTAGGATTAGGGGACGGGTGAGGGTCAGGCTTCGGTGAAGGGTTAGGGATAAGGTTCGGGCTAGGGTTAGGGTTAGGGGACGGGGACGGTTTAGGGTCCAGGTGAGTGTACGGCAACACTTTAGGGGGAGCGTACGTGTGAGGGCGCGGGTTAGTGTCAGCGTACGGGTTAGGATTAGGGGACGGGTGAGGGTCAGGCTTCGGGGAAGGGTTAGGGTTAGGGTTCGGGCTAGGGTTAGGGTTAGGGGACGGGGACGGTTTAGGGTCCAGGTGAGGGTACGACAACGCTTTAGGGGGAGCGTACGTGTGAGGGCGCGGGTTAGTGTCAGCGTACGGGTTAGGTTTAGGGGACGGGTGAGGGTCAGGCTTCGGGGAAGTGTTAGGGTTAGGGTTCGGGCTAGGGTTAGGGATAGGGGACGGGGACGGTTTAGGGTCCAGGTGAGGGTACGACAACGCTTTAGGGGGAGCGTACGTGTGAGGGCGCGGGTTAGTGTCAGCGTACGGGTTAGGTTTAGGGGACGGGTGAGGGTCAGGCTTCGGGGAAGGGTTAGGGTTAGGGTTCGGGCTAGGGTTAGGGTTAGGGGACGGGGACGGTTTAGGGTCCAGCTGAGGGTACGACAACGCTTTAGGGGGAGCGTACGTGTGAGGGTGCGGGTTAGTGTCAGCGTACGGTTTAGGATTAGGGACGGGTGAGGGTCAGGCTTCGGGGAAGGGTTAGGGTTAGGGTTCGTGCTAGGGTTAGGGTTAGGGGACGGGGACGGTTTAGGGTCCAGGTGAGGGTACGACAACGCTTTAGGGGGAGCGTACGTGTGAGGGCGCGGGTTAGTGTCAGCGTACGGGTTAGGATTAGGGGACGGGTGAGGGTCAGGCTTCGGGGAAGGGTTAGGGTTAGGGTTCGGGCTAGGGTTAGGGTTAGGGGACGGGGACGGTTTAGGGTCCAGGTGAGGGTACGACAACGCTTTAGGGGGAGCGTACGTGTGAGGGCGCGGGTTAGTGTCTGCGTACGGGTTAGGATTATGGGACGGGTGAGGGTCAGGCTTCGGGGAAGGTTTAGTGTTAGGGTTCGGGCTAGGGTTAGGGTTAGGGGACGGGGACGGTTTAGGGTCCAGGTGAGGGTACGGCAACGCTTTAGGGGGAGCGTACGTGTGAGGGCGCAGGTTAGTGTCAGCGTACGGGTTAGGATTAGGGGACGGGTGAGGGTCAGGCTTCGGTGAAGGGTTAGGGATAAGGTTCGGGCTAGGGTTAGGGTTAGGGGACGGGGACGGTTTAGGGTCCAGGTGAGTGTACGGCAACACTTTAGGGGGAGCGTACGTGTGAGGGCGCGGGTTAGTGTCAGCGTACGGGTTAGGATTAGGGGACGGGTGAGGGTCAGGCTTCGGGGAAGGGTTAGGGTTAGGGTTCGGGCTAGGGTTAGGGTTAGGGGACGGGGACGGTTTAGGGTCCAGGTGAGGGTACGACAACGCTTTAGGGGGAGCGTACGTGTGAGGGCGCGGGTTAGTGTCAGCGTACGGGTTAGGTTTAGGGGACGGGTGAGGGTCAGGCTTCGGGGAAGTGTTAGGGTTAGGGTTCGGGCTAGGGTTAGGGATAGGGGACGGGGACGGTTTAGGGTCCAGGTGAGGGTACGACAACGCTTTAGGGGGAGCGTACGTGTGAGGGCGCGGGTTAGTGTCAGCGTACGGGTTAGGTTTAGGGGACGGGTGAGGGTCAGGCTTCGGGGAAGGGTTAGGGTTAGGGTTCGGGCTAGGGTTAGGGTTAGGGGACGGGGACGGTTTAGGGTCCAGCTGAGGGTACGACAACGCTTTAGGGGGAGCGTACGTGTGAGGGTGCGGGTTAGTGTCAGCGTACGGGTTAGGATTAGGGGACGGGTGAGGGTCAGGCTTCGGGGAAGGGTTAGGGTTAGGGTTCGTGCTAGGGTTAGGGTTAGGGGACGGGGACGGTTTAGGGTCCAGGTGAGGGTACGACAACGCTTTAGGGGGAGCGTACGTGTGAGGGCGCGGGTTAGTGTCAGCGTACGGGTTAGGATTAGGGGACGGGTGAGGGTCAGGCTTCGGGGAAGGGTTAGGGTTAGGGTTCGGGCTAGGGTTAGGGTTAGTGGACGGGGACGGTTTAGGGTCCAGGTGAGGGTACGACAACGCTTTAGGGGGAGCGTACGTGTGAGGGCGCGGGTTAGTGTCAGCGTACGGGTTAGGATTAGGGGACGGGTGAGGGTCAGGCTTCGGGGAAGGGTTAGGGTTAGGGTTCGGGCTAGGGTTAGGGTTAGGGGACGGGGACGGTTTAGGGTCCAGCTGAGGGTACGACAACGCTTTAGGGGGAGCGTACGTGTGAGGGCGCGGGTTAGTGTCAGCGTACGGGTTAGGTTTAGGGGACGGGTGAGGGTCAGGCTTCGGGGAAGGGTTAGGGTTAGGGTTCGGGCTAGGGTTAGGGTTAGGGGACGGGAACGGTTTAGGGTCCAGGTGAGGGTATGACAACGCTTTAGGGGGAGCGAACGTGTGAGGGCGCGGGTTAGTGTCAGCGTACGGGTTAGGATTAGGGGACGGGTGAGGGTCAGGCTTCGGGGAAGGGTTAGGGTTAGGGTTCGGGCTAGGGTTAGGGTTAGGGGACGGGGACGGTTTAGGGTCCAGGTGAGGGTACGACAACGCTTTAGGGGGAGCGTACGTGTGAGGGCGCGGGTTAGTGTCAGCGTACGGGTTAGGATTAGGGGACGGGTGAGGGTCAGGCTTCGGGGAAGGGTTAGGGTTAGGGTTCGGGCTAGGGTTAGGGTTAGGGGACGGGGACGGTATAGGGTCCAGGTGAGGGTACGGCAACGCTTTAGGGGGAGCGTACATGTGAGGGCGCGGGTTAGTGTCAGCGTACGTGTTAAGATGAGGAGACGGGTGAGGGTCAGGCTTCGGGGAAGGGTTAGGGTTTGGGTTCGGGCTAGGGTTAGGGTTAGGGGACGGGGACGGTTTAGGGTCCAGGTGAGGGTACGACAACGCTTTAGGGGGAGCGTACGTGTGAGGGCGCGGGTTAGTGTCAGCGTACGGGTTAGGATTAGGGGACGGGTGAGGGTCAGGCTTCGGGGAAGGGTTAGGGTTAGGGTTTGGGCTAGGGTTAGGGATAGGGGACGGGGACGGTTTAGGGTCCAGGTGAGGGTACGACAACGCTTTAGGGGGAGCGTACGTGTGAGGGCGCGGGTTAGTGTCAGCGTACGGGTTAGGTTTAGGGGACGGGTGAGGGTCAGGCTTCGGGGAAGGGTTAGGGTTAGGGTTCGGGCTAGGGTTAGGGTTAGGGGACGGGGACGGTTTAGGGTCCAGCTGAGGGTACGACAACGCTTTAGGGGGAGCGTACGTGTGAGGGTGCGGGTTAGTGTCAGCGTACGGGTTAGGATTAGGGGACGGGTGAGGGTCAGGCTTCGGGGAAGGGTTAGGGTTAGGGTTCGTGCTAGGGTTAGGGTTAGGGGACGGGGACGGTTTAGGGTCCAGGTGAGGGTACGACAACGCTTTAGGGGGAGCGTACGTGTGAGGGCGCGGGTTAGTGTCAGCGTAGGGGTTAAGATTAGGGGACGGGTGAGGGTCAGGCTTCGGGGAAGGTTTAGGGTTAGGGTTCGGGCTAGGGTTAGTGTTAGGGGACGGGGACGGTTTAGGGTCCAGGTGAGGGTACGGCAACGCTTTAGGGGGAGCGTACGTGTGAGGGCGCGGGTTAGTGTCAGCGTACGGGTTAGGATTAGGGGACGGGTGAGGGTCAGGCTTCGGGGAAGGGTTAGGGTTAGGGTTCGGGCTAGGGTTAGGGTTAGGGGACGGGGACGGTTTAGGGTCCAGCTGAGGGTACGACAACGCTTTAGGGGGAGCGTACGTGTGAGGGCGCGGGTTAGTGTCAGCGTACGGGTTAGGTTTAGGGGACGGGTGAGGGTCAGGCTTCGGGGAAGGGTTAGGGTTAGGGTTCGGGCTAGGGTTAGGGTTAGGGGACGGGAACGGTTTAGGGTCCAGGTGAGGGTATGACAACGCTTTAGGGGGAGCGTACGTGTGAGGGCGCGGGTTAGTGTCAGCGTACGGGTTAGGATTAGGGGACGGGTGAGGGTCAGGCTTCGGGGAAGGGTTAGGGTTAGGGTTCGGGCTAGGGTTAGGGTTAGGGGACGGGGACGGTTTAGGGTCCAGGTGAGGGTACGACAACGCTTTAGGGGGAGCGTACGTGTGAGGGCGCGGGTTAGTGTCAGCGTACGGGTTAGGATTAGGGGACGGGTGAGGGTCAGGCTTCGGGGAAGGGTTAGGGTTAGGGTACGGGCTAGGGTTAGGGTTAGGGGACGGGGACGGTTTAGGGTCCAGGTGAGGGTACGGCAACGCTTTAGGGGGAGCGTACGTGTGAGGGCGCGGGTTAGTGTCAGCGTACGGGTTAGGATTAGGGGACGGGTGAGGGTCAGGCTTCGGGGAAGGGTTAGGGTTAGGGTTCGGGCTAGGGTTAGGGTTAGGGGACGGGGACGGTTTAGGGTCCAGGTGAGGGTACGGCAACGCTTTAGGGGGAGCGTACGTGTGAGGGCGCGGGTTAGTGTCAGCGTACGGGTTAGGATTAGGGGACGGGTGAGGGTCAGGCTTCGGGGAAGGGTTAGGGTTAGGGTTCGGGCTAGGGTTAGGGTTAGGGGACGGGGACGGTTTAGGGTCCAGCTGAGGGTACGACAACGCTTTAGGGGGAGCGTACGTGTGAGGGCGCGGGTTAGTGTCAGCGTACGGGTTAGGTTTAGGGGACGGGTGAGGGTCAGGCTTCGGGGAAGGGTTAGGGTTAGGGTTCGGGCTAGGGTTAGGGTTAGGGGACGGGAACGGTTTAGGGTCCAGGTGAGGGTATGACAACGCTTTAGGGGGAGCGTACGTGTGAGGGCGCGGGTTAGTGTCAGCGTACGGGTTAGGATTAGGGGACGGGTGAGGGTCAGGCTTCGGGGAAGGGTTAGGGTTAGGGTTCGGGCTAGGGTTAGGGTTAGGGGACGGGGACGGTTTAGGGTCCAGGTGAGGGTACGACAACGCTTTAGGGGGACCGTACGTGTGAGGGCGCGGGTTAGTGTCAGCGTACGGGTTAGGATTAGGGGACGGGTGAGGGTCAGGCTTCGGGGAAGGGTTAGGTTTAGGGTTCGGGCTAGGGTTAGGGTTAGGGGACGGGGACGGTTTAGGGTCCAGGTGAGGGTACGGCAACGCTTTAGGGGGAGCGTACGTGTGAGGGCGCGGGTTAGTGTCAGCGTACGGGTTAGGATTAGGGGACGGGTGAGGGTCAGGCTTCGGGGAAGGGTTAGGGTTAGGGTTCGGGCTAGGGTTAGGGATAGGGGACGGGGACGGTTTAGGGTCCAGGTGAGGGTACGACAACGCTTTAGGGGGAGCGTACGTGTGAGGGCGCGGGTTAGTGTCAGCGTACGGGTTAGGTTTAGGGGACGGGTGAGGGTCAGGCTTCGGGGAAGGGTTAGGGTTAGGGTTCGGGCTAGGGTTAGGGTTAGGGGACGGGGACGGTTTAGGGTCCAGCTGAGGGTACGACAACGCTTTAGGGGGAGCGTACGTGTGAGGGTGCGGGTTAGTGTCAGCGTACGGGTTAGGATTAGGGGACGGGTGAGGGTCAGGCTTCGGGGAAGGGTTAGGGTTAGGGTTCGTGCTAGGGTTAGGGTTAGGGGACGGGGACGGTTTAGGGTCCAGGTGAGGGTACGACAACGCTTTAGGGGGAGCGTACGTGTGAGGGCGCGGGTTAGTGTCAGCGTACGGGTTAGGATTAGGGGACGGGTGAGGGTCAGGCTTCGGGGAAGGGTTAGGGTTAGGGTTCGGGCTAGGGTTAGGGTTAGGGGACGGGGACGGTTTAGGGTCCAGGTGAGGGTACGACAACGCTTTAGGGGGAGCGTACGTGTGAGGGCGCGGGTTAGTGTCAGCGTACGGGTTAGGATTAGGGGACGGGTGAGGGTCAGGCTTCGGGGAAGGGTTAGGGTTAGGGTTCGGGCTAGGGTTAGGGTTAGGGGACGGGGACGGTTTAGGGTCCAGGTGAGGGTACGACAACGCTTTAGGGGGAGCGTACGTGTGAGGGCGCGGGTTAGTGTCTGCGTACGGGTTAGGATTATGGGACGGGTGAGGGTCAGGCTTCGGGGAAGGTTTAGTGTTAGGGTTCGGGCTAGGGTTAGGGTTAGGGGACGGGGACGGTTTAGGGTCCAGGTGAGGGTACGGCAACGCTTTAGGGGGAGCGTACGTGTGAGGGCGCAGGTTAGTGTCAGCGTACGGGTTAGGATTAGGGGACGGGTGAGGGTCAGGCTTCGGTGAAGGGTTAGGGATAAGGTTCGGGCTAGGGTTAGGGTTAGGGGACGGGGACGGTTTAGGGTCCAGGTGAGTGTACGGCAACACTTTAGGGGGAGCGTACGTGTGAGGGCGCGGGTTAGTGTCAGCGTACGGGTTAGGATTAGGGGACGGGTGAGGGTCAGGCTTCGGGGAAGGGTTAGGGTTAGGGTTCGGGCTAGGGTTAGGGTTAGGGGACGGGGACGGTTTAGGGTCCAGGTGAGGGTACGACAACGCTTTAGGGGGAGCGTACGTGTGAGGGCGCGGGTTAGTGTCAGCGTACGGGTTAGGTTTAGGGGACGGGTGAGGGTCAGGCTTCGGGGAAGTGTTAGGGTTAGGGTTCGGGCTAGGGTTAGGGATAGGGGACGGGGACGGTTTAGGGTCCAGGTGAGGGTACGACAACGCTTTAGGGGGAGCGTACGTGTGAGGGCGCGGGTTAGTGTCAGCGTACGGGTTAGGTTTAGGGGACGGGTGAGGGTCAGGCTTCGGGGAAGGGTTAGGGTTAGGGTTCGGGCTAGGGTTAGGGTTAGGGGACGGGGACGGTTTAGGGTCCAGCTGAGGGTACGACAACGCTTTAGGGGGAGCGTACGTGTGAGGGTGCGGGTTATTGTCAGCGTACGGGTTAGGATTAGGGGACGGGTGAGGGTCAGGCTTCGGGGAAGGGTTAGGGTTAGGGTTCGTGCTAGGGTTAGGGTTAGGGGACGGGGACGGTTTAGGGTCCAGGTGAGGGTACGACAACGCTTTAGGGGGAGCGTACGTGTGAGGGCGCGGGTTAGTGTCAGCGTACGGGTTAGGATTAGGGGACGGGTGAGGGTCAGGCTTCGGAGAAGGGTTAGGGTTAGGGTTCGGGCTAGGGTTAGGGTTAGGGTACGGGGACGGTTTAGGGTCCAGGTGAGGGTACGACAACGCTTTAGGGGGAGCGTACGTGTGAGGGCGCGGGTTAGTGTCAGCGTACGGGTTAGGATTAGGGGACGGGTGAGGGTCAGGCTTCGGGGAAGGGTTAGGGTTAGGGTTCGGGCTAGGGTTAGGGTTAGGGGACGGGGACGGTTTAGGGTCCAGGTGAGGGTACGACAACGCTTTAGGGGGAGCGTACGTGTGAGGGCGCGGGTTAGTGTATGCGTACGGGTTAGGATTATGGGACGGTTGAGGGTCAGGCTTCGGGGAAGGTTTAGGGTTAGGGTTCGGGCTAGGGTTAGGGTTAGGGGACGGGGACGGTTTAGGGTCCAGGTGAGGGTACGGCAACGCTTTAGGGGGAGCGTACGTGTGAGGGCGCAGGTTAGTGTCAGCGTACGGGTTAGGATTAGGGGACGGGTGAGGGTCAGGCTTCGGGGAAGGGTTAGGGATAAGGTTCGGGCTAGGGTTAGGGTTAGGGGACGGGGACGGTTTAGGGTCCAGGTGAGTGTACGGCAACGCTTTAGGGGGAGCGTACGTGTGAGGGCGCGGGTTAGTGTCAGCGTACGGGTTAGGATGAGGGGACGGGTGAGGGTCAGGCTTCGGGGAAGGGTTAGGGTTAGGGTTCGGGCTAGGGTTAGGGTTAGGGGACGGGGACGGTTTAGGGTCCAGGTGAGGGTACGACAACGCTTTAGGGGGAGCGTACGTGTGAGGGCGTGGGTTAGTGTCAGCGTACGGGTTAGGTTTAGGGGACGGGTGAGGGTCAGGCTTCGGGGAAGTGTTAGGGTTAGGGTTCGGGCTAGGGTTAGGGTTAGGGGACGGGGACGGTTTAGGGTCCAGCTGAGGGTACGACAACGCTTTAGGGGGAGCGTACGTGTGAGGGTGCGGGTTAGTGTCAGCGTACGGGTTAGGATTAGGGGACGGGTGAGGGTCAGGCTTCGGGGAAGGGTTAGGGTTAGGGTTCGGGCTAGGGTTAGGGTTAGGGGACGGGGACGGTTTAGGGTCCAGCTGAGGGTACGACAACGCTTTAGGGGGAGCGTACGTGTGAGGGCGCGGGTTAGTGTCAGCGTACGGGTTAGGATTAGGGGACGGGTGAGGGTCAGGCTTCGGGGAAGGGTTAGGGTTAGGGTTCGGGCTAGGGTTAGGGTTAGGGGACGGGGACGGTTTAGGGTCCAGGTGAGGGTACGGCAACGCTTTAGGGGGAGCGTACGTGTGAGGGCGCGGGTTAGTGTCAGCGTACGGGTTAGGATTAGGGGACGGGTGAGGGTCAGGCTTCGGGGAAGGGTTAGGGTTAGGGTTCGGGTTAGGGTTAGGGTTAGGGGACGGGGACGGTTTAGGGTCCAGGTGAGGGTACGACAACGCTTTAGGGGGAGCGTACGTGTGAGGGCGCAGGTTAGTGTCAGCGTACGGGTTAGGATTAGGGGACGGGTGAGGGTCAGGCTTCGGGGAAGGGTTAGGGTTAGGTTTCGGGCTAGGGTTAGGGTTAGGGTTAGGGGACGGGGACGGTTTAGGGTCCAGGTGAGGGTACGACAACGCTTTAGGGGGAGCGTACGTGTGAGGGTGCGGGTTAGTGTCAGCGTACGGGTTAGGATTAGGGGACGGGTGAGGGTCAGGCTTCGGGGAAGGGTTAGGGTTAGGGTTCGTGCTAGGGTTAGGGTTAGGGGACGGGGACGGTTTAGGGTCCAGGTGAGGGTACGACAACGCTTTAGGGGGAGCGTACGTGTGAGGGCGCGGGTTAGTGTCAGCGTACGGGTTAGGATTAGGGGACGGGTGAGGGTCAGGCTTCGGGGAAGGGTTAGGGTTAGGGTTCGGGCTAGGGTTAGGGTTAGGGGACAGGGACGGTTTAGGGTCCAGGTGAGGGTACGACAACGCTTTAGGGGGAGCGTACGTGTGAGGGCGCGGGTTAGTGTCAGCGTACGGGTTAGGATTAGGGGACGGGTGAGGGTCAGGCTTCGGGGAAGGGTTAGGGTTAGGGTTCGGGCTAGGGTTAGGGTTAGGGGACGGGGACGGTTTAGGGTCCAGGTGAGGGTACGACAACGCTTTAGGGGGAGCGTACGTGTGAGGGCGCGGGTTAGTGTCTGCGTACGGGTTAGGATTATGGGACGGGTGAGGGTCAGGCTTCGGGGAAGGTTTAGGGTTAGGGTTCGGGCTAGGGTTAGGGTTAGGGGACGGGGACGGTTTAGGGTCCAGGTGAGGGTACGGCAACGCTTTAGGGGGAGCGTACATGTGAGGGCGCAGGTTAGTGTCAGCGTACGGGTTAGGATTAGGGGACGGGTGAGGGTCAGGCTTCGGGGAAGGGTTAGGGATAAGGTTCGGGCTAGGGTTAGGGTTAGGGGACGGGGACGGTTTAGGGTCCAGGTGAGTGTACGGCAACGCTTTAGGGGGAGCGTACGTGTGAGGGCGTGGGTTAGTGTCAGCGTACGGGTTAGGATTAGGGGACGGGTGAGGGTCAGGCTTCGGGGAAGGGTTAGGGATAAGGTTCGGGCTAGGGTTAGGGTTAGGGGACGGGGACGGTTTAGGGTCCAGGTGAGTGTACGGCAACGCTTTAGGGGGAGCGTACGTGTGAGGGCGTGGGTTAGTGTCAGCGTACGGGTTAGGATTAGGGGACGGGTGAGGGTCAGGCTTCGGGGAAGGGTTAGGGTTAGGGTTCGGGCTAGGGTTAGGGTTAGGGGACGGGGACGGTTTAGGGTCCAGGTGAGGGTACGACAACGCTTTAGGGGGAGCGTACGTGTGAGGGCGCGGGTTAGTGTCAGCGTACGGGTTAGGTTTAGGGGACGGGTGAGGGTCAGGCTTCGGGGAAGTGTTAGGGTTAGGGTTCGGGCTAGGGTTAGGGTTAGGGGACGGGGACGGTTTAGGGTCCAGGTGAGGGTACGACAACGCTTTAGGGGGAGCGTACGTGTGAGGGTGCGGGTTAGTGTCAGCGTACGGGTTAGGATTAGGGGACGGGTGAGGGTCAGGCTTCGGGGAAGGGTTAGGGTTAGGGTTCGGGCTAGGGTTAGGGTTAGGGGACGGGGACGGTTTAGGGTCCAGGTGAGGGTACGACAACGCTTTAGGGGAGCGTACGTGTGAGGGTGCGGGTTAGTGTCAGCGTACGGGTTAGGATTAGGGGACGGGTGAGGGTCAGGCTTCGGGGAAGTGTTAGGGTTAGGGTTCGGGCTAGGGTTAGGGTTAGGGGACGGGGACGGTTTAGGGTCCAGGTGAGGGTACGACAACGCTTTAGGGGGAGCGTACGTGTGAGGGCGCGGGTTAGTGTCAGCGTACGGGTTAGGATTAGGGGACGGGTGAGGGTCAGGCTTCGGGGAAGGGTTAGGGTTAGGGTTCGGGCTAGGGTTAGGGTTAGGGGACGGGGACGGTTTAGGGTCCAGGTGAGGGTACGACAACGCTTTAGGGGGAGCGTACGTGTGAGGGCGCGGGTTAGTGTCAGCGTACGGGTTAGGATTAGGGGACGGGTGAGGGTCAGGCTTCGGGGAAGGGTTAGGGTTAGGGTTCGGGCTACGGTTAGGGTTAGGGGACGGGGACGGTTTAGGGTCCAGGTGAGGGTACGACAACGCTTTAGGGGGAGCGTACGTGTGAGGGCGCGGGTTAGTATCAGCGTACGGGTTAGGATGAGGGGACGGGTGAGGGTCAGGCTTCGGGGAAGGGTTAGGTTTAGGGTTCGGGCTAGGGTTAGGGTTAGGGGACGGGGACGGTTTAGGGTCCAGGTGAGGGTACGACAACGCTTTAGGGGGAGCGTACGTGTGAGGGCGCGGGTTAGTGTCAGCGTACGGGTTAGGATTAGGGGACGGGTGAGGGTCAGGCTTCGGGGAAGGGTTAGGGTTAGGGTTCGGGCTAGGGTTAGGGTTAGGGGACGGGGACGGTTTAGGGTCCAGGTGAGGGTACGGCAACGCTTTAGGGGGAGCGTACGTGTGAGGGCGCGGGTTAGTGTCAGCGTACGGGTTAGGATTAGGGGACGGGTGAGGGTCAGGCTTCGGGGAAGGGTTAGGGTTAGGGTTCGGGCTAGGGTTAGGGTTAGGGGACGGGGACGGTTTAGGGTCCAGGTGAGGGTACGGCAACGATTTAGGGGGAGCGTACGTGTGAGGGCGCGGGTTAGTGTCAGCGTACGGGTTAGGATTAGGGGACGGGTGAGGGTCAGGCTTCGGGGAAGGTTTAGGGTTAGGGTTCGGGCTAGGGTTAGGGTTAGGGGACGGGGACGGTATAGGGTCCAGGTGAGGGTACGGCAACGCTTTAGAGGGAGCGTACATGTGAGGGCGCGGGTTAGTGTCAGCGTACGTGTTAAGATGAGGGGACGGGTGAGGGTCAGGCTTCGGGGAAGGGTTAGGGTTTGGGTTCGGGCTAGGGTTAGGGTTAGGGGACGGGGACGGTTTAGGGTCCAGGTGAGGGTACGACAACGCTTTAGGGGGAGCGTACGTGTGAGGGCACGGGTTAGTGTCAGCGTACGGGTTAGGTTTAGGGGACGGGTGAGGGTCAGGCTTCGGGGAAGGGTTAGGGTTAGGGTTCGGGCTAGGGTTAGGGATAGGGGACGGGGACGGTTTAGGGTCCAGGTGAGGGTACGACAACGCTTTAGGGGGAGCGTACGTGTGAGGGCGCGGGTTAGTGTCAGCGTACGGGTTAGGTTTAGGGGACGGGTGAGGGTCAGGCTTCGGGGAAGGGTTAGGGTTAGGGTTCGGGCTAGGGTTAGGGTTAGGGGACGGGGACGGTTTAGGGTCCAGCTGAGGGTACGACAACGCTTTAGGGGGAGCGTACGTGTGAGGGTGCGGGTTAGTGTCAGCGTACGGGTTAGGATTAGGGGACGGGTGAGGGTCAGGCTTCGGGGAAGGGTTAGGGTTAGGGTTCGTGCTAGGGTTAGGGTTAGGGGACGGGGACGGTTTAGGGTCCAGGTGAGGGTACGACAACGCTTTAGGGGGAGCGTACGTGTGAGGGCGCGGGTTAGTGTCAGCGTACGGGTTAGGATTAGGGGACGGGTGAGGGTCAGTCTTCGGGGAAGGGTTAGGGTTAGGGTTCGGGCTAGGGTTAGGGTTAGGGGACGGGGACGGTTTAGGGTCCAGGTGAGGGTACGACAACGCTTTAGGGGGAGCGTACGTGTGAGGGCGCGGGTTAGTGTCAGCGTACGGGTTAGGATTAGGGGACGGGTGAGGGTCAGGCTTCGGGGAAGGGTTAGGGTTAGGGTTCGGGCTAGGGTTAGGGTTAGGGGACGGGGACGGTTTAGGGTCCAGGTGAGGGTACGGCAACGCTTTAGGGAGAGCGTACGTGTGAGGGCGCGGGTTAGTGTCAGCGTACGGGTTAGGATTAGGGGACGGGTGAGGGTCAGGCTTCGGGGAAGTGTTAGGGTTAGGGTTCGGGCTAGGGTTAGGGTTAGGGGACGGGGACGGTTTAGGGTCCAGGTGAGGGTACGGCAACGCTTTAGGGGGAGCGTACGTGTGAGGGCGCGGGTTAGTGTCAGCGTACGGGTTAGGATTAGGGGACGGGTGAGGGTCAGGCTTCGGGGAAGGTTTAGGGTTAGGGTTCGGGCTAGGGTTAGGGTTAGGGGACGGGGACGGTATAGGGTCCAGGTGAGGGTACGGCAACGCTTTAGAGGGAGCGTACATGTGAGGGCGCGGGTTAGTGTCAGCGTACGTGTTAAGATGAGGGGACGGGTGAGGGTCAGGCTTCGGGGAAGGGTTAGGGTTTGGGTTCGGGCTAGGGTTAGGGTTAGGGGACGGGGACGGTTTAGGGTCCAGGTGAGGGTACGACAACGCTTTAGGGGGAGCGTACGTGTGAGGGCACGGGTTAGTGTCAGCGTACGGGTTAGGTTTAGGGGACGGGTGAGGGTCAGGCTTCGGGGAAGGGTTAGGGTTAGGGTTCGGGCTAGGGTTAGGGATAGGGGACGGGGACGGTTTAGGGTCCAGGTGAGGGTACGACAACGCTTTAGGGGGAGCGTACGTATGAGGGCGCGGGTTAGTGTCAGCGTACGGGTTAGGTTTAGGGGACGGGTGAGGGTCAGGCTTCGGGGAAGGGTTAGGGTTAGGGTTCGGGCTAGGGTTAGGGTTAGGGGACGGGGACGGTTTAGGGTCCAGCTGAGGGTACGACAACGCTTTAGGGGGAGCGTACGTGTGAGGGTGCGGGTTAGTGTCAGCGTACGGGTTAGGATTAGGGGACGGGTGAGGGTCAGGCTTCGGGGAAGGGTTAGGGTTAGGGTTCGTGCTAGGGTTAGGGTTAGGGGACGGGGACGGTTTAGGGTCCAGGTGAGGGTACGACAACGCTTTAGGGGGAGCGTACGTGTGAGGGCGCGGGTTAGTGTCAGCGTACGGGTTAGGATTAGGGGACGGGTGAGGGTCAGGCTTCGGGGAAGGGTTAGGGTTAGGGTTCGGGCTAGGGTTAGGGTTAGGGGACGGGGACGGTTTAGGGTCCAGGTGAGGGTACGACAACGCTTTAGGGGGAGCGTACGTGTGAGGGCGCGGGTTAGTATCAGCGTACGGGTTAGGATGAGGGGACGGGTGAGGGTCAGGCTTCGGGGAAGGGTTAGGGTTAGGGTTCGGGCTAGGGTTAGGGATAGGGGACGGGGACGGTTTAGGGTCCAGGTGAGGGTACGACAACGCTTTAGGGGGAGCGTATGTGTGAGGGCGCGGGTTAGTGTCAGCGTACGGGTTAGGATTAGGGGACGGGTGAGGGTCAGGCTTCGGGGAAGGTTTAGGGTTAGGGTTCGGGCTAGGGTTAGTCTTAGGGGACGGGGACGGTTTAGGGTCCAGGTGAGGGTACCACAACGCTTTAGGGGGAGCGTACGTGTGAGGGCGCGGGTTAGTGTCAGCGTACGGGTTAGGATTAGGGGACGGGTGAGGGTCAGGCTTCGGGGAAGGGTTAGGGTTAGGGTTCGGGCTAGGGTTAGGGTTAGGGGACGGGGACGGTTTAGGGTCCAGGTGAGGGTACGGCAACGCTTTAGGGGGAGCGTACGTGTGAGGGCGCGGGTTAGTGTCAGCGTACGGGTTAGGATTAGGGGACGGGTGAGGGTCAGGCTTCGGGGAAGGATTAGGGTTTGGGTTCGGGCTAGGGTTAGGGTTAGGGGACGGGGACGGTTTAGGGTCCAGGTGAGGGTACGACAACGCTTTAGGGGGAGCGTACGTGTGAGGGCGCGGGTTAGTGTCAGCGTACGGGTTAGGATTAGGGGACGGGTGAGGGTCAGGCTTCGGGGAAGGGTTAGGGTTAGGGTTCGGGCTAGGGTTAGGGATAGGGGACGGGGACGGTTTAGGGTCCAGGTGAGGGTACGACAACGCTTTAGGGGGAGCGTACGTGTGAGGGCGCGGGTTAGTGTCAGCGTACGGGTTAGGTTTAGGGGACGGGTGAGGGTCAGGCTTCGGGGAAGGGTTAGGGTTAGGGTTCGGGCTAGGGTTAGGGTTAGGGGACGGGGACGGTTTAGGGTCCAGCTGAGGGTACGACAACGCTTTAGGGGGAGCGTACGTGTGAGGGTGCGGGTTAGTGTCAGCGTACGGGTTAGGATTAGGGGACGGGTGAGGGTCAGGCTTCGGGGAAGGGTTAGGGTTAGGGTTCGTGCTAGGGTTAGGGTTAGGGGACGGGGACGGTTTAGGGTCCAGGTGAGGGTACGACAACGCTTTAGGGGGAGCGTACGTGTGAGGGCGCGGGTTAGTGTCAGCGTACGGGTTAGGATTAGGGGACGGGTGAGGGTCAGGCTTCGGGGAAGGGTTAGGGTTAGGGTTCGGGCTAGGGTTAGGGTTAGGGGACGGGGACGGTTTAGGGTCCAGGTGAGGGTACGACAACGCTTTAGGGGGAGCGTAGGTGTGAGGGCGCGGGTTAGTGTCAGCGTACGGGTTAGGATTAGGGGACGGGTGAGGGTCAGGCTTCGGGGAAGGGTTAGGGTTAGGGTTCGGGCTAGGGTTAGGGTTAGGGGACGGGGACGGTTTAGGGTCCAGGTGAGGGTACGACAACGCTTTAGGGGGAGCGTACGTGTGAGGGCGCGGGTTAGTGTCTGCGTACGGGTTAGGATTATGGGACGGGTGAGGGTCAGGCTTCGGGGAAGGTTTAGTTTTAGGGTTCGGGCTAGGGTTAGGGTTAGGGGACGGGGACGGTTTAGGGTCCAGGTGAGGGTACGGCAACGCTTTAGGGGGAGCGTACGTGTGAGGGCGCAGGTTAGTGTCAGCGTACGGGTTAGGATTAGGGGACGGGTGAGGGTCAGGCTTCGGGGAAGGGTTAGGGATAAGGTTCGGGCTAGGGTTAGGGTTAGGGGACGGGGACGGTTTAGGGTCCAGGTGAGTGTACGGCAACACTTTAGGGGGAGCGTACGTGTGAGGGCGCGGGTTAGTGTCAGCGTACGGGTTAGGATTAGGGGACGGGTGAGGGTCAGGCTTCGGGGAAGGGTTAGGGTTAGGGTTCGGGCTAGGGTTAGGGTTAGGGGACGGGGACGGTTTAGGGTCCAGGTGAGGGTACGACAACGCTTTAGGGGGAGCGTACGTGTGAGGGCGCGGGTTAGTGTCAGCGTACGGGTTAGGTTTAGGGGACGGGTGAGGGTCAGGCTTCGGGGAAGTGTTAGGGTTAGGGTTCGGGCTAGGGTTAGGGTTAGGGGACGGGGACGGTTTAGGGTCCAGCTAAGGGTACGACAACGCTTTAGGGGGAGCGTACGTGTGAGGGTGCGGGTTAGTGTCAGCGTACGGGTTAGGATTAGGGGACGGGTGAGGGTCAGGCTTCGGGGAAGGGTTAGGGTTAGGGTTCGGGCTAGGGTTAGGGTTAGGGGACGGGGACGGTTTAGGGTCCAGGTGAGGGTACGACAACGCTTTAGGGGAGCGTACGTGTGAGGGCGCGGGTTAGTGTCAGCGTACGGGTTAGGATTAGGGGACGGGTGAGGGTCAGGCTTCGGGAAAGGTTAGGGTTAGGGTTCGGGCTAGGGTTAGGGTTAGGGGACGGGGACGGTTTAGGGTCCAGGTGAGGGTACGACAACGCTTTAGGGGGAGCGTACGAGTGAGGGCGCGGGTTAGTGTCAGCGTACGGGTTAGGATTAGGGGACGGGTGAGGGTCAGGCTTCGGGGAAGGGTTAGGGTTAGGGTTCGGGCTAGGGTTAGGGTTAGGGGACGGGGAAGGTTTAGGGTCCAGGTGAGGGTACGGCAACGCTTTAGGGGGAGCGTACGTGTGAGGGCACGGGTTAGTGTCAGCGTACGGGTTAGGATTAGGGGACGGGTGAGGGTCAGGCTTCGGGGAAGGGTTAGGGTTAGGGTTCGGGCTAGGGTTAGGGTTAGGGGACGGGGACGGTTTAGGGTCCAGGTGAGGGTACGACAACGCTTTAGGGGGAGCGTACGTGTGAGGGCGCGGGTTAGTGTCAGCGTACGGGTTAGGATTAGGGGACGGGTGAGGGTCAGGCTTCGGGGAAGGGTTAGGGTTAGGTTTCGGGCTAGGGTTAGGGTTAGGGTTAGGGGACGGGGACGGTTTAGGGTCCAGCTGAGGGTACGACAACGCTTTAGGGGGAGCGTACGTGTGAGGGTGCGGGTTAGTGTCAGCGTACGGGTTAGGATTAGGGGACGGGTGAGGGTCAGGCTTCGGGGAAGGGTTAGGGTTAGGGTTCGGGCTAGGGTTAGGGTTAGGGGACGGGGACGGTTTAGGGTCCAGGTGAGGGTACGACAACGCTTTAGGGGGAGCGTACGTGTGAGGGCGCGGGTTAGTGTCAGCGTACGGGTTAGGATTAGGGGACGGGTGAGGGTCAGGCTTCGGGGAAGGGTTAGGGTTAGGGTTCGGGCTAGGGTTAGGGTTAGGGGACGGGGACGGTTTAGGGTCCAGGTGAGGGTACGACAACGCTTTAGGGGGAGCGTACGTGTGAGGGCGCGGGTTAGTGTCAGCGTACGGGTTAGGATTAGGGGACGGGTGAGGGTCAGGCTTCGGGGAAGGGTTAGGGTTAGGGTTCGGGCTAGGGTTAGGGTTAGGGGACGGGGACGGTTTAGGGTCCAGGTGAGGGTACGACAACGCTTTGGGGGAGCGTACGTGTGAGGGCGCGGGTTAGTGTCAGCGTACGGGTTAGGATTAGGGGACGGGTGAGGGTCAGGCTTCGGGGAAGGGTTAGGGTTAGGGTTCGGGCTAGGGTTAGGGTTAGGGGACGGGGACGGTTTAGGGTCCAGGTGAGGGTACGACAACGCTTTAGGGGGAGCGTACGTGTGAGGGCGCGGGTTAGTGTCAGCGTACGGGTTAGGATTAGGGGACGGGTGAGGGTCAGGCTTCGGGGAAGGGTTAGGGTTAGGGTTCGGGCTAGGGTTAGGGTTAGGGGACGGGGACGGTTTAGGGTCCAGGTGAGGGTACGACAACGCTTTAGGGGGAGCGTACGTGTGAGGGCGCGGGTTAGTGTCAGCGTACGGGTTAGGATTAGGGGACGGGTGAGGGTCAGGCTTCGGGGAAGGGTTAGGGTTAGGGTTCGGGCTAGGGTTAGGGTTAGGGGACGGGGACGGTTTAGGGTCCAGGTGAGGGTACGACAACGCTTTAGGGGGAGCGTACGTGTGAGGGCGTGGGTTAGTATCAGCGTACGGGTTAGGATGAGGGGACGGGTGAGGGTCAGGCTTCGGGGAAGGGTTAGGGTTAGGGTTCGGGCTAGGGTTAGGGTTAGGGGACGGGGACGGTTTAGGGTCCAGCTGAGGGTACGACAACGCTTTAGGGGGAGCGTACGTGTGAGGGTGCGGGTTAGTGTCAGCGTACGGGTTAGGATTAGGGGACGGGTGAGGGTCAGGCTTCGGGGAAGGGTTAGGGTTAGGGTTCGTGCTAGGGTTAGGGTTAGGGGACGGGGACGGTTTAGGGTCCAGGTGAGGGTACGACAACGCTTTAGGGGGAGCGTACGTGTGAGGGCGCGGGTTAGTGTCAGCGTACGGGTTAGGATTAGGGGACGGGTGAGGGTCAGGCTTCGGGGAAGGGTTAGGGTTAGGGTTCGGGCTAGGGTTAGGGTTAGGGTACGGGGACGGTTTAGGGTCCAGGTGAGGGTACGACAACGCTTTAGGGGGAGCGTACGTGTCAGGGCGCGGATTAGTGTCAGCGTACGGGTTAGGATTAGGGGACGGGTGAGGGTCAGGCTTCGGGGAAGGGTTAGGGTTAGGGTTCGGGCTAGGGTTAGGGTTAGGGGACGGGGACGGTTTAGGGTCCAGGTGAGGGTACGACAACGCTTTAGGGGGAGCGTACGTGTGAGGGCGCGGGTTAGTGTCTGCGTACGGGTTAGGATTATGGGACGGGTGAGGGTCAGGCTTCGGGGAAGGTTTAGGGTTAGGGTTCGGGCTAGGGTTAGGGTTAGGGGACGGGGACGGTTTAGGGTCCAGGTGAGGGTACGGCAACGCTTTAGGGGGAGCGTACGTGTGAGGGCGCAGGTTAGTGTCAGCGTACGGGTTAGGATTAGGGGACGGGTGAGGGTCAGGCTTCGGGGAAGGGTTAGTGATAAGGTTCGGGCTAGGGTTAGGGTTAGGGGACGGGGACGGTTTAGGGTCCAGGTGAGTGTACGGCAACGCTTTAGGGGGAGCGTACGTGTGAGGGCGCGGGTTAGTGTCAGCGTACGGGTTAGGATGAGGGGACGGGTGAGGGTCAGGCTTCGGGGAAGGGTTAGGGTTAGGGTTCGGGCTAGGGTTAGGGTTAGGGGACGGGGACGGTTTAGGGTCCAGGTGAGGGTACGACAACGCTTTAGGGGGAGCGTACGTGTGATGGCGTGGGTTAGTGTCAGCGTACGGGTTAGGTTTAGGGGACGGGTGAGGGTCAGGCTTCGGGGAAGTGTTAGGGTTAGGGTTCGGGCTAGGGTTAGGGTTAGGGGACGGGGACGGTTTAGGGTCCAGCTGAGGGTACGACAACGCTTTAGGGGGAGCGTACGTGTGAGGGTGCGGGTTAGTGTCAGCGTACGGGTTAGGATTAGGGGACGGGTGAGGGTCAGGCTTCGGGGAAGGGTTAGGGTTAGGGTTCGGGCTAGGGTTAGGGTTAGGGGACGGGGACGGTTTAGGGTCCAGCTGAGGGTACGACAACGCTTTAGAGGGAGCGTACGTGTGAGGGCGTGGGTTAGTGTCAGCGTACGGGTTAGGATTAGGGGACGGGTGAGGGTCAGGCTTCGGGGAAGGGTTAGGGTTAGGGTTCGGGCTAGGGTTAGGGTTAGGGGACGGGGACGGTTTAGGGTCCAGGTGAGGGTACGACAACGCTTTAGGGGGAGCGTATGTGTGAGGGCGTGGGTTAGTGTCAGCGTACGGGTTAGGATTAGGGGACGGGTGAGGGTCAGGCTTCGGGGAAGGGTTAGGGTTAGGTTTCGGGCTAGGGTTAGGGTTAGGGTTAGGGGACGGGGACGGTTTAGGGTCCAGCTGAGGGTACGACAACGCTTTAGGGGGAGCGTACGTGTGAGGGTGCGGGTTAGTGTCAGCGTACGGGTTAGGATTAGGGGACGGGTGAGGGTCAGACTTCGGGGAAGTGTTAGGGTTAGGGTTCGGGCTAGGGTTAGGGTTAGGGGACGGGGACGGTTTAGGGTCCAGGTGAGGGTACGACAACGCTTTAGGGGGAGCGTACGTGTGAGGGCGCGGGTTAGTGTCAGCGTACGGTTAGGATTAGGGGATGGGTGAGGGTCAGGCTTCGGGGAAGGGTTAGGGTTAGGGTTCGGGCTAGGGTTAGGGTTAGGGGACGGGGACGGTTTAGGGTCCAGGTGAGGGTACGACAACGCTTTAGGGGGAGCGTACGTGTGAGGGCGCGGGTTAGTGTCAGCGTACGGGTTAGGATTAGGGGACGGGTGAGGGTCAGGCTTCGGGGAAGGGTTAGGTTTAGGGTTCGGGCTAGGGTTAGGGTTAGGGGACGGGGACGGTTTAGGGTCCAGGTGAGGGTACGACAACGCTTTAGGGGGAGCGTACGTGTGAGGGCGCGGGTTAGTATCAGCGTACGGGTTAGGATGAGGGGACGGGTGAGGGTCAGGCTTCGGGGAAGGGTTAGGGTTAGGGTTCGGGCTAGGGTTAGGGTTAGGGGACGGGGACGGTTTAGGGTCCAGGTGAGGGTACGACAACGCTTTAGGGGGAGCGTACGTGTGAGGGCGCGGGTTAGTGTCAGCGTACGGGTTAGGATTAGGGGACGGGTGAGGGTCAGGCTTCGGGGAAGGGTTAGGGTTAGGGTTCGGGCTAGGGTTAGGGTTAGGGTACGGGGACGGTTTAGGGTCCAGGTGAGGGTACGGCAACGCTTTAGGGGGAGCGTACGTGTGAGGGCGCGGGTTAGTGTCAGTGTACGGGTTAGGATTAGGGGACGGGTGAGGGTCAGGCTTCGGGGAAGGGTTAGGGTTAGGGTTCGGGCTAGGGTTAGGGTTAGGGGACGGGGACGGTTTAGGGTCCAGGTGAGGGTACGGCAACGCTTTAGGGGGAGCGTACGTGTGAGGGCGCGGGTTAGTGTCAGCGTACGGGTTAGGATTAGGGGACGGATGAGGGTCAGGCTTCGGGGAAGGGTTAGGGTTAGGGTTCGGGCTAGGGTTAGGGTTAGGGGACGGGGACGGTATAGGGTCCTGGTGAGGGTACGGCAACGCTTTAGGGGGTGCGTACATGTGAGGGCGCGGGTTAGTGTCAGCGTACGTGTTAAGATGAGGGGATGGGTGAGGGTCAGGCTTCGGGGAAGAGTTAGGGTTTGGGTTCGGGCTAGGGTTAGGGTTAGGGGACAGGGACGGTTTAGGGTCCAGGTGAGGGTACGACAACGCTTTAGGGGGAGCGTACGTGTGAGGGCGCGGGTTAGTGTCAGCGTACGGGTTAGGATTAGGGGACGGGTGAGGGTCAGGCTTCGGGGAAGGGTTAGGGTTAGGGTTCGGGCTAGGGTTAGGGATAGGGGACGGGGACGGTTTAGGGTCCAGGTGAGGGTACGACAACGCTTTAGGGGGAGCGTACGTGTGAGGGCGCGGGTTAGTGTCAGCGTACGGGTTAGGTTTAGGGGACGGGTGAGGGTCAGGCTTCGGGGAAGGGTTAGGGTTAGGGTTCGGGCTAGGGTTAGGGTTAGGGGACGGGGACGGTTTAGGGTCCAGCTGAGGGTACGACAACGCTTTAGGGGGAGCGTACGTGTGAGGGTGCGGGTTAGTGTCAGCGTACGGGTTAGGATTAGGGGACGGGTGAGGGTCAGGCTTCGGGGAAGGGTTAGGGTTAGGGTTCGTGCTAGGGTTAGGGTTAGGGGACGGGGACGGTTTAGGGTCCAGGTGAGGGTACGACAACGCTTTAGGGGGAGCGTACGTGTGAGGGCGCGGGTTAGTGTCAGCGTACGGGTTAGGATTAGGGGACGGGTGAGGGTCAGGCTTCGGGGAAGGGTTAGGGTTAGGGTTCGGGCTAGGGTTAGGGTTAGGGGACGGGGACGGTTTAGGGTCCAGGTGAGGGTACGACAACGCTTTAGGGGGAGCGTACGTGTGAGGGCGCGGGTTAGTGTCAGCGTACGGGTTAGGATTAGGGGACGGGTGAGGGTCAGGCTTCGGGGAAGGGTTAGGGTTAGGGTTCGGGCTAGGGTTAGGGTTAGGGGACGGGGACGGTTTAGGGTCCAGGTGAGGGTACGACAACGCTTTAGGGGGAGCGTACGTGTGAGGGCGCGGGTTAGTGTCTGCGTACGGGTTAGGATTATGGGACGGGTGAGGGTCAGGCTTCGGGGAAGGTTTAGGGTTAGGGTTCGGGCTAGGGTTAGGGTTAGGGGACGGGGACGGTTTAGGGTCCAGGTGAGGGTACGGCAACGCTTTAGGGGGAGCGTAAGTGTGAGGGCGAAGGTTAGTGTCAGCGTACGGGTTAGGATTAGGGGACGGGTGAGGGTCAGGCTTCGGGTTGGGTTAGGGATAAGGTTCGGGCTAGGGTTAGGGTTAGGGGACGGGGACGGTTTAGGGTCCAGGTGAGTGTACGGCAACGCTTTAGGGGGAGCGTACGTGTGAGGGCGCGGGTTAGTGTCAGCGTACGGGTTAGGATTAGGGGACGGGTGAGGGTCAGGCTTCGGGGAAGGGTTAGGGTTAGGGTTCGGGCTAGGGTTAGGGTTAGGGGACGGGGACGGTTTAGGGTCCAGGTGAGGGTACGACAACGCTTTAGGGGGAGCGTACGTGTGAGGGCGCGGGTTAGTGTCAGCGTACGGGTTAGGTTTAGGGGACGGGTGAGGGTCAGGCTTCGGGGAAGTGTTAGGGTTAGGGTTCGGGCTAGGGTTAGGGTTAGGGGACGGGGACGGTTTAGGGTCCAGCTGAGGGTACGACAACGCTTTAGGGGGAGCGTACGTGTGAGGGTGCGGGTTAGTGTCAGCGTACGGGTTAGGATTAGGGTACGGGTGAGGGTCAGGCTTCGGGGAAGGGTTAGGGTTAGGGTTCGGGCTAGGGTTAGGGTTAGGGGACGGGGACGGTTTAGGGTCCAGGTGAGGGTACGACAACGCTTTAGGGGAGCGTACGTGTGAGGGTGCGGGTTAGTGTCAGCGTACGGGTTAGGATTAGGGGACGGGTGAGGGTCAGGCTTCGGGGAAGTGTTAGGGTTAGGGTTCGGGCTAGGGTTAGGGTTAGGGGACGGGGACGGTTTAGGGTCCAGGTGAGGGTACGACAACGCTTTAGGGGGAGCGTACGTGTGAGGGCGCGGGTTAGTGTCAGCGTACGGGTTAGGATTAGGGGACGGGTGAGGGTCAGGCTTCGGGGAAGGGTTAGGGTTAGGGTTCGGGTTAGGGTTAGGGTTAGGGGACGGGGACGGTTTAGGGTCCAGGTGAGGGTACGACAACGCTTTAGGGGGAGCGTACGTGTGAGGGCGCGGGTTAGTATCAGCGTACGGGTTAGGATGAGGGGACGGGTGAGGGTCAGGCTTCGGGGAAGGGTTAGGGTTAGGGTTCGGGCTAGGGTTAGGGTTAGGGGACGGGGACGGTTTAGGGTCCAGGTGAGGGTACGACAACGCTTTAGGGGGAGCGTACGTGTGAGGGCGCGGGTTAGTGTCAGCGTACGGGTTAGGATTAGGGGACGGGTGAGGGTCAGGCTTCGGGGAAGGGTTAGGGTTAGGGTTCGGGCTAGGGTTAGGGTTAGGGGACGGGGACGGTTTAGGGTCCAGGTGAGGGTACGGCAACGCTTTAGGGGGAGCGTACGTGTGAGGGCGCGGGTTAGTGTCAGCGTACGGGTTAGGATTAGGGGACGGGTGAGGGTCAGGCTTCGGGGAAGGTTTAGGGTTAGGGTTCGGGCTAGGGTTAGGGTTAGGGGACGGGGACGGTATAGGGTCCAGGTGAGGGTACGGCAACGCTTTAGAGGGAGCGTACATGTGAGGGCGCGGGTTAGTGTCAGCGTACGTGTTAAGATGAGGGGACGGGTGAGGGTCAGGCTTCGGGGAAGGGTTAGGGTTTGGGTTCGGGCTAGGGTTAGGGTTAGGGGACGGGGACGGTTTAGGGTCCAGGTGAGGGTACGACAACGCTTTAGGGGGAGCGTACGTGTGAGGGCACGGGTTAGTGTCAGCGTACGGGTTAGGTTTAGGGGACGGGTGAGGGTCAGGCTTCGGGGAAGGGTTAGGGTTAGGGTTCGGGCTAGGGTTAGGGATAGGGGACGGGGACGGTTTAGGGTCCAGGTGAGGGTACGACAACGCTTTAGGGGGAGCGTACGTGTGAGGGCGCGGGTTAGTGTCAGCGTACGGGTTAGGTTTAGGGGACGGGTGAGGGTCAGGCTTCGGGAAAGGGTTAGGGTTAGGGTTCGGGCTAGGGTTAGGGTTAGGGGACGGGGACAGTTTAGGGTCCAGGTGAGGGTACGACAACGCTTTAGGGGGAGCGTACGTGTGAGGGCGCGGGTTAGTGTCAGCGTACGGGTTAGGATTAGGGGACGGGTGAGGGTCAGGCTTCGGGGAAGGGTTAGGGTTAGGGTTCGGGTTAGGGTTAGGGTTAGGGGACGGGGACGGTTTAGGGTCCAGGTGAGGGTACGACAACGCTTTAGGGGGAGCGTACGTGTGAGGGCGCGGGTTAGTGTCAGCGTACGGGTTAGGATTAGGGGACGGGTGAGGGTCAGGCTTCGGGGAAGGGTTAGGGTTAGGGTTCGGGCTAGGGTTAGGGTTAGGGGACGGGGACGGTTTAGGGTCCAGGTGAGGGTACGACAACGCTTTAGGGGGAGCGTACGTGTGAGGGCGCGGGTTAGTGTCAGCGTTCGGGTTAGGATTAGGGGACGGGTGAGGGTTAGGCTTCGGGGAAGGGTTAGGGTTAGGGTTCGGGCTAGGGTTAGGGTTAGGGGACGGGGACGGTTTAGGGTCCAGGTGAGGGTACGGCAACGCTTTAGGGGGAGCGTACGTGTGAGGGCGCGGGTTAGTGTCAGCGTACGGGTTAGGATTAGGGGACGGGTGAGGGTCAGGCTTCGGGGAAGGGTTAGGGTTAGGGTTCGGGCTAGGGTTAGGGTTAGGGGACGGGGACGGTTTAGGGTCCAGGTGAGGGTACGGCAACGCTTTAGGGGGAGCGTACGTGTGAGGGCGCGGGTTAGTGTCAGCGTACGGGTTAGGATTAGGGGACGGGTGAGGGTCAGGCTTCGGGGAAGGTTTAGGGTTAGGGTTCGGTCTAGGGTTAGGGTTAGGGGACGGGGACGGTATAGGGTCCAGGTGAGGGTACGGCAACGCTTTAGAGGGAGCGTACATGTGAGGGCGCGGGTTAGTGTCAGCGTACGTGTTAAGATGAGGGGACGGGTGAGGGTCAGGCTTCGGGGAAGGGTTTGGGTTTGGGTTCGGGCTAGGGTTAGGGTTAGGGGACGGGGACGGTTTAGGGTCCAGGTGAGGGTACGACAACGCTTTAGGGGGAGCGTACGTGTGAGGGCACGGGTTAGTGTCAGCGTACGGGTTAGGTTTAGGGGACGGGTGAGGGTCAGGCTTCGGGGAAGGGTTAGGGTTAGGGTTCGGGCTAGGGTTAGGGATAGGGGACGGGGACGGTTTAGGGTCCAGGTGAGGGTACGACAACGCTTTAGGGGGAGCGTACGTGTGAGGGCGCGGGTTAGTGTCAGCGTACGGGTTAGGTTTAGGGGACGGGTGAGGGTCAGGCTTCGGGGAAGGGTTAGGGTTAGGGTTCGGGCTAGGGTTAGGGTTAGGGGACGGGGACGGTTTAGGGTCCAACTGAGGGTACTACAACGCTTTAGGGGGAGCGTACGTGTGAGGGTGCGGGTTAGTGTCAGCGTACGGGTTAGGATTAGGGGACGGGTGAGGGTCAGGCTTCGGGGAAGGGTTAGGGTTAGGGTTCGGGCTAGGGTTAGGGTTACGGGACGGGGACGGTATAGGGTCCAGGTGAGGGTACGGCAACGCTTTAGGGGGAGCGTACATGTGAGGGCGCGGGTTAGTGTCAGCGTACGTGTTAAGATGAGGGGACGGGTGAGGGTCAGGCTTCGGGGAAGGATTAGGGTTTGGGTTCGGGCTAGGGTTAGGGTTAGGGGACGGGGACGGTTTAGGGTCCAGGTGAGGGTACGACAACGCTTTAGGGGGAGCGTACGTGTGAGGGCGCGGGTTAGTGTCAGCGTACGGGTTAGGATTAGGGGACGGGTGAGGGTCAGGCTTCGGGGAAGGGTTAGGGTTAGGGTTCGGGCTAGGGTTCGGGATAGGGGACGGGGACGGTTTAGGGTCCAGGTGAGGGTACGACAACGCTTTAGGGGGAGCGTACGTGTGAGGGCGCGGGTTAGTGTCAGCGTACGGGTTAGGTTTAGGGGACGGGTGAGGGTCAGGCTTCGGGGAAGGGTTAGGGTTAGGGTTCGGGCTAGGGTTAGGGTTAGGGGACGGGGACGGTTTAGGGTCCAGCTGAGGGTACGACAACGCTTTAGGGGGAGCGTACGTGTGAGGGTGCGGGTTAGTGTCAGCGTACGGGTTAGGATTAGGGGACGGGTGAGGGTCAGGCTTCGGGGAAGGGTTAGGGTTAGGGTTCGTGCTAGGGTTAGGGTTAGGGGACGGGGACGGTTTAGGGTCCAGGTGAGGGTACGACAACGCTTTAGGGGGAGCGTACGTGTGAGGGCGCGGGTTAGTGTCAGCGTACGGGTTAGGATTAGGGGACGGGTGAGGGTCAGGCTTCGGGGAAGGGTTAGGGTTAGGGTTCGGGCTAGGGTTAGGGTTAGGGGACGGGGACGGTTTAGGGTCCAGGTGAGGGTACGACAACGCTTTAGGGGGAGCGTACGTGTGAGGGCGCGGGTTAGTGTCAGCGTACGGGTTAGGATTAGGGGACGGGTGAGGGTCAGGCTTCGGGGAAGGGTTAGGGTTAGGGTTCGGGCTAGGGTTAGGGTTAGGGGACGGGGACGGTTTAGGGTCCAGGTGAGGGTACGACAACGCTTTAGGGGGAGCGTACGTGTGAGAGCGCGGGTTAGTGTCTGCGTACGGGTTAGGATTATGGGACGGGTGAGGGTCAGGCTTCGGGGAAGGTTTAGTGTTAGGGTTCGGGCTAGGCTTAGGGTTAGGGGACGGGGACGGTTTAGGGTCCAGGTGAGGGTACGGCAACGCTTTAGGGGGAGCGTACGTGTGAGGGCGCAGGTTAGTGTCAGCGTACGGGTTAGGATTAGGGGACGGGTGAGGGTCAGGCTTCGGGGAAGGGTTAGGGATAAGGTTCGGGCTAGGGTTAGGGTTAGGGGACGGGGACGGTTTAGGGTCCAGGTGAGTGTACGGCAACACTTTAGGGGGAGCGTACGTGTGAGGGCGCGGGTTAGTGTCAGCGTACGGGTTAGGATTAGGGGACGGGTGAGGGTCAGGCTTCGGGGAAGGGTTAGGGTTAGGGTTCGGGCTAGGGTTAGGGTTAGGGGACGGGGACGGTTTAGGGTCCAGGTGAGGGTACGACAACGCTTTAGGGGGAGCGTACGTGTGAGGGCGCGGGTTAGTGTCAGCGTACGGGTTAGGTTTAGGGGACGGGTGAGGGTCAGGCTTCGGGGAAGTGTTAGGGTTAGGGTTCGGGCTAGGGTTAGGGTTAGGGGACGGGGACGGTTTAGGGTCCAGCTAAGGGTACGACAACGCTTTAGGGGGAGCGTACGTGTGAGGGTGCGGGTTAGTGTCAGCGTACGGGTTAGGATTAGGGGACGGGTGAGGGTCAGGCTTCGGGGAAGGGTTAGGGTTAGGGTTCGGGCTAGGGTTAGGGTTAGGGGACGGGGACGGTTTAGGGTCCAGGTGAGGGTACGACAACGCTTTAGGGGAGCGTACGTGTGAGGGCGCGGGTTAGTGTCAGCGTACGGGTTAGGATTAGGGGACGGGTGAGGGTCAGGCTTCGGGAAAGGTTAGGGTTAGGGTTCGGGCTAGGGTTAGGGTTAGGGGACGGGGACGGTTTAGGGTCCAGGTGAGGGTACGACAACGCTTTAGGGGGAGCGTACGAGTGAGGGCGCGGGTTAGTGTCAGCGTACGGGTTAGGATTAGGGGACGGGTGAGGGTCAGGCTTCGGGGAAGGGTTAGGGTTAGGGTTCGGGCTAGGGTTAGGGTTAGGGGACGGGGACGGTTTAGGGTCCAGGTGAGGTTACGGCAACGCTTTAGGGGGAGCGTACGTGTGAGGGCGCGGGTTAGTGTCAGCGTACGGGTTAGGATTAGGGGACGGGTGAGGGTCAGGCTTCGGGGAAGGGTTAGGGTTAGGGTTCGGGCTAGGGTTAGGGTTAGGGGACGGGGACGGTTTAGGGTCCAGGTGAGGGTACGACAACGCTTTAGGGGGAGCGTACGTGTGAGGGCGAAGGTTAGTGTCAGCGTACGGGTTAGGATTAGGGGACGGGTGAGGGTCAGGCTTCGGGTTGGGTTAGGGATAAGGTTCGGGCTAGGGTTAGGGTTAGGGGACGGGGACGGTTTAGGGTCCAGGTGAGTGTACGGCAACGCTTTAGGGGGAGCGTACGTGTGAGGGCGCGGGTTAGTGTCAGCGTACGGGTTAGGATTAGGGGACGGGTGAGGGTCAGGCTTCGGGGAAGGGTTAGGGTTAGGGTTCGGGCTAGGGTTAGGGTTAGGGGACGGGGACGGTTTAGGGTCCAGGTGAGGGTACGACAACGCTTTAGGGGGAGCGTACGTGTGAGGGCGCGGGTTAGTGTCAGCGTACGGGTTAGGTTTAGGGGACGGGTGAGGGTCAGGCTTCGGGGAAGTGTTAGGGTTAGGGTTCGGGCTAGGGTTAGGGTTAGGGGACGGGGACGGTTTAGGGTCCAGCTGAGGGTACGACAACGCTTTAGGGGGAGCGTACGTGTGAGGGTGCGGGTTAGTGTCAGCGTACGGGTTAGGATTAGGGTACGGGTGAGGGTCAGGCTTCGGGGAAGGGTTAGGGTTAGGGTTCGGGCTAGGGTTAGGGTTAGGGGACGGGGACGGTTTAGGGTCCAGGTGAGGGTACGACAACGCTTTAGGGGAGCGTACGTGTGAGGGTGCGGGTTAGTGTCAGCGTACGGGTTAGGATTAGGGGACGGGTGAGGGTCAGGCTTCGGGGAAGTGTTAGGGTTAGGGTTCGGGCTAGGGTTAGGGTTAGGGGACGGGGACGGTTTAGGGTCCAGGTGAGGGTACGACAACGCTTTAGGGGGAGCGTACGTGTGAGGGCGCGGGTTAGTGTCAGCGTACGGGTTAGGATTAGGGGACGGGTGAGGGTCAGGCTTCGGGGAAGGGTTAGGGTTAGGGTTCGGGTTAGGGTTAGGGTTAGGGGACGGGGACGGTTTAGGGTCCAGGTGAGGGTACGACAACGCTTTAGGGGGAGCGTACGTGTGAGGGCGCGGGTTAGTATCAGCGTACGGGTTAGGATGAGGGGACGGGTGAGGGTCAGGCTTCGGGGAAGGGTTAGGGTTAGGGTTCGGGCTAGGGTTAGGGTTAGGGGACGGGGACGGTTTAGGGTCCAGGTGAGGGTACGACAACGCTTTAGGGGGAGCGTACGTGTGAGGGCGCGGGTTAGTGTCAGCGTACGGGTTAGGATTAGGGACGGGTGAGGGTCAGGCTTCGGGGAAGGGTTAGGGTTAGGGTTCGGGCTAGGGTTAGGGTTAGGGGACGGGGACGGTTTAGGGTCCAGGTGAGGGTACGACAACGCTTTAGGGGGAGCGTACGTGTGAGGGCGCGGGTTAGCGTTAGCATACGGGTTAGGATTAGGCGACGGGTGAGGGTCAGGGCTTCGGGGAAGGTTTAGGGTTAGGGTTCGGGCTAGGGTTAGGGTTAGGGGACGGGGACGGTATAGGGTCCAGGTGAGGGTACGGCAACGCTTTAGAGGGAGCGTACATGTGAGGGCGCGGGTTAGTGTCAGCGTACGTGTTAAGATGAGGGGACGGGTGAGGGTCAGGCTTCGGGGAAGGGTTAGGGTTTGGGTTCGGGCTAGGGTTAGGGTTAGGGGACGGGGACGGTTTAGGGTCCAGGTGAGGGTACGACAACGCTTTAGGGGGAGCGTACGTGTGAGGGCACGGGTTAGTGTCAGCGTACGGGTTAGGTTTAGGGGACGGGTGAGGGTCAGGCTTCGGGGAAGGGTTAGGGTTAGGGTTCGGGCTAGGGTTAGGGATAGGGGACGGGGACGGTTTAGGGTCCAGGTGAGGGTACGACAACGCTTTAGGGGGAGCGTACGTGTGAGGGCGCGGGTTAGTGTCAGCGTACGGGTTAGGTTTAGGGGACGGGTGAGGGTCAGGCTTCGGGAAAGGGTTAGGGTTAGGGTTCGGGCTAGGGTTAGGGTTAGGGGACGGGGACAGTTTAGGGTCCAGGTGAGGGTACGACAACGCTTTAGGGGGAGCGTACGTGTGAGGGCGCGGGTTAGTGTCAGCGTACGGGTTAGGATTAGGGGACGGGTGAGGGTCAGGCTTCGGGGAAGGGTTAGGGTTAGGGTTCGGGTTAGGGTTAGGGTTAGGGGACGGGGACGGTTTAGGGTCCAGGTGAGGGTACGACAACGCTTTAGGGGGAGCGTACGTGTGAGGGCGCGGGTTAGTGTCAGCGTACGGGTTAGGATTAGGGGACGGGTGAGGGTCAGGCTTCGGGGAAGGGTTAGGGTTAGGGTTCGGGCTAGGGTTAGGGTTAGGGGACGGGGACGGTTTAGGGTCCAGGTGAGGGTACGACAACGCTTTAGGGGGAGCGTACGTGTGAGGGCGCGGGTTAGTGTCAGCGTTCGGGTTAGGATTAGGGGACGGGTGAGGGTTAGGCTTCGGGGAAGGGTTAGGGTTAGGGTTCGGGCTAGGGTTAGGGTTAGGGGACGGGGACGGTTTAGGGTCCAGGTGAGGGTACGGCAACGCTTTAGGGGGAGCGTACGTGTGAGGCGCGGGTTAGTGTCAGCGTACGGGTTAGGATTAGGGGACGGGTGAGGGGTCAGGCTTCGGGGAAGGGTTAGGGTTAGGGTTCGGGCTAGGGTTAGGGTTAGGGGACGGGGACGGTTTAGGGTCCAGGTGAGGGTACGGCAACGCTTTAGGGGGAGCGTACGTGTGAGGGCGCGGGTTAGTGTCAGCGTACGGGTTAGGATTAGGGGACGGGTGAGGGTCAGGCTTCGGGGAAGGTTTAGGGTTAGGGTTCGGGCTAGGGTTAGGGTTAGGGGACGGGGACGGTATAGGGTCCAGGTGAGGGTACGGCAACGCTTTAGAGGGAGCGTACATGTGAGGGCGCGGGTTAGTGTCAGCGTACGTGTTAAGATGAGGGGACGGGTGAGGGTCAGGCTTCGGGGAAGGGTTTGGGTTTGGGTTCGGGCTAGGGTTAGGGTTAGGGGACGGGGACGGTTTAGGGTCCAGGTGAGGGTACGACAACGCTTTAGGGGGAGCGTACGTGTGAGGGCACGGGTTAGTGTCAGCGTACGGGTTAGGTTTAGGGGACGGGTGAGGGTCAGGCTTCGGGGAAGGGTTAGGGTTAGGGTTCGGGCTAGGGTTAGGGATAGGGGACGGGGACGGTTTAGGGTCCAGGTGAGGGTACGACAACGCTTTAGGGGGAGCGTACGTGTGAGGGCGCGGGTTAGTGTCAGCGTACGGGTTAGGTTTAGGGGACGGGTGAGGGTCAGGCTTCGGGGAAGGGTTAGGGTTAGGGTTCGGGCTAGGGTTAGGGTTAGGGGACGGGGACGGTTTAGGGTCCAACTGAGGGTACTACAACGCTTTAGGGGGAGCGTACGTGTGAGGGTGCGGGTTAGTGTCAGCGTACGGGTTAGGATTAGGGGACGGGTGAGGGTCAGGCTTCGGGGAAGGGTTAGGGTTAGGGTTCGGGCTAGGGTTAGGGTTAGGGGACGGGGACGGTATAGGGTCCAGGTGAGGGTACGGCAACGCTTTAGGGGGAGCGTACATGTGAGGGCGCGGGTTAGTGTCAGCGTACGTGTTAAGATGAGGGGACGGGTGAGGGTCAGGCTTCGGGGAAGGATTAGGGTTTGGGTTCGGGCTAGGGTTAGGGTTAGGGGACGGGGACGGTTTAGGGTCCAGGTGAGGGTACGACAACGCTTTAGGGGGAGCGTACGTGTGAGGGCGCGGGTTAGTGTCAGCGTACGGGTTAGGATTAGGGGACGGGTGAGGGTCAGGCTTCGGGGAAGGGTTAGGGTTAGGGTTCGGGCTAGGGTTCGGGATAGGGGACGGGGACGGTTTAGGGTCCAGGTGAGGGTACGACAACGCTTTAGGGGGAGCGTACGTGTGAGGGCGCGGGTTAGTGTCAGCGTACGGGTTAGGTTTAGGGGACGGGTGAGGGTCAGGCTTCGGGGAAGGGTTAGGGTTAGGGTTCGGGCTAGGGTTAGGGTTAGGGGACGGGGACGGTTTAGGGTCCAGCTGAGGGTACGACAACGCTTTAGGGGGAGCGTACGTGTGAGGGTGCGGGTTAGTGTCAGCGTACGGGTTAGGATTAGGGGACGGGTGAGGGTCAGGCTTCGGGGAAGGGTTAGGGTTAGGGTTCGTGCTAGGGTTAGGGTTAGGGGACGGGGACGGTTTAGGGTCCAGGTGAGGGTACGACAACGCTTTAGGGGGAGCGTACGTGTGAGGGCGCGGGTTAGTGTCAGCGTACGGGTTAGGATTAGGGGACGGGTGAGGGTCAGGCTTCGGGGAAGGGTTAGGGTTAGGGTTCGGGCTAGGGTTAGGGTTAGGGGACGGGGACGGTTTAGGGTCCAGGTGAGGGTACGACAACGCTTTAGGGGGAGCGTACGTGTGAGGGCGCGGGTTAGTGTCAGCGTACGGGTTAGGATTAGGGGACGGGTGAGGGTCAGGCTTCGGGGAAGTGTTAGGGTTAGGGTTCGGGCTAGGGTTAGGGTTAGGGGACGGGGACGGTTTAGGGTCCAGGTGAGGGTACGACAACGCTTTAGGGGGAGCGTACGTGTGAGAGCGCGGGTTAGTGTCTGCGTACGGGTTAGGATTATGGGACGGGTGAGGGTCAGGCTTCGGGGAAGGTTTAGTGTTAGGGTTCGGGCTAGGCTTAGGGTTAGGGGACGGGGACGGTTTAGGGTCCAGGTGAGGGTACGGCAACGCTTTAGGGGGAGCGTACGTGTGAGGGCGCAGGTTAGTGTCAGCGTACGGGTTAGGATTAGGGGACGGGTGAGGGTCAGGCTTCGGGGAAGGGTTAGGGATAAGGTTCGGGCTAGGGTTAGGGTTAGGGGACGGGGACGGTTTAGGGTCCAGGTGAGTGTACGGCAACACTTTAGGGGGAGCGTACGTGTGAGGGCGCGGGTTAGTGTCAGCGTACGGGTTAGGATTAGGGGACGGGTGAGGGTCAGGCTTCGGGGAAGGGTTAGGGTTAGGGTTCGGGCTAGGGTTAGGGTTAGGGGACGGGGACGGTTTAGGGTCCAGGTGAGGGTACGACAACGCTTTAGGGGGAGCGTACGTGTGAGGGCGCGGGTTAGTGTCAGCGTACGGGTTAGGTTTAGGGGACGGGTGAGGGTCAGGCTTCGGGGAAGTGTTAGGGTTAGGGTTCGGGCTAGGGTTAGGGTTAGGGGACGGGGACGGTTTAGGGTCCAGCTAAGGGTACGACAACGCTTTAGGGGGAGCGTACGTGTGAGGGTGCGGGTTAGTGTCAGCGTACGGGTTAGGATTAGGGGACGGGTGAGGGTCAGGCTTCGGGGAAGGGTTAGGGTTAGGGTTCGGGCTAGGGTTAGGGTTAGGGGACGGGGACGGTTTAGGGTCCAGGTGAGGGTACGACAACGCTTTAGGGGAGCGTACGTGTGAGGGCGCGGGTTAGTGTCAGCGTACGGGTTAGGATTAGGGGACGGGTGAGGGTCAGGCTTCGGGAAAGGTTAGGGTTAGGGTTCGGGCTAGGGTTAGGGTTAGGGGACGGGGACGGTTTAGGGTCCAGGTGAGGGTACGACAACGCTTTAGGGGGAGCGTACGAGTGAGGGCGCGGGTTAGTGTCAGCGTACGGGTTAGGATTAGGGGACGGGTGAGGGTCAGGCTTCGGGGAAGGGTTAGGGTTAGGGTTCGGGCTAGGGTTAGGGTTAGGGGACGGGGACGGTTTAGGGTCCAGGTGAGGTTACGGCAACGCTTTAGGGGGAGCGTACGTGTGAGGGCGCGGGTTAGTGTCAGCGTACGGGTTAGGATTAGGGGACGGGTGAGGGTCAGGCTTCGGGGAAGGGTTAGGGTTAGGGTTCGGGCTAGGGTTAGGGTTAGGGGACGGGGACGGTTTAGGGTCCAGGTGAGGGTACGACAACGCTTTAGGGGGAGCGTACGTGTGAGGGCGCGGGTTAGTGTCAGCGTACGGGTTAGGATTAGGGGACGGGTGAGTGTCAGGCTTCGGGGAAGGGTTAGGGTTAGGTTTCGGGCTAGGGTTAGGGTTAGGGTTAGGGGACGGGGACGGTTTAGGGTCCAGCTGAGGGTACGACAACGCTTTAGGGGGAGCGTACGTGTGAGGGTGCGGGTTAGTGTCAGCGTACGGGTTAGGATTAGGGGACGGGTGAGGGTCAGGCTTCGGGGAAGGGTTAGGGTTAGGGTTCGGGCTAGGGTTAGGGTTAGGGGACGGGGACGGTTTAGGGTCCAGGTGAGGGTACGACAACGCTTTAGGGGGAGCGTACGTGTGAGGGCGCGGGTTAGTGTCAGCGTACGGGTTAGGATTAGGGGACGGGTGAGGGTCAGGCTTCGGGGAAGTGTTAGGGTTAGGGTTCGGGCTAGGGTTAGGGTTAGGGGACGGGGACGGTTTAGGGTCCAGGTGAGGGTACGACAACGCTTTAGGGGGAGCGTACGTGTGAGGGCGCGGGTTAGTGTCAGCGTACGGGTTAGGATTAGGGGACGGGTGAGGGTCAGGCTTCGGGGAAGGGTTAGGGTTAGGGTTCGGGCTAGGGTTAGGGTTAGGGGACGGGGACGGTTTAGGGTCCAGGTGAGGGTACGACAACGCTTTGGGGGAGCGTACGTGTGAGGGCGCGGGTTAGTGTCAGCGTACGGGTTAGGATTAGGGGACGGGTGAGGGTCAGGCTTCGGGGAAGGGTTAGGGTTAGGGTTCGGGCTAGGGTTACGGTTAGGGGACGGGGACGGTTTAGGGTCCAGGTGAGGGTACGACAACGCTTTAGGGGGAGCGTACGTGTGAGGGCGCGGGTTAGTATCAGCGTACGGGTTAGGATGAGGGGACGGGTGAGGGTCAGGCTTCGGGGAAGGGTTAGGGTTAGGGTTCGGGCTAGGGTTAGGGTTAGGGGACGGGGACGGTTTAGGGTCCAGGTGAGGGTACGACAACGCTTTAGGGGGAGCGTACGTGTGAGGGCGCGGGTTAGTGTCAGCGTACGGGTTAGGATTAGGGGACGGGTGAGGGTCAGGCTTCGGGGAAGGGTTAGCGTTAGGTTTCGGGCTAGGGTTAGGGTTAGGGGACGGGGACGGTTTAGGGTCCAGGTGAGGGTACGGCAACGCTTTAGGGGGAGCGTACGTGTGAGGGCGCGGGTTAGTGTCAGCGTACGGGTTAGGATTAGGGGACGGGTGAGGGTCAGGCTTCGGGGAAGGGTTAGGGTTAGGTTTCGGGCTAGGGTTAGGGTTAGGGTTAGGGGACGGGGACGGTTTAGGGTCCAGCTGAGGGTACGACAACGCTTTAGGGGGAGCGTACGTGTGAGGGTGCGGGTTAGTGTCAGCGTACGGTTTAGGATTAGGGGACGGGTGAGGGTCAGGCTTCGGGGAAGGGTTAGGGTTAGGGTTCGGGCTAGGGTTAGGGTTAGGGGACGGGGACGGTTTAGGGTCCAGGTGAGGGTACGACAACGCTTTAGGGGGAGCGTACGTGTGAGGGCGCGGGTTAGTGTCAGCGTACGGGTTAGGATTAGGGGACGGGTGAGGGTCAGGCTTCGGGGAAGGGTTAGGGTTAGGGTTCGGGCTAGGGTTAGGGTTAGGGGACGGGGACGGTTTAGGGTCCAGGTGAGGGTACGACAACGCTTTAGGGGGAGCGTACGTGTGAGGGCGCGGGTTAGTGTCAGCGTACGGGTTAGGATTAGGGGACGGGTGAGGGTCAGGCTTCGGGGAAGGGTTAGGGTTAGGGTTCGGGCTAGGGTTAGGGTTAGGGGACGGGGACGGTTTAGGGTCCAGGTGAGGGTACGACAACGCTTTAGGGGGAGCGTACGTGTGAGGGCGCGGGTTAGTATCAGCGTACGGGTTAGGATGAGGGGACGGGTGAGGGTCAGGCTTCGGGGAAGGGTTAGGGTTAGGGTTCGGGCTAGGGTTAGGGTTAGGGGACGGGGACGGTTTAGGGTCCAGCTGAGGGTACGACAACGCTTTAGGGGGAGCGTACGTGTGAGGGTGCGGGTTAGTGTCAGCGTACGGGTTAGGATTAGGGGACGGGTGAGGGTCAGGCTTCGGTGAAGGGTTAGGGTTAGGGTTCGTGCTAGGGTTAGGGTTAGGGGACGGGGACGGTTTAGGGTCCAGGTGAGGGTACGACAACGCTTTAGGGGGAGCGTACGTGTGAGGGCGCGGGTTAGTGTCAGCGTACGGGTTAGGATTAGGGGACGGGTGAGGGTCAGGCTTCGGGGAAGGGTTAGGGTTAGGGTTCGGGCTAGGGTTAGGGTTAGGGTACGGGGACGGTTTAGGGTCCAGGTGAGGGTACGACAACGCTTTAGGGGGAGCGTACGTGTGAGGGCGCGGATTAGTGTCAGCGTACGGGTTAGGATTAGGGGACGGGTGAGGGTCAGGCTTCGGGGAAGGGTTAGGGTTAGGGTTCGGGCTAGGGTTAGGGTTAGGGGACGGGGACGGTTTAGGGTCCAGGTGAGGGTACGACAACGCTTTAGAGGGAGCGTACGTGTGAGGGCGCGGGTTAGTGTCAGCGTACGGGTTAGGATTAGGGGACGGGTGAGGGTCAGGCTTCGGGGAAGGGTTAGGGTTAGGGTTCGGGCTAGGGTTAGGGTTAGGGGACGGGGACGGTTTAGGGTCCAGGTGAGGGTACGACAACGCTTTAGGGGGAGCGTACGTGTGAGGGCGCGGGTTAGTGTCAGCGTACGGGTTAGGATTAGGGGACGGGTGAGGGTCAGGCTTCGGGGAAGGGTTAGGGTTAGGTTTCGGGCTAGGGTTAGGGTTAGGGTTAGTGGACGGGGACGGTTTAGGGTCCAGCTGAGGGTACGACAACGCTTTAGGGGGAGCGTACGTGTGAGGGTGCGGGTTAGTGTCAGCGTACGGGTTAGGATTAGGGGACGGGTGAGGGTCAGGCTTCGGGGAAGTGTTAGGGTTAGGGTTCGGGCTAGGGTTAGGGTTAGGGGACGGGGACGGTTTAGGGTCCAGGTGAGGGTACGACAACGCTTTAGGGGGAGCGTACGTGTGAGGGCGCGGATTAGTGTCAGCGTACGGTTAGGATTAGGGGACGGGTGAGGGTCAGGCTTCGGGGAAGGGTTAGGGTTAGGGTTCGGGCTAGGGTTAGGGTTAGGGGACGGGGACGGTTTAGGGTCCAGGTGAGGGTACGACAACGCTTTAGGGGGAGCGTACGTGTGAGGGCGCGGGTTAGTGTCAGCGTACGGGTTAGGATTAGGGGACGGGTGAGGGTCAGGCTTCGGGGAAGGGTTAGGTTTAGGGTTCGGGCTAGGGTTAGGGTTAGGGGACGGGGACGGTTTAGGGTCCAGGTGAGGGTACGACAACGCTTTAGGGGGAGCGTACGTGTGAGGGCGCGGGTTAGTATCAGCGTACGGGTTAGGATGAGGGGACGGGTGAGGGTCAGGCTTCGGGGAAGGGTTAGGGTTAGGGTTCGGGCTAGGGTTAGGGTTAGGGGACGGGGACGGTTTAGGGTCCAGGTGAGGGTACGGCAACGCTTTAGGGGGAGCGTACGTGTGAGGGCGCGGGTTAGTGTCAGCGTACGGGTTAGGATTAGGGGACGGGTGAGGGTCAGGCTTCGGGGAAGGGTTAGGGTTAGGGTTCGGGCTAGGGTTAGGGTTAGGGGACGGGGACGGTTTAGGGTCCAGGTGAGGGTACGGCAACGCTTTAGGGGGAGCGTACGTGTGAGGGCGCGGGTTAGTGTCAGCGTACGGGTTAGGATTAGGGGACGGGTGAGGGTCAGGCTTCGGGGAAGGGTTAGGGTTAGGGTTCGGGCTAGGGTTAGGGTTAGGGGACGGGGACGGTATAGGGTCCTGGTGAGGGTACGGCAACGCTTTAGGGGGTGCGTACATGTGAGGGCGCGGGTTAGTGTCAGCGTACGTGTTAAGATGAGGGGATGGGTGAGGGTCAGGCTTCGGGGAAGAGTTAGGGTTTGGGTTCGGGCTAGGGTTAGGGTTAGGGGACAGGGACGGTTTAGGGTCCAGGTGAGGGTACGACAACGCTTTAGGGGGAGCGTACGTGTGAGGGCGCGGGTTAGTGTCAGCGTACGGGTTAGGATTAGGGGACGGGTGAGGGTCAGGCTTCGGGGAAGGGTTAGGGTTAGGGTTCGGGCTAGGGTTAGGGATAGGGGACGGGGACGGTTTAGGGTCCAGGTGAGGGTACGACAACGCTTTAGGGGGAGCGTACGTGTGAGGGCGCGGGTTAGTGTCAGCGTACGGGTTAGGTTTAGGGGACGGGTGAGGGTCAGGCTTCGGGGAAGGGTTAGGGTTAGGGTTCGGGCTAGGGTTAGGGTTAGGGGACGGGGACGGTTTAGGGTCCAGGTGAGGGTACGACAACGCTTTAGGGGGAGCATACGTGTGAGGGCGCGGGTTAGTGTCAGCGTACGGGTTAGGATTAGGGGACGGGTGAGGGTCAGGCTTCGGGGAAGGGTTAGGGTTAGGGTTCGGGCTAGGGTTAGGGTTAGGGGACGGGGACGGTTTAGGGTCCAGGTGAGGGTACGACAACGCTTTAGGGGGAGCGTACGTGTGAGGGCGCGGGTTAGTATCAGCGTACGGGTTAGGATGAGGGGACGGGTGAGGGTCAGGCTTCGGGGAAGGGTTAGGGTTAGGGTTCGGGCTAGGGTTAGGGTTAGGGGACGGGGACGGTTTAGGGTCCAGGTGAGGGTACGGCAACGCTTTAGGGGGAGCGTACGTGTGAGGGCGCGGGTTAGTGTCAGCGTACGGGTTAGGATTAGGGGACGGGTGAGGGTCAGGCTTCGGGGAAGGGTTAGGGTTAGGGTTCGGGCTAGGGTTAGGGTTAGGGGACGGGGACGGTTTAGGGTCCAGGTGAGGGTACGGCAACGCTTTAGGGGGAGCGTACGTGTGAGGGCGCGGGTTAGTGTCAGCGTACGGGTTAGGATTAGGGGACGGGTGAGGGTCAGGCTTCGGGGAAGGGTTAGGGTTAGGGTTCGGGCTAGGGTTAGGGTTAGGGGACGGGGACGGTATAGGGTCCTGGTGAGGGTACGGCAACGCTTTAGGGGGTGCGTACATGTGAGGGCGCGGGTTAGTGTCAGCGTACGGGTTAGGTTTAGGGGACGGGTGAGGGTCAGGCTTCGGGGAAGGGTTAGGGTTAGGGTTCGGGCTAGGGTTAGGGTTAGGGGACGGGGACGGTTTAGGGTCCAGCTGAGGGTACGACAACGCTTTAGGGGGAGCGTACGTGTGAGGGTGCGGGTTAGTGTCAGCGTACGGGTTAGGATTAGGGGACGGGTGAGGGTCAGGCTTCGGGGAAGGGTTAGGGTTAGGGTTCGTGCTAGGGTTAGGGTTAGGGGACGGGGACGGTTTAGGGTCCAGGTGAGGGTACGACAACGCTTTAGGGGGAGCGTACGTGTGAGGGCGCGGGTTAGTGTCAGCGTACGGGTTAGGATTAGGGGACGGGTGAGGGTCAGGCTTCGGGGAAGGGTTAGGGTTAGGGTTCGGGCTAGGATTAGGGTTAGGGGACGGGGACGGTTTAGGGTCCAGGTGAGGGTACGACAACGCTTTAGGGGGAGCGTACGTGTGAGGGCGCGGGTTAGTGTCAGCGTACGGGTTAGGATTAGGGGACGGGTGAGGGTCAGGCTTCGGGGAAGGGTTAGGGTTAGGGTTCGGGCTAGGGTTAGGGTTAGGGGACGGGGACGGTTTAGGGTCCAGGTGAGGGTACGACAACGCTTTAGGGGGAGCGTACGTGTGAGGGCGCGGGTTAGTGTCTGCGTACGGGTTAGGATTATGGGACGGGTGAGGGTCAGGCTTCGGGGAAGGTTTAGGGTTAGGGTTCGGGCTAGGGTTAGGGTTAGGGGACGGGGACGGTTTAGGGTCCAGGTGAGGGTACGGCAACGCTTTAGGGGGAGCGTAAGTGTGAGGGCGCAGGTTAGTGTCAGCGTACGGGTTAGGATTAGGGGACGGGTGAGGGTCAGGCTTCGGGTTGGGTTAGGGATAAGGTTCGGGCTAGGGTTAGGGTTAGGGGACGGGGACGGTTTAGGGTCCAGGTGAGTGTACGGCAACGCTTTAGGGGGAGCGTACGTGTGAGGGCGCGGGTTAGTGTCAGCGTACGGGTTAGGATTAGGGGACGGGTGAGGGTCAGGCTTCGGGGAAGGGTTAGGGTTAGGGTTCGGGCTAGGGTTAGGGTTAGGGGACGGGGACGGTTTAGGGTCCAGGTGAGGGTACGACAACGCTTTAGGGGGAGCGTACGTGTGAGGGCGCGGGTTAGTGTCAGCGTACGGGTTAGGTTTAGGGGACGGGTGAGGGTCAGGCTTCGGGGAAGTGTTAGGGTTAGGGTTCGGGCTAGGGTTAGGGTTAGGGGACGGGGACGGTTTAGGGTCCAGCTGAGGGTACGACAACGCTTTAGGGGGAGCGTACGTGTGAGGGTGCGGGTTAGTGTCAGCGTACGGGTTAGGATTAGGGGACGGGTGAGGGTCAGGCTTCGGGGAAGGGTTAGGGATAGGGTTCGGGCTAGGATTAGGGTTAGGGGACGGGGACGGTTTAGGGTCCAGGTGAGGGTACGACAATGCTTTAGGGGAGCGTACGTGTGAGGGTGCGGGTTAGTGTCAGCGTACGGGTTAGGATTAGGGGACGGGTGAGGGTCAGGCTTCGGGGAAGTGTTAGGGTTAGGGTTCGGGCTAGGGTTAGGGTTAGGGGACGGGGACGGTTTAGGGTCCAGGTGAGGGTACGACAACGCTTTAGGGGGAGCGTACGTGTGAGGGCGCGGGTTAGTGTCAGCGTACGGGTTAGGATTAGGGGACGGGTGAGGGTCAGGCTTCGGGGAAGGGTTAGGGTTAGGGTTCGGGCTAGGGTTAGGTTTAGGGGACGGGGACGGTTTAGGGTCCAGGTGAGGGTACGACAACGCTTTAGGGGGAGCGTACGTGTGAGGGCGCGGGTTAGTGTCAGCGTACGGGTTAGGATTAGGGGACGGGTGAGGGTCAGGCTTCGGGGAAGGGTTAGGGTTAGGGTTCGGGTTAGGGTTAGGGTTAGGGGACGGGGACGGTTTAGGGTCCAGGTGAGGGTACGACAACGCTTTAGGGGGAGCGTACGTGTGAGGGCGCGGGTTAGTATCAGCGTACGGGTTAGGATGAGGGGACGGGTGAGGGTCAGGCTTCGGGGAAGGGTTAGGGTTAGGGTTCGGGCTAGGGTTAGGGTTAGGGGACGGGGACGGTTTAGGGTCCAGGTGAGGGTACGACAACGCTTTAGGGGGAGCGTACGTGTGAGGGCGCGGGTTAGTGTCAGCGTACGGGTTAGGATTAGGGGACGGGTGAGGGTCAGGCTTCGGGGAAGGGTTAGGGTTAGGGTTCGGGCTAGGGTTAGGGTTAGGGGACGGGGACGGTTTAGGGTCCAGGTGAGGGTACGGCAACGCTTTAGGGGGAGCGTACGTGTGAGGGCGCGGGTTAGTGTCAGCGTACGGGTTAGGATTAGGGGACGGGTGAGGGTCAGGCTTCAGGGAAGGTTTAGGGTTAGGGTTCGGGCTAGGGTTAGGGTTAGGGGACGGGGACGGTATAGGGTCCAGGTGAGGGTACGGCAACGCTTTAGAGGGAGCGTACATGTGAGGGCGCGGGTTAGTGTCAGCGTACGTGTTAAGATGAGGGGACGGGTGAGGGTCAGGCTTCGGGGAAGGGTTAGGGTTTGGGTTCGGGCTAGGGTTAGGGTTAGGGGACGGGGACGGTTTAGGGTCCAGGTGAGGGTACGACAACGCTTTAGGGGGAGCGTACGGGTGAGGGCACGGGTTAGTGTCAGCGTACGGGTTAGGTTTAGGGGACGGGTGAGGGTCAGGCTTCGGGGAAGGGTTAGGGTTAGGGTTCGGGCTAGGGTTAGGGATAGGGGACGGGGACGGTTTAGGGTCCAGGTGAGGGTACGACAACGCTTTAGGGGGAGCGTACGTGTGAGGGCGCGGGTTAGTGTCAGCGTACGGGTTAGGTTTAGGGGACGGGTGAGGGTCAGGCTTCGGGGAAGGGTTAGGGTTAGGGTTCGGGCTAGGGTTAGGGTTAGGGGACGGGGACGGTTTAGGGTCCAGGTGAGGGTACGACAACGCTTTAGGGGGAGCGTACGTGTGAGGGCGTGGGTTAGTGTCAGCGTACGGGTTAGGATTAGGGGACGGGTGAGGGTCAGGCTTCGGGGAAGGGTTAGGGTTAGGGTTCGGGCTAGGGTTAGGGTTAGGGGACGGGGACGGTTTAGGGTCCAGGTGAGGGTACGACAACGCTTTAGGGGGAGCGTACGTGTGAGGGCGCGGGTTAGTGTCTGCGTACGGGTTAGGATTATGGGACGGGTGAGGGTCAGGCTTCGGGGAAGGTTTAGGGTTAGGGTTCGGGCTAGGGTTAGGGTTAGGGGACGGGGACGGTTTAGGGTCCAGGTGAGGGTACGGCAACGCTTTAGGGGGAGCGTAAGTGTGAGGGCGCAGGTTAGTGTCAGCGTACGGGTTAGGATCAGGGGACGGGTGAGGGTCAGGCTTCGGGTTGGGTTAGGGATAAGGTTCGGGCTAGGGTTAGGGTTAGGGGACGGGGACGGTTTAGGGTCCAGGTGAGTGTACGGCAACGCTTTAGGGGGAGCGTACGTGTGAGGGCGCGGGTTAGTGTCAGCGTACGGGTTAGGATTAGGGGACGGGTGAGGGTCAGGCTTCGGGGAAGGGTTAGGGTTAGGGTTCGGGCTAGGGTTAGGGTTAGGGGACGGGGACGGTTTAGGGTCCAGGTGAGGGTACGACAACGCTTTAGGGGGAGCGTACGTGTGAGGGCGCGGGTTAGTGTCAGCGTACGGGTTAGGTTTAGGGGACGGGTGAGGGTCAGGCTTCGGGGAAGTGTTAGGGTTAGGGTTCGGGCTAGGGTTAGGGTTAGGGGACGGGGACGGTTTAGGGTCCAGCTGAGGGTACGACAACGCTTTAGGGGGAGCGTACGTGTGAGGGTGCGGGTTAGTGTCAGCGTACGGATTAGGATTAGGGGACGGGTGAGGGTCAGGCTTCGGGGAAGGGTTAGGGATAGGGTTCGGGCTAGGGTTAGGGTTAGGGGACGGGGACGGTTTAGGGTCCAGGTGAGGGTACGACAACGCTTTAGGGGAGCGTACGTGTGAGGGTGCGGGTTAGTTTCAGCGTACGGGTTAGGATTAGGGGACGGGTGAGGGTCAGGCTTCGGGGAAGTGTTAGGGTTAGGGTTCGGGCTAGGGTTAGGGTTAGGGGACGGGGACGGTTTAGGGTCCAGGTGAGGGTACGACAACGCTTTAGGGGGAGCGTACGTGTGAGGGCGCGGGTTAGTGTCAGCGTACGGGTTAGGATTAGGGGACGGGTGAGGGTCAGGCTTCGGGGAAGGGTTAGGGTTAGGGTTCGGGCTAGGGTTAGGTTTAGGGGACGGGGACGGTTTAGGGTCCAGGTGAGGGTACGACAACGCTTTAGGGGGAGCGTACGTGTGAGGGCGCGGGTTAGTGTCAGCGTACGGGTTAGGATTAGGGGACGGGTGAGGGTCAGGCTTCGGGGAAGGGTTAGGGTTAGGGTTCGGGTTAGGGTTAGGGTTAGGGGACGGGGACGGTTTAGGGTCCAGGTGAGGGTACGACAACGCTTTAGGGGGAGCGTACGTGTGAGGGCGCGGGTTAGTATCAGCGTACGGGTTAGGATGAGGGGACGGGTGAGGGTCAGGCTTCGGGGAAGGGTTAGGTTTAGGGTTCGGGCTAGGGTTAGGGTTAGGGGACGGGGACGGTTTAGGGTCCAGGTGAGGGTACGACAACGCTTTAGGGGGAGCGTACGTGTGAGGGCGCGGGTTAGTGTCAGCGTACGGGTTAGGATTAGGGGACGGGTGAGGGTCAGGCTTCGGGGAAGGGTTAGGGTTAGGGTTCGGGCTAGGGTTAGGGTTAGGGGACGGGGACGGTTTAGGGTCCAGGTGAGGGTACGGCAACGCTTTAGGGGGAGCGTACGTGTGAGGGCGCGGGTTAGTGTCAGCGTACGGGTTAGGATTAGGGGACGGGTGAGGGTCAGGCTTCAGGGAAGGTTTAGGGTTAGGGTTCGGGCTAGGGTTAGGGTTAGGGGACGGGGACGGTATAGGGTCCAGGTGAGGGTACGGCAACGCTTTAGAGGGAGCGTACATGTGAGGGCGCGGGTTAGTGTCAGCGTACGTGTTAAGATGAGGGGACGGGTGAGGGTCAGGCTTCGGGGAAGGGTTAGGGTTTGGGTTCGGGCTAGGGTTAGGGTTAGGGGACGGGGACGGTTTAGGGTCCAGGTGAGGGTACGACAACGCTTTAGGGGGAGCGTACGTGTGAGGGCACGGGTTAGTGTCAGCGTACGGGTTAGGTTTAGGGGACGGGTGAGGGTCAGGCTTCGGGGAAGGGTTAGGGTTAGGGTTCGGGCTAGGGTTAGGGATAGGGGACGGGGACGGTTTAGGGTCCAGGTGAGGGTACGACAACGCTTTAGGGGGAGCGTACGTGTGAGGGCGCGGGTTAGTGTCAGCGTACGGGTTAGGTTTAGGGGACGGGTGAGGGTCAGGCTTCGGGGAAGGGTTAGGGTTAGGGTTCGGGCTAGGGTTAGGGTTAGGGGACGGGGACGGTTTAGGGTCCAGGTGAGGGTACGACAACGCTTTAGGGGGAGCGTACGTGTGAGGGCGCGGGTTAGTGTCAGCGTACGGGTTAGGATTAGGGGACGGGTGAGGGTCAGGCTTCGGGGAAGGGTTAGGGTTAGGGTTCGGGTTAGGGTTAGGGTTAGGGGACGGGGACGGTTTAGGGTCCAGGTGAGGGTACGACAACGCTTTAGGGGGAGCGTACGTGTGAGGGCGCGGGTTAGTGTCAGCGTACGGGTTAGGATTAGGGGACGGGTGAGGGTCAGGCTTCGGGGAAGGGTTAGGGTTAGGGTTCGGGCTAGGGTTAGGGTTAGGGGACGGGGACGGTTTAGGGTCCAGGTGAGGGTACGACAACGCTTTAGGGGGAGCGTACGTGTGAGGGCGCGGGTTAGTGTCAGCGTTCGGGTTAGGATTAGGGGACGGGTGAGGGTTAGGCTTCGGGGAAGGGTTAGGGTTAGGGTTCGGGCTAGGGTTAGGGTTAGGGGACGGGGACGGTTTAGGGTCCAGGTGAGGGTACGGCAACGCTTTAGGGGGAGCGTACGTGTGAGGGCGCGGGTTAGTGTCAGCGTACGGGTTAGGATTAGGGGACGGGTGAGGGTCAGGCTTCGGGGAAGGGTTAGGGTTAGGGTTCGGGCTAGGGTTAGGGTTAGGGGACGGGGACGGTTTAGGGTCCAGGTGAGGGTACGGCAACGCTTTAGGGGGAGCGTACGTGTGAGGGCGCGGGTTAGTGTCAGCGTACGGGTTAGGATTAGGGGACGGGTGAGGGTCAGGCTTCGGGGAAGGTTTAGGGTTAGGGTTCGGGCTAGGGTTAGGGTTAGGGGACGGGGACGGTATAGGGTCCAGGTGAGGGTACGGCAACGCTTTAGAGGGAGCGTACATGTGAGGGCGCGGGTTAGTGTCAGCGTACGTGTTAAGATGAGGGGACGGGTGAGGGTCAGGCTTCGGGGAAGGGTTTGGGTTTGGGTTCGGGCTAGGGTTAGGGTTAGGGGACGGGGACGGTTTAGGGTCCAGGTGAGGGTACGACAACGCTTTAGGGGGAGCGTACGTGTGAGGGCACGGGTTAGTGTCAGCGTACGGGTTAGGTTTAGGGGACGGGTGAGGGTCAGGCTTCGGGGAAGGGTTAGGGTTAGGGTTCGGGCTAGGGTTAGGGATAGGGGACGGGGACGGTTTAGGGTCCAGGTGAGGGTACGACAACGCTTTAGGGGGAGCGTACGTGTGAGGGCGCGGGTTAGTGTCAGCGTACGGGTTAGGTTTAGGGGACGGGTGAGGGTCAGGCTTCGGGGAAGGGTTAGGGTTAGGGTTCGGGCTAGGGTTAGGGTTAGGGGACGGGGACGGTTTAGGGTCCAGCTGAGGGTACTACAACGCTTTAGGGGGAGCGTACGTGTGAGGGTGCGGGTTAGTGTCAGCGTACGGGTTAGGATTAGGGGACGGGTGAGGGTCAGGCTTCGGGGAAGGGTTAGGGTTAGGGTTCGTGCTAGGGTTAGGGTTAGGGGACGGGGACGGTTTAGGGTCCAGGTGAGGGTACGACAACGCTTTAGGGGGAGCGTACGTGTGAGGGCGCGGGTTAGTGTCAGCGTACGGGTTAGGATTAGGGGACGGGTGAGGGTCAGGCTTCGGGGAAGGGTTAGGGTTAGGGTTCGGGCTAGGGTTAGGGTTAGGGGACGGGGACGGTTTAGGGTCCAGGTGAGGGTACGACAACGCTTTAGGGGGAGCGTACGTGTGAGGGCGCGGGTTAGTATCAGCGTACGGGTTAGGATGAGGGGACGGGTGAGGGTCAGGCTTCGGGGAAGGGTTAGGGTTAGGGTTCGGGCTAGGGTTAGGGTTAGGGGACGGGGACGGTTTAGGGTCCAGGTGAGGGTACGACAACGCTTTAGGGGGAGCGTACGTGTGAGGGCACGGGTTAGTGTCAGCGTACGGGTTAGGATTAGGGGACGGGTGAGGGTCAGGCTTCGGGGAAGGTTTAGGGTTAGGGTTCGGGCTAGGGTTAGGGTTAGGGGACGGGGACGGTTTAGGGTCCAGATGAGGGTACGACAACGCTTTAGGGGGAGCGTACGTGTGAGGGCGCGGGTTAGTGTCAGCGTACGGGTTAGGATTAGGGGACGGGTGAGGGTCAGGCTTCGGGGAAGGGTTAGGGTTAGGGTTCGGGCTAGGGTTAGGGTTAGGGGACGGGGACGGTTTAGGGTCCAGGTGAGGGTACGGCAACGCTTTAGGGGGAGCGTATGTGTGAGGGCGCGGGTTAGTGTCAGCGTACGGGTTAGGATTAGGGGACGGGTGAGGGTCAGGCTTCGGGGAAGGGTTAGGGTTAGGGTTCGGGCTAGGGTTAGGGTTAGGGGACGGGGACGGTTTAGGGTCCAGGTGAGGGTACGGCAACGCTTTAGGGGGAGCGTACGTGTGAGGGCGCGGGTTAGTGTCAGCGTACGGGTTAGGATTAGGGGACGGGTGAGGGTCAGGCTTCGGGGAAGGGTTAGGGTTAGGGTTCGGGCTAGGGTTAGGGTTAGGGGACGGGGACGGTACAGGGTCCAGGTGAGGGTACGGCAACGCTTTAGGGGGAGCGTACATGTGAGGGCGCGGGTTAGTGTCAGCGTACGTGTTAAGATGAGGGGACGGGTGAGGGTCAGGCTTCGGGGAAGGTTTAGGGTTTGGGTTCGGGCTAGGGTTAGGGTTAGGGGACGGGGACGGTTTAGGGTCCAGGTGAGTGTACGACAACGCTTTAGGGGGAGCGTACGTGTGAGGGCGTGGGTTAGTGTCAGCGTACGGGTTAGGATGAGGGGACGGGTGAGGGTCAGGCTTCGGGGAAGGGTTAGGGTTAGGGTTCGGGCTAGGGTTAGGGATAGGGGACGGGGACGGTTTAGGGTCCAGGTGAGGGTACGACAACGCTTTAGGGGGAGCGTACGTGTGAGGGCGCGGGTTAGTGTCAGCGTACGGGTTAGGTTTAGGGGACGGGTGAGGGTCAGGCTTCGGGGAAGGGTTAGGGTTAGGGTTCGGGCTAGGGTTAGGGTTAGGGGACGGGGACGGTTTAGGGTCCAGCTGAGGGTACGACAACGCTTTAGGGGGAGCGTACGTGTGAGGGTGCGGGTTAGTGTCAGCGTACGGGTTAGGATTAGGGGACGGGTGAGGGTCAGGCTTCGGGGAAGGGTTAGGGTTAGGGTTCGTGCTAGGGTTAGGGTTAGGGGACGGGGACGGTTTAGTGTCCAGGTGAGGGTACGACAACGCTTTAGGGGGAGCGTACGTGTGAGGGCGCGGGTTAGTGTCAGCGTACGGGTTAGGATTAGGGGACGGGTGAGGGTCAGGCTTCTGGGAAGGGTTAGGGTTAGGGTGCGGGCTAGGGTTAGGGTTAGGGGACGGGGACGGTTTAGGGTCCAGGTGAGGGTACGACAACGCTTTAGGGGGAGCGTACGTGTGAGGGCGCGGGTTAGTGTCAGCGTACGTGTTAGGATTAGGGGACGGGTGAGGGTCAGGCTTCGGGGAAGGGTTAGGGTTAGGGTTCGGGCTAGGGTTAGGGTTAGGGGACGGGGACGGTTTAGGGTCCAGGTGAGGGTACGACAACGCTTTAGGGGGAGCGTACGTGTGAGGGCGCGGGTTAGTGTCTGCGTACGGGTTAGGATTATGGGACGGGTGAGGGTCAGGCTTCGGGGAAGGTTTAGGGTTAGGGTTCGGGCTAGGGTTAGGGTTAGGGGACGGGGACGGTTTAGGGTCCAGGTGAGGGTACGGCAACGCTTTAGGGGGAGCATACGTGTGAGGGCGCAGGTTAGTGTCAGCGTACGGGTTAGGATTAGGGGACGGGTGAGGGTCAGGCTTCGGGGAAGGGTTAGGGATAAGGTTCGGGCTAGGGTTAGGGTTAGGGGACGGGGACGGTTTAGGGTCCAGGTGAGTGTACGGCAACGCTTTAGGGGGAGCGTACGTGTGAGGGCGCGGTTTAGTGTCAGCGTACGGGTTAGGATGAGGGGACGGGTGAGGGTCAGGCTTCGGGGAAGGGTTAGGGTTAGGGTTCGGGCTAGGGTTAGGGTTAGGGGACGGGGACGGTTTAGGGTCCAGGTGAGGGTACGACAACGCTTTAGGGGGAGCGTACGTGTGAGGGCACGGGTTAGTGTCAGCGTACGGGTTAGGTTTAGGGGACGGGTGAGGGTCAGGCTTCGGGGAAGGGTTAGGGTTAGGGTTCGGGCTAGGGTTAGGGATAGGGGACGGGGACGGTTTAGGGTCCAGGTGAGGGTACGACAACGCTTTAGGGGGAGCGTACGTGTGAGGGCGCGGGTTAGTGTCAGCGTACGGGTTAGGTTTAGGGGACGGGTGAGGGTCAGGCTTCGGGGAAGGGTTAGGGTTAGGGTTCGGGCTAGGGTTAGGGTTAGGGGACGGGGACGGTTTAGGGTCCAGCTGAGGGTACGACAACGCTTTAGGGGGAGCGTACGTGTGAGGGTGCGGGTTAGTGTCAGCGTACGGGTTAGGATTAGGGGACGGGTGAGGGTCAGGCTTCGGGGAAGGGTTAGGGTTAGGGTTCGTGCTAGGGTTAGGGTTAGGGGACGGGGACGGTTTAGGGTCCAGGTGAGGGTACGACAACGCTTTAGGGGGAGCGTACGTGTGAGGGCGCGGGTTAGTGTCAGCGTACGGGTTAGGATTAGGGGACGGGTGAGGGTCAGGCTTCGGGGAAGGGTTAGGGTTAGGGTTCGGGCTAGGGTTAGGGTTAGGGGACGGGGACGGTTTAGGGTCCAGGTGAGGGTACGACAACGCTTTAGGGGGAGCGTACGTGTGAGGGCGCGGGTTAGTATCAGCGTACGGGTTAGGATGAGGGGACGGGTGAGGGTCAGGCTTCGGGGAAGGGTTAGGGTTAGGGTTCGGGCTAGGGTTAGGGTTAGGGGACGGGGACGGTTTAGGGTCCAGGTGAGGGTACGACAACGCTTTAGGGGGAGCGTACGTGTGAGGGCGCGGGTTAGTGTCAGCGTACGGGTTAGGATTAGGGGACGGGTGAGGGTCAGGCTTCGGGGAAGGTTTAGGGTTAGGGTTCGGGCTAGGGTTAGGGTTAGGGGACGGGGACGGTTTAGGGTCCAGGTGAGGGTACGACAACGCTTTAGGGGGAGCGTACGTGTGAGGGCGCGGGTTAGTGTCAGCGTACGGGTTAGGATTAGGGGACGGGTGAGGGTCAGGCTTCGGGGAAGGGTTAGGGTTAGGGTTCGGGCTAGGGTTAGGGTTAGGGGACGGGGACGGTTTAGGGTCCAGGTGAGGGTACGGCAACGCTTTAGGGGGAGCGTACGTGTGAGGGCGCGGGTTAGTGTCAGCGTACGGGTTAGGATTAGGGGACGGGTGAGGGTCAGGCTTCGGGGAAGGGTTAGGGTTAGGGTTCGGGCTAGGGTTAGGGTTAGGGGACGGGGACGGTTTAGGGTCCAGGTGAGGGTACGGCAACGCTTTAGGGGGAGCGTACGTGTGAGGGCGCGGGTTAGTGTCAGCGTACGGGTTAGGATTAGGGGACGGGTGAGGGTCAGGCTTCGGGGAAGGGTTAGGGTTAGGGTTCGGGCTAGGGTTAGGGTTAGGGGACGGGGACGGTATAGGGTCCAGGTGAGGGTACGGCAACGCTTTAGGGGGAGCGTACATGTGAGGGCGCGGGTTAGTGTCAGCGTACGTGTTAAGATGAGGGGACGGGTGAGGGTCAGGCTTCGGGGAAGGGTTAGGGTTTGGGTTCGGGCTAGGGTTAGGGTTAGGGGACGGGGACGGTTTAGGGTCCAGGTGAGGGTACGACAACGCTTTAGGGGGAGCGTACGTGTGAGGGCGCGGGTTAGTGTCAGCGTACGGGTTAGGATTAGGGGACGGGTGAGGGTCAGGCTTCGGGGAAGGGTTAGGGTTAGGGTTCGGGCTAGGGTTAGGGATAGGGGACGGGGACGGTTTAGGGTCCAGGTGAGGGTACGACAACGCTTTAGGGGGAGCGTACGTGTGAGGGCGCGGGTTAGTGTCAGCGTACGGGTTAGGTTTAAGGGACGGGTGAGGGTCAGGCTTCGGGGAAGGGTTAGGGTTAGGGTTCGGGCTAGGGTTAGGGTTAGGGGACGGGGACGGTTTAGGGTCCAGCTGAGGGTACGACAACGCTTTAGGGGGAGCGTACGTGTGAGGGTGCGGGTTAGTGTCAGCGTACGGGTTAGGATTAGGGGACGGGTGAGGGTCAGGCTTCGGGGAAGGGTTAGGGTTAGGGTTTGTGCTAGGGTTAGGGTTAGGGGACGGGGACGGTTTAGGGTCCAGGTGAGGGTACGACAACGCTTTAGGGGGAGCGTACGTGTGAGGGCGCGGGTTAGTGTCAGCGTACGGGTTAGGATTTAGGGGACGGGTGAGGGTCAGGCTTCGGGGAAGCGTTAGGGTTAGGGTTCGGGCTAGGGTTAGGGTTAGGGGACGGGGACGGTTTAGGGTCCAGGTGAGGGTACGACAACGCTTTAGGGGGAGCGTACGTGTGAGGGCGCGGGTTAGTGTCAGCGTACGGGTTAGGATTAGGGGACGGGTGAGGGTCAGGCTTCGGGGAAGGGTTAGGGTTAGGGTTTGGGCTAGGGTTAGGGTTAGGGGACGGGGACGGTTTAGGGTCCAGGTGAGGGTACTACAACGCTTTAGGGGGAGCGTACGTGTGAGGGCGCGGGTTAGTGTCTGCGTACGGGTTAGGATTATGGAACGGGTGAGGGTCAGGCTTCGGGGAAGGTTTAGGGTTAGGGTTCGGGCTAGGGTTAGGGTTAGGGGACGGGGACGGTTTAGGGTCCAGGTGAGGGTACGGCAACGCTTTAGGGGGAGCGTACGTGTGAGGGCGCGGGTTAGTGTTAGCGTACGGGTTAGGATTAGGGGACGGGTGAGGGTCAGGCTTCGGGGAAGGGTTAGGGATAAGGTTCGGGCTAGGGTTAGGGTTAGGGGACGGGGACGGTTTAGGGTCCAGGTGAGTGTACGGCAACGCTTTAGGGGGAGCGTACGTGTGAGGGCGCGGGTTAGTGTCAGCGTACGGGTTAGGATTAGGGGACGGGTGAGGGTCAGGCTTCGGGGAAGTGTTAGGGTTAGGGTTCGGGCTAGGGTTAGTGTTAGGGGACGGGGACGGTTTAGGGTCCAGGTGAGGGTACGACAACGCTTTAGGGGGAGCGTACGTGTGAGGGCGCGGGTTAGTGTCAGCGTACGGGTTAGGTTTAGGGGACGGGTGAGGGTCAGGCTTCGGGGAAGTGTTAGGGTTAGGGTTCGGGCTAGGGTTAGGGTTAGGGGACGGGGACGGTTTAGGGTCCAGCTGAGGGTACGACAACGCTTTAGGGGGAGCGTACGTGTGAGGGTGCGGGTTAGTGTCAGCGTACGGGTTAGGATTAGGGGACGGGTGAGGGTCAGGCTTCGGGGAAGGGTTAGGGTTAGGGTTCGGGCTAGGGTTAGGGTTAGGGGACGGGGACGGTTTAGGGTCCAGGTGAGGGTACGACAACGCTTTAGGGGAGCGTACGTGTGAGGGCGCGGGTTAGTGTCAGCGTACGGGTTAGGATTAGGGGACGGGTGAGGGTCAGGCTTCGGGGAAGGGTTAGGGTTAGGGTTCGGGCTAGGGTTAGGGTTAGGGGACGGGGACGGTTTAGGGTCCAGGTGAGGGTACGACAACGCTTTAGGGGGAGCGTACGTGTGAGGGCGCGGGTTAGTGTCAGCGTACGGGTTAGGATTAGGGGACGGGTGAGGGTCAGGCTTCGGGGAAGGGTTAGGGTTAGGGTTCGGGCTAGGGTTAGGGTTAGGGGACGGGGACGGTTTAGGGTCCAGGTGAGGGTACGACAACGCTTTAGGGGTAGCGTACGTGTGAGGGCGCGGGTTAGTGTCAGCGTACGGGTTAGGATTAGGGGACGGGTGAGGGTCAGGCTTCGGGGAAGGGTTAGGGTTAGGGTTCGGGCTAGGGTTAGGGTTAGGGGACGGGGACGGTTTAGGGTCCAGGTGAGGGTACGGCAACGCTTTAGGGGGAGCGTACGTGTGAGGGCGCGGGTTAGTGTCAGCGTACGGGTTAGGATTAGGGGACGGGTGAGGGTCAGGCTTCGGGGAAGGGTTAGGGTTAGGGTTTGGGCTAGGGTTAGGGTTAGGGGACGGGGACCGTTTAGGGTCCAGCTGAGGGTACGACAACGCTTTAGGGGGAGCTTACGTGTGAGGGCACGGGTTAGTGTCAGCGTACGGGTTAGGTTTAGGGGACGGGTGAGGGTGAGGCTTCGGGGAAGGGTTAGGGTTACGGTTCGGGCTAGGGTTAGGGTTAGGGGACGGGAACGGTTTAGGGTCCAGGTGAGGGTACGACAACGCTTTAGGGGGAGCGTACGTGTGAGGGCGTGGGTTAGTGTCAGCGTACGGGTTAGGATTAGGGGACGGGTGAGGGTCAGGCTTCGGGGAAGGGTTAGGGTTAGGGTTCGGGCTAGGGTTAGGGTTAGGGGACGGGGACGGTTTAGGGTCCAGGTGAGGGTACGACAACGCTTTAGGGGGAGCGTACGTGTGAGGGCGCGGGTTAGTGTCAGCGTACGGGTTAGGATTAGGGGACGGGTGAGGGTCAGGCTTCGGGGAAGGGTTAGGGTTAGGGTTCGGGCTAGGGTTAGGGTTAGGGGACGGGGACGGTTTAGGGTCCAGGTGAGGGTACGGCAACGCTTTAGGGGGAGCGTACGTGTGAGGGCGCGGGTTAGTGTCAGCGTACGGGTTAGGATTAGGGGACGGGTGAGGGTCAGGCTTCGGGGAAGGGTTAGGGTTAGGGTTCGGGCTAGGGTTAGGGTTAGGGGACGGGGACGGTTTAGGGTCTAGGTGAGGGTACGGCAACGCTTTAGGGGGAGCGTCCGTGTGAGGGCGCGGGTTAGTGTCAGCGTACGGGTTAAGATGAGGGGACGGTTGAGGGTCAGGCTTCGGGGAAGGGTTAGGGTTTGGGTTCGGGCTAGGGTTAGGGTTAGGGGACGGGGACGGTTTAGGGTCCAGGTGAGGGAACGACAACGCTTTAGGGGGAGCGTACGTGTGAGGGCGCGGGTTAGTGTCAGCGTACGGGTTAGGATTAGGGGACGGGTGAGGGTCAGGCTTCGGGGAAGGGTTAGGGTTAGGGTTCGGGCTAGGGTTAGGGTTAGGGGACAGGGACGGTTTAGGGTCCAGGTGAGGGTACGACAACGCTTTAGGGGGAGCGTACGTGTGAGGGCGCGGGTTAGTGTCAGCGTACGGGTTAGGTTTAGGGGACGGGTGAGGGTCAGGCTTCGGGGAAGGGTTAGGGTTAGGGTTCGGGCTAGGGTTAGGGTTAGGGGACGGGGATGGTTTAGGGTCCAGCTGAGGGTACGACAACGCTTTAGGGGGAGCATACGTGTGAGGGTGAGGGTTAGTGTCAGCGTACGGGTTAGGATTAGGGGACGGGTGAGGGTCAGGCTTCGGGGAAGGGTTAGGGTTAGGGTTCGGGCTAGGGTTAGGGTTAGGGGACGGGGACGGTTTAGGGTCCAGGTGAGGGTACTACAACGATTTAGGGGGAGCGTACGTGTGAGGGCGCGGGTTAGTGTCTGCGTACGGGTTAGGATTATGGGACGGGTGAGGGTCAGGCTTCGGGGAAGGTTTAGGGTTAGGGTTCGGGCTAGGGTTAGGGTTAGGGGACGGGGACGGTTTAGGGTCCAGGTGAGGGTACGGCAACGCTTTAGGGGGAGCGTACGTGTGAGGGCGCGGGTTAGTGTCTGCGTACGGGTTAGGATTAGGGGACGGGTGAGGGTCAGGCTTCGGGGAAGTGTTAGGGATAAGGTTCGGGCTAGGGTTAGGGTTAGGGGACGGGGACGGTTTAGGGTCCAGGTGAGGGTACGACAACGCTTTAGGGGGAGCGTACGTGTGAGGGCGCGGGTTAGTGTCAGCGTACGGGTTAGGATTAGGGGACGGGTGAGGGTCAGGCTTCGGGGAAGGGTTAGGGTTAGGGTTCGGGCTAGGGTTAGGGTTAGGGGACGGGGACGGTTTAGGGTCCAGCTGATGGTACGACAACGCTTTAGGGGGAGCGTACGTGTGAGGGCACGGGTTAGTGTCAGCGTACGGGTTAGGTTTAGGGGACGGGTGAGGGTGAGGCTTCGGGGAAGTGTTAGGGTTACGGTTCGGGCTAGGGTTAGGGTTAGGGGACGGGAACGGTTTAGGGTCCAGGTGAGGGTACGACAACGCTTTAGGGGGAGCGTACGTGTGAGGGCGCGGGTTAGTGTCAGCGTACGGGTTAGGATTAGGGGACGGGTGAGGGTCAGGCTTCGGGGAAGGGTTAGGGTTAGGGTTCGGGCTAGGGTTAGGGTTAGGGGACGGGGACGGTTTAGGGTCCAGGTGAGGGTACGGCAACGCTTTAGGGGGAGCGTACGTGTGAGGGCGCGGGTTAGTGTCAGCGTACGGGTTAGGATTAGGGGACGGGTGAGGGTCAGGCTTCGGGGAAGGGTTAGGGATAAGGTTCGGGCTAGGGTTAGGGTTAGGGGACGGGGACGGTTTAGGGTCCAGGTGAGGGTACGACAACGCTTTAGGGGGAGCGTACGTGTGAGGGCGCGGGTTAGTGTCAGCGTACGGGTTAGGATTAGGGGACGGGTGAGGGTCAGGCTTCGGGGAAGGGTTAGGGTTAGGGTTCGGGCTAGGGTTAGGGTTAGGGGACGGGGACGGTTTAGGGTCCAGCTGAGGGTACGACAACGCTTTAGGGGGAGCGTACGTGTGAGGGCACGGGTTAGTGTCAGCGTACGGGTTAGGTTTAGGGGACGGGTGAGGGTGAGGCTTCGGGGAAGTGTTAGGGTTACGGTTCGGGCTAGGGTTAGGGTTAGGGGACGGGAACGGTTTAGGGTCCAGGTGAGGGTACGACAACGCTTTAGGGGGAGCGTACGTGTGAGGGCGCGGGTTAGTGTCAGCGTACGGGTTAGGATTAGGGGACGGGTGAGGGTCAGGCTTCGGGGAAGGGTTAGGGTTAGGGTTCGGGCTAGGGTTAGGGTTAGGGGACGGGAACGGTTTAGGGTCCAGGTGAGGGTACGACAACGCTTTAGGGGGAGCGTACGTGTGAGGGCGCGGGTTAGTGTCAGCGTACGGGTTAGGATTAGGGGACGGGTGAGGGTCAGGCTTCGGGGAAGGGTTAGGGTTAGGGATCGGGCTAGGGTTAGGGTTAGGGGACGGGGACGGTTTAGGGTCCAGGTGAGGGTACGACAACGCTTTAGGGGGAGCGTACGTGTGAGGGCGCGCGTTAGTGTCTGCGTACGGTTTAGGATTATGGGACGGGTGAGGGTCAGGCTTCGGGGAAGGTTTAGGGTTAGGGTTCGGGCTAGGGTTAGGGTTAGGGGACGGGGACGGTTTAGGGTCCAGGTGAGGGTACGGCAACGCTTTAGGGGGAGCGTACGTGTGAGGGCGCAGGTTAGTGTCAGCGTACGGGTTAGGATTAGGGGACGGGTGAGGGTCAGGCTTCGGGGAAGGGTTAGGGATAAGGTTCGGGCTAGGGTTAGGGTTAGGGGACGGGGACGGTTTAGGGTCCAGGTGAGTGTACGGCAACGCTTTAGGGGGAGCGTACGTGTGAGGGCGCGGGTTAGTGTCAGCGTACGGGTTAGGATTAGGGGACGGGTGAGGGTCAGGCTTCGGGGAAGGGTTAGGGTTAGGGTTCGGGCTAGGGTTAGGGTTAGGGGACGGGGACGGTTTAGGGTCCAGGTGAGGGTACGACAACGCTTTAGGGGGAGCGTACGTGTGAGGGCGCGGGTTAGTGTCAGCGTACGGGTTAGGTTTAGGGGACGGGTGAGGGTCAGGCTTCGGGGAAGTGTTAGGGTTAGGGTTCGGGCTAGGGTTAGGGTTAGGGGACGGGGACGGTTTAGGGTCCAGCTGAGGGTACGACAACGCTTTAGGGGGAGCGTACGTGTGAGGGTGCGGGTTAGTGTCAGCGTACGGGTTAGGATTAGGGGACGGGTGAGGGTCAGGCTTCGGGGAAGGGTTAGGGTTAGGGTTCGGGCTAGGGTTAGGGTTAGGGGACGGGGACGGTTTAGGGTCCAGGTGAGGGTACGACAACGCTTTAGGGGAGCGTACGTGTGAGGGCGCGGGTTAGTGTCAGCGTACGGGTTAGGATTAGGGGACGGGTGAGGGTCAGGCTTCGGGGAAGGGTTAGGGTTAGGGTTCGGGCTAGGGTTAGGGTTAGGGGACGGGGACGGTTTAGGGTCCAGGTGAGGGTACGACAACGCTTTAGGGGGAGCGTACGTGTGAGGGCCCGGGTTAGTGTCAGCGTACGGGTTAGGATTAGGGGACGGGTGAGGGTCAGGCTTCGGGGAAGGGTTAGGGTTAGGGTTCGGGCTAGGGTTAGGGTTAGGGGACGGGGACGGTTTAGGGTCCAGGTGAGGGTACGACAACGCTTTAGGGGGAGCGTACGTGTGAGGGCGCGGGTTAGTGTCTGCGTACGGGTTAGGATTATGGGACGGGTGAGGGTCAGGCTTCGGGGAAGGTTTAGGGTTAGGGTTCGGGCTAGGGTTAGGGTTAGGGGACGGGGACGGTTTAGGGTCCAGGTGAGGGTACGGCAACGCTTTAGGGGGAGCGTACGTGTGAGGGCGCAGGTTAGTGTCAGCGTACGGGTTAGGATTAGGGGACGGGTGAGGGTCAGGCTTCGGGGAAGCGTTAGGGATAAGGTTCGGGCTAGGGTTAGGGTTAGGGGACGGGGACGGTTTAGGGTCCAGGTGAGGGTACGACAACGCTTTAGGGGGAGCGTAAGTGTGAGGGCGCGGGTTAGTGTCAGCGTACGGGTTAGGATTAGGGGACGGGTGAGGGTCAGGCTTCGGGGAAGGGTTAGGGTTAGGGTTCGGGCTAGGGTTAGGGTTAGGGGACGGGGACGGTTTAGGGTCCAGGTGAGGGTACTACAACGCTTTAGGGGGAGCGTACGTGTGAGGGCGCGGATTAGTGTCTGCGTACGGGTTAGGATTATGGGACGGGTGAGGGTCAGGCTTCGGGGAAGGTTTAGGGTTAGGGTTCGGGCTAGGGTTAGGGTTAGGGGACGGGGACGGTTTAGGGTCCAGGTGAGGGTACGGCAACGCTTTAGCGGGAGCGTACGTGTGAGGGCGCGGGTTAGTGTCAGCGTTCGGGTTAGGATTAGGGGACGGGTGAGGGTCAGGCTTCGGGGAAGGGTTAGGGATAAGGTTCGGGCTAGGGTTAGGGTTAGGGGACGGGGACGGTTTAGGGTCCAGGTGAGGGTACGACAACGCTTTAGGGGGAGCGTACGTGTGAGGGCGCGGGTTAGTGTCAGCGTACGGGTTAGGATTAGGGGACGGGTGAGGGTCAGGCTTCGGGGAAGGGTTAGGGTTAGGGTTCGGGCTAGGGTTAGGGTTAGGGGACGGGGACGGTTTAGGGTCCAGCTGAGGGTACGACAACGCTTTAGGGGGAGCGTACGTGTGAGGGCACGGGTTAGTGTCAGCGTACGGGTTAGGTTTAGGGGACGGGTGAGGGTGAGGCTTCGGGGAAGTGTTAGGGTTACGGTTCGGGCTAGGGTTAGGGTTAGGGGACGGGAACGGTTTAGGGTCCAGGTGAGGGTACGACAACGCTTTAGGGGGAGCGTACGTGTGAGGGCGCGGGTTAGTGTCAGCGTACGGGTTAGGATTAGGGGACGGGTGAGGGTCAGGCTTCGGGGAAGGGTTAGGGTTAGGGTTCGGGCTAGGGTTAGGGTTAGGGGACGGGGACGGTTTAGGGTCCAGGTGAGGGTACGGCAACGCTTTAGGGGGAGCGTACGTGTGAGGGCGCGGGTTAGTGTCAGCGTACGGGTTAGGATTAGGGGACGGGTGAGGGTCAGGCTTCGGGGAAGGGTTAGGGATAAGGTTCGGGCTAGGGTTAGGGTTAGGGGACGGGGACGGTTTAGGGTCCAGGTGAGGGTACGACAACGCTTTAGGGGGAGCGTACGTGTGAGGGCGCGGGTTAGTGTCAGCGTACGGGTTAGGATTAGGGGACGGGTGAGGGTCAGGCTTCGGGGAAGGGTTAGGGTTAGGGTTCGGGCTAGGGTTAGGGTTAGGGGACGGGGACGGTTTAGGGTCCAGCTGAGGGTACGACAACGCTTTAGGGGGAGCGTACGTGTGAGGGCACGGGTTAGTGTCAGCGTACGGGTTAGGTTTAGGGGACGGGTGAGGGTGAGGCTTCGGGGAAGTGTTAGGGTTACGGTTCGGGCTAGGGTTAGGGTTAGGTGACGGGAACGGTTTAGGGTCCAGGTGAGGGTACGACAACGCTTTAGGGGGAGCGTACGTGTGAGGGCGCGGGTTAGTGTCAGCGTACGGGTTAGGATTAGGGGACGGGTGAGGGTCAGGCTTCGGGGAAGGGTTAGGGTTAGGGTTCGGGCTAGGGTTAGGGTTAGGGCACGGGGACGGTTTAGGGTCCAGGTGAGGGTACTACAACGCTTTAGGGGGAGCGTACGTGTGAGGGCGCGGGTTAGTGTCTGCGTACGGGTTAGGATTATGGGACGGGTGAGGGTCAGGCTTCGGGGAAGGTTTAGGGTTAGGGTTCGGGCTAGGGTTAGGGTTAGGGGACGGGGACGGTTTAGGGTCCAGGTGAGGGTACGGCAACGCTTTAGGGGGAGCGTACGTGTGAGGGCGCGGGTTAGTGTCAGCGTACGGGTTAGGATTAGGGGACGGGTGAGGGTCAGGCTTCGGGGAAGGGTTAGGGATAAGGTTCGGGCTAGGGTTAGGGTTAGGGGACGGGGACGGTTTAGGGTCCAGGTGAGGGTACGACAACGCTTTAGGGGGAGCGTACGTGTGAGGGCGCCGGTTAGTGTCAGCGTACGGGTTAGGATTAGGGGACGGGTGAGGGTCAGGCTTCGGGGAAGGGTTAGGGTTAGGGTTCGGGCTAGGGTTAGGGTTAGGGGACGGGGACGGTTTAGGGTCCAGCTGAGGGTACGACAACGCTTTAGGGGGAGCGTACGTGTGAGGGCACGGGTTAGTGTCAGCGTACGGGTTAGGTTTAGGGGACGGGTGAGGGTGAGGCTTCGGGGAAGTGTTAGGGTTACGGTTCGGGCTAGGGTTAGGGTTAGGGGACGGGAACGGTTTAGGGTCCAGGTGAGGGTACGACAACGCTTTAGGGGGAGCGTACGTGTGAGGGCGCGGGTTAGTGTCAGCGTACGGGTTAGGATTAGGGGACGGGTGAGGGTCAGGCTTCGGGGAAGGGTTAGGGTTAGGGTTCGGGCTAGGGTTAGGGTTAGGGGACGGGGACGGTTTAGGGTCCAGGTGAGGGTACGGCAACGCTTTAGGGGGAGCGTACGTGTGAGGGCGCGGGTTAGTGTCAGCGTACGGGTTAGGATTAGGGGACGGGTGAGGGTCAGGCTTCGGGGAAGGGTTAGGGATAAGGTTCGGGCTAGGGTTAGGGTTAGGGGACGGGGACGGTTTAGGGTCCAGGTGAGGGTACGACAACGCTTTAGGGGGAGCGTACGTGTGAGGGCGCGGGTTAGTGTCAGCGTACGGGTTAGGATTAGGGGACGGGTGAGGGTCAGGCTTCGGGGAAGGGTTAGGGTTAGGGTTCGGGCTAGGGTTAGGGTTAGGGGACGGGGACGGTTTAGGGTCCAGCTGAGGGTACGACAACGCTTTAGGGGGAGCGTACGTGTGAGGGCACGGGTTAGTGTCAGCGTACGGGTTAGGTTTAGGGGACGGGTGAGGGTGAGGCTTCGGGGAAGTGTTAGGGTTACGGTTCGGGCTAGGGTTAGGGTTAGGGGACGGGAACGGTTTAGGGTCCAGGTGAGGGTACGACAACGCTTTAGGGGGAGCGTACGTGTGAGGGCGCGGGTTAGTGTCAGCGTACGGGTTAGGATTAGGGGACGGGTGAGGGTCAGGCTTCGGGGAAGGGTTAGGGTTAGGGTTCGGGCTAGGGTTAGGGTTAGGGGACGGGAACGGTTTAGGGTCCAGGTGAGGGTACGACAACGCTTTAGGGGGAGCGTACGTGTGAGGGCGCGTGTTAGTGTCAGCGTACGGGTTAGGATTAGGGGACGGGTGAGGGTCAGGCTTCGGGGAAGGGTTAGGGTTAGGGTTCGGGCTAGGGTTAGGGTTAGGGGACGGGGACGGTTTAGGGTCCAGGTGAGGGTACGACAACGCTTTAGGGGGAGCGTACGTGTGAGGGCGCGGGTTAGTGTCTGCGTACGGGTTAGGATTATGGGACGGGTGAGGGTCAGGCTTCGGGGAAGGTTTAGGGTTAGGGTTCGGGCTAGGGTTAGTGTTAGGGGACGGGGACGGTTTAGGGTCCAGGTGAGGTTACGGCAACGCTTTAGGGGGAGCGTACGTGTGAGGGCGCAGGTTAGTGTCAGCGTACGGATTAGGATTAGGGGACGGGTGAGGGTCAGGCTTCGGGGAAGGGTTAGGGATAAGGTTCGGGCTAGGGTTAGGGTTAGGGGACGGGGACGGTTTAGGGTCCAGGTGAGTGTACGGCAACGCTTTAGGGGGAGCGTACGTGTGAGGGCGCGGGTTAGTGTCAGCGTACGGGTTAGGATGAGGGGACGGGTGAGGGTCAGGCTTCGGGGAAGGGTTAGGGTTAGGGTTCGGGCTAGGGTTAGGGTTAGGGGACGGGGACGGTTTAGGGTCCAGGTGAGGGTACGACAACGCTTTTGGGGGAGCGTACGTGTGAGGGCGCGGGTTAGTGTCAGCGTACGGGTTAGGTTTAGGGGACGGGTGAGGGTCAGGCTTCGGGGAAGTGTTAGGGTTAGGGTTCGGGCTAGGGTTAGGGTTAGGGGACGGGGACGGTTTAGGGTCCAGCTGAGGGTACGACAACGCTTTAGGGGGAGCGTACATGTGAGGGTGCGGGTTAGTGTCAGCGTACGGGTTAGGATTAGGGGACGGGTGAGGGTCAGGCTTCGGGGAAGGGTTAGGGTTAGGGTTCGGGCTAGGGTTAGGGTTAGGGGACGGGGACGGTTTAGGGTCCAGGTGAAGGTACGACAACGCTTTAGGGGAGCGTACGTGTGAGGGCGCGGGTTAGTGTCAGCGTACGGGTTAGGATTAGGGGACGGGTGAGGGTCAGGCTTCGGGGAAGGGTTAGGGTTAGGGTTCGGGCTAGGGTTAGGGTTAGGGGACGGGGACGGTTTAGGGTCCAGGTGAGGGTACGACAACGCTTTAGGGGGAGCGTACGTGTGAGGGCGCGGGTTAGTGTCAGCGTACGGGTTAGGATTAGGGGACGGGTGAGGGTCAGGCTTCGGGGAAGGGTTAGGGTTAGGGTTCGGGCTAGGGTTAGGGTTAGGGGACGGGGACGGTTTAGGGTCCAGGTGAGGGTACGACAACGCTTTAGGGGGAGCGTACGTGTGAGGGCGCGGGTTAGTGTCAGCGTACGGGTTAGGATTAGGGGACGGGTGAGGGTCAGGCTTCGGGGAAGGGTTAGGGTTAGGGTTCGGGCTAGGGTTAGGGTTAGGGGACGGGGACGGTTTAGGGTCCAGGTGAGGGTACGACAACGCTTTAGGGGGAGCGTACGTGTGAGGGCGCGGGTTAGTGTCTGCGTACGGGTTAGGATTATGGGACGGGTGAGGGTCAGGCTTCGGGGAAGGTTTAGGGTTAGGGTTCGGGCTAGGGTTAGGGTTAGGGGACGGGGACGGTTTAGGGTCCAGGTGAGGGTACGGCAACGCTTTAGGGGGAGCGTACGTGTGAGGGCGCAGGTTAGTGTCAGCGTACGGATTAGGATTAGGGGACGGGTGAGGGTCAGGCTTCGGGGAAGGGTTAGGGATAAGGTTCGGGCTAGGGTTAGGGTTAGGGGACGGGGACGGTTTAGGGTCCAGGTGAGTGTACGGCAACGCTTTAGGGGGAGCGTACGTGTGAGGGCGCGGGTTAGTGTCAGCGTACGGGTTAGGATTAGGGGACGGGTGAGGGTCAGGCTTCGGGGAAGGGTTAGGGTTAGGGTTCGGGCTAGGGTTAGGGTTAGGGGACGGGGACGGTTTAGGGTCCAGGTGAGGGTACGACAACGCTTTAGGGGGAGCGTACGTGTGAGGGCGCGGGTTAGTGTCAGCGTACGGGTTAGGATTAGGGGACGGGTGAGGGTCAGTCTTCGGGGAAGGGTTAGGGTTAGGGTTCGGGCTAGGGTTAGGGTTAGGGGACGGGGACGGTTTAGGGTCCAGGTGAGGGTACGGCAACGCTTTAGGGGGAGCGTACATGTGAGGGCGCGGGTTAGTGTCAGCGTACGGGTTAGGATTATGGGACGGGTGAGAGTCAGGCTTCGGGGAAGGGTTAGGGTTAGGGTTCGGGCTAGGGTTAGGGTTAGGGGATGGGGACGGTTTAGGGTCCAGGTGAGGGTACGACAACGCTTTAGGGGGAGCGTACGTGTGAGGGCGCGTGTTAGTGTCAGCGTACGGGTTAGGATGAGGGGACGGGTGAGTGTCAGGCTTCGGGGAAGGGTTAGGGTTAGGGTTCGGGCTAGGGTTAGGGTTAGGGGACGGGGACGGTTTAGGGTCCAGGTGAGGGTACGGCAACGCTTTAGGGGGAGCGTACGTGTGAGGGCGCGGGTTAGTGTCAGCGTACGGGTTAGGATTAGGGGACGGGTGAGGGTCAGGCTTCGGGGAAGGGTTAGGGTTAGGGTTTGGGCTAGGCTTAGTGTTAGGGTTCGGGGACGGTTTAGGGTCCAGGTGAGGGTACGACAACGCTTTAGGGGGAGCGTACGTGTGAGGGCGCGGGTTAGTGTCAGCGTACGGGTTAGGTTTAGGGGACGGGTGAGGGTCAGGCTTCGGGGAAGGGTTAGGGTTAGGGTTCGGGCTAGGGTTAGGGTTAGGGGACGGGGACGGTTTAGGGTCCAGCTGAGGGTACGACAACGCTTTAGGGGGAGCGTACGTGTGAGGGCGCGGGTTAGTGTCAGCGTACGGGTTAGGTTGAGGGGACGGGTGAGGGTCAGGCTTCTGGGAAGGGTTAGGGTTAGGGTTCGGGCTAGGGTTAGGGTTAGGGGACGGGAACGGTTTAGGGTCCAGGTGAGGGTACGACAACGCTTTAGGGGGAGCGTACGTGTGAGGGCGCGGGTTAGTGTCAGCGTACGGGTTAGGATTAGGGGACGGGTGAGGGTCAGGCTTCGGGGAAGGGTTAGGGTTAGGGTTCGGGCTAGGGTTAGTGTTAGGGGACGGGGACGGTTTAGGGTCCAGCTGAGGGTACGACAACGCTTTAGGGGGAGCGTACGTGTGAGGGCGCGGGTTAGTGTCAGCGTACGGGTTAGGATTAGGGGACGGGTGAGGGTCAGGCTTCGGGGAAGGGTTAGGGTTAGGGTTCGGGCTAGGGTTAGGGTTAGGGGACGGGGACGGTTTAGGGTCCAGGTGAGGGTACGGCAACGCTTTAGGGGGAGCGTACGTGTGAGGGCGCGGGTTAGTGTCAGCGTACGGGTTAGGATTAGGGGACGGGTGAGGGTCAGGCTTCGGGGAAGGGTTAGGGTTAGGGTTCGGGCTAGGGTTAGGGTTAGGGTTAGGGGACGGTTTAGGGTCCAGGTGAGGGTACGGCAACGCTTTAGGGGGAGCGTACGTGTGAGGGCGCGGGTTAGTGTCAGCGTACGGGTTAGGATTAGGGGACGGGTGAGGGTCAGGCTTCGGGGAAGGGTTAGGGTTTGGGTTCGGGCTAGGGTTAGGGTTAGGGGACGGTGACGGTTTAGGGTCCAGGTGAGGGTACGACAACGCTTTAGGGGGAGCGTACGTGTGAGGGCGCGGGTTAGTGTCAGCGTACGGGTTAGGATTAGGGGACGGGTGAGGGTCAGGCTTCGGGGAAGGGTTAGGGTTAGGGTTCGGGCTAGGGTTAGGGTTAGGGGACGGGGACGGTTTAGGGTCCAGGTGAGGGTACGACAACGCTTTAGGGGGAGCGTACGTGTGAGGGCGCGGGTTAGTGTCAGCGTACGGGTTAGGATGAGGGGACGGGTGAGGGTCAGGCTTCGGGGAAGGGTTAGGGGTAGGGTTCGGGCTAGGGTTAGGGTTAGGGGACGGGTACGGTTTAGGGTCCAGGTGAGGGTACGACAACGCTTTAGGGGGAGCGTACGTGTGAGGGCGCGGGTTAGTGTCAGCGTACGGGTTAGGATTAGGGGACGGGTGAGGGTCAGGCTTCGGGGAAGGGTTAGGGTTAGGGTTCGGGCTAGGGTTGGGGTTAGGGGACGGGGACGGTTTAGGGTCCAGGTGAGGGTACGACAACGCTTTAGGGGGAGCGTACGTGTGAGGGTGCGGGTTAGTGTCAGCGTACGGGTAAGGATTAGGGGATGGGTGAGGGTCAGGCTTCGGGGAAGGGTTAGGGTTAGGGTTCGGGCTAGGGTTAGGGTTAGGGGACGGGGACGGTTTAGGGTCCAGGTGAGGGTACGACAATGCTTTAGGGGGAGCGTACGTGTGAGGGCGTGGGTTAGTGTCAGCGTACGGGTTAGTATTAGGGGATGGGTGAGGTTCAGGCTTCGGTGAAGTGTTAGGGTTAGGGTTCGGGCTAGGGATAGGGTTAGGGGACGGGGACGGTTTAGGGTCCAGGTGAGGGTACGACAACGCTTTAGGGGGAGCGTACGTGTGAGGGCGCGGGTTAGTGTCAGCGTAAGGGTTAGGATTAGGGGACGGGTGAGAGTCAGGCTTCGGAGAAGTGTTAGGGTTAGGGTTCGGGCTAGGGTTAGGGTTAGGGGACGGGGACGGTTTAGGGTCCAGGTGAGGGTACGGCAACGCTTTAGGGGGAGCGTACGTGTGAGGGCGCGGGTTAGTGTCAGCGTACGGGTTAGGATTAGGGGACGGGTGAGGGTCAGGCTTCGGGGAAGGGTTAGGGTTAGGGTTCGGGCTAGGGTTAGGGTTAGGGGACGGGGACGGTTTAGGGTCCAGGTGAGGGTACGACAATGCTTTAGGGGGAGCGTACGTGTGAGGGCGTGGGTTAGTGTCAGCGTACGGGTTAGTATTAGGGGACGGGTGAGGGTCAGGCTTCGGTGAAGTGTTAGGGTTAGGGTTCGGGCTAGGGATAGGGTTAGGGGACGGGGACGGTTTAGGGTCCAGGTGAGGGTACGACAACGCTTTAGGGGGAGCGTACGTGTGAGGGCGCGGGTTAGTGTCAGCGTAAGGGTTAGGATTAGGGGACGGGTGAGAGTCAGGCTTCGGGGAAGGGTTAGGGTTAGGGTTCGGGCTAGGGTTAGGGTTAGGGGACGGGGACGGTTTAGGGTCCAGGTGAGGGTACGGCAACGCTTTAGGGGGAGCGTACGTGTGAGGGCGCGGGTTAGTGTCAGCGTACGGGTTAGGTTTAGGGGACGGGTGAGGGTCAGGCTTCGGGGAAGGGTTAGGGTTAGGGTTCGGGCTAGGGTTAGGGTTAGGGGATGGGGACGGTTTAGGGTCCAGCTGAGGGTACGACAACGCTTTAGGGGGAGCGTACGTGTGAGGGCGCGGGTTAGTGTCAGCGTACGGGTTAGTTTGAGGGGACGGGTGAGGGTCAGGCTTCTGGGAAGGGTTAGGGTTAGGGTTCGGGCTAGGGTTAGGGTTAGGGGACGGGAACGGTTTAGGGTCCAGGTGAGGGTACGACAACGCTTTAGGGGGAGCGTACGTGTGAGGGCGCGGGTTAGTGTCAGCGTACGGGTTAGGATTAGGGGACGGGTGAGGGTCAGGCTTCGGGGAAGGGTTAGGGTTAGGGTTCGGGCTAGGGTTAGTGTTAGGGGACGGGGACGGTTTAGGGTCCAGGTGAGGGTACGACAACGCTTTAGGGGGAGCGTACGTGTGAGGGCGCGGGTTAGTGTCAGCGTACGGGTTAGGATTAGGGGACGGGTGAGGGTCAGGCTTCGGGGAAGGGTTAGGGTTAGGGTTCGGGCTAGGGTTAGGGTTAGGGGACGGGGACGGTTTAGGGTCCAGGTGAGGGTACGGCAACGCTTTAGGGGGAGCGTACGTGTGAGGGCGCGGGTTAGTGTCAGCGTACGGGTTAGGATTAGGGGACGGGTGAGGGTCAGGCTTCGGGGAAGGGTTAGGGTTAGGGTTCGGGCTAGGGTTAGGGTTAGGGTTAGGGGACGGTTTAGGGTCCAGGTGAGGGTACGGCAACGCTTTAGGGGGAGCGTACGTGTGAGGGCGCGGGTTAGTGTCAGCGTACGGGTTAGGATTAGGGGACGGGTGAGGGTCAGGCTTCGGGGAAGGGTTAGGGTTTGGGTTCGGGCTAGGGTTAGGGTTAGGGGACGGTGACGGTTTAGGGTCCAGGTGAGGGTACGACAACGCTTTAGGGGGAGCGTACGTGTGAGGGCGCGCGTTAGTGTCAGCGTACGGGTTAGGATTAGGGGACGGGTGAGGGTCAGGCTTCGGGGAAGGGTTAGGGTTAGGGTTCGGGCTAGGGTTAGGGTTAGGGGACGGGGACGGTTTAGGGTCCAGGTGAGGGTACGACAACGCTTTAGGGGGAGCGTACGTGTGAGGGCGCGGGTTAGTGTCAGCGTACGGGTTAGGATGAGGGGACGGGTGAGGGTCAGGCTTCGGGGAAGGGTTAGGGGTAGGGTTCGGGCTAGGGTTAGGGTTAGGGGACGGGTACGGTTTAGGGTCCAGGTGAGGGTACGACAACGCTTTAGGGGGAGCGTACGTGTGAGGGCGCGGGTTAGTGTCAGCGTACGGGTTAGGATTAGGGGACGGGTGAGGGTCAGGCTTCGGGGAAGGGTTAGGGTTAGGGTTCGGGCTAGGGTTGGGGTTAGGGGACGGGGACGGTTTAGGGTCCAGGTGAGGGTACGACAACGCTTTAGGGGGAGCGTACGTGTGAGGGTGCGGGTTAGTGTCAGCGTACGGGTAAGGATTAGGGGATGGGTGAGGGTCAGGCTTCGGGGAAGGGTTAGGGTTAGGGTTCGGGCTAGGGTTAGGGTTAGGGGACGGGGACGGTTTAGGGTCCAGGTGAGGGTACGACAATGCTTTAGGGGGAGCGTACGTGTGAGGGCGTGGGTTAGTGTCAGCGTACGGGTTAGTATTAGGGGATGGGTGAGGTTCAGGCTTCGGTGAAGTGTTAGGGTTAGGGTTCGGGCTAGGGTTAGGGTTAGGGGACGGGGACGGTTTAGGGTCCAGGTGAGGGTACGGCAACGCTTTAGGGGGAGCGTACGTGTGAGGGCGCGGGTTAGTGTCAGCGTACGGGTTAGGTTTAGGGGACGGGTGAGGGTCAGGCTTCGGGGAAGGGTTAGGGTTAGGGTTCGGGCTAGGGTTAGGGTTAGGGGACGGGGACGGTTTAGGGTCCAGCTGAGGGTACGACAACGCTTTAGGGGGAGCGTACGTGTGAGGGCGCGGGTTAGTGTCAGCGTACGGGTTAGTTTGAGGGGACGGGTGAGGGTCAGGCTTCTGGGAAGGGTTAGGGTTAGGGTTCGGGCTAGGGTTAGGGTTAGGGGACGGGAACGGTTTAGGGTCCAGGTGAGGGTACGACAACGCTTTAGGGGGAGCGTACGTGTGAGGGCGCGGGTTAGTGTCAGCGTACGGGTTAGGATTAGGGGACGGGTGAGGGTCAGGCTTCGGGGAAGGGTTAGGGTTAGGGTTCGGGCTAGGGTTAGTGTTAGGGGACGGGGACGGTTTAGGGTCCAGGTGAGGGTACGACAACGCTTTAGGGGGAGCGTACGTGTGAGGGCGCGGGTTAGTGTCAGCGTACGGGTTAGGATTAGGGGACGGGTGAGGGTCAGGCTTCGGGGAAGGGTTAGGGTTAGGGTTCGGGCTAGGGTTAGGGTTAGGGGACGGGGACGGTTTAGGGTCCAGGTGAGGGTACGGCAACGCTTTAGGGGGAGCGTACGTGTGAGGGCGCGGGTTAGTGTCAGCGTACGGGTTAGGATTAGGGGACGGGTGAGGGTCAGGCTTCGGGGAAGGGTTAGGGTTAGGGTTCGGGCTAGGGTTAGGGTTAGGGTTAGGGGACGGTTTAGGGTCCAGGTGAGGGTACGGCAACGCTTTAGGGGGAGCGTACGTGTGAGGGCGCGGGTTAGTGTCAGCGTACGGGTTAGGATTAGGGGACGGGTGAGGGTCAGGCTTCGGGGAAGGGTTAGGGTTTGGGTTCGGGCTAGGGTTAGGGTTAGGGGACGGTGACGGTTTAGGGTCCAGGTGAGGGTACGACAACGCTTTAGGGGGAGCGTACGTGTGAGGGCGCGGGTTAGTGTCAGCGTACGGGTTAGGATTAGGGGACGGGTGAGGGTCAGGCTTCGGGGAAGGGTTAGGGTTAGGGTTCGGGCTAGGGTTAGGGTTAGGGGACGGGGACGGTTTAGGGTCCAGGTGAGGGTACGACAACGCTTTAGGGGGAGCGTACGTGTGAGGGCGCGGGTTAGTGTCAGCGTACGGGTTAGGATGAGGGGACGGGTGAGGGTCAGGCTTCGGGGAAGGGTTAGGGGTAGGGTTCGGGCTAGGGTTAGGGTTAGGGGACGGGTACGGTTTAGGGTCCAGGTGAGGGTACGACAACGCTTTAGGGGGAGCGTACGTGTGAGGGCGCGGGTTAGTGTCAGCGTACGGGTTAGGATTAGGGGACGGGTGAGGGTCAGGCTTCGGGGAAGGGTTAGGGTTAGGGTTCGGGCTAGGGTTGGGGTTAGGGGACGGGGACGGTTTAGGGTCCAGGTGAGGGTACGACAACGCTTTAGGGGGAGCGTACGTGTGAGGGTGCGGGTTAGTGTCAGCGTACGGGTAAGGATTAGGGGATGGGTGAGGGTCAGGCTTCGGGGAAGGGTTAGGGTTAGGGTTCGGGCTAGGGTTAGGGTTAGGGGACGGGGACGGTTTAGGGTCCAGGTGAGGGTACGACAATGCTTTAGGGGGAGCGTACGTGTGAGGGCGTGGGTTAGTGTCAGCGTACGGGTTAGTATTAGGGGATGGGTGAGGTTCAGGCTTCGGTGAAGTGTTAGGGTTAGGGTTCGGGCTAGGGATAGGGTTAGGGGACGGGGACGGTTTAGGGTCCAGGTGAGGGTACGACAACGCTTTAGGGGGAGCGTACGTGTGAGGGCGCGGGTTAGTGTCAGCGTAAGGGTTAGGATTAGGGGACGGGTGAGAGTCAGGCTTCGGAGAAGGGTTAGGGTTAGGGTTCGGGCTAGGGTTAGGGTTAGGGGACGGGGACGGTTTAGGGTCCAGGTGAGGGTACGGCAACGCTTTAGGGGGAGCGTACGTGTGAGGGCGCGGGTTAGTGTCAGCGTACGGGTTAGGATTAGGGGACGGGTGAGGGTCAGGCTTCGGGGAAGGGTTAGGGTTAGGGTTCGGGCTAGGGTTAGGGTTAGGGGACGGGGACGGTTTAGGGTCCAGGTGAGGGTAAGACAATGCTTTAGGGGGAGCGTACGTGTGAGGGCGTGGGTTAGTGTCAGCGTACGGGTTAGTATTAGGGGACGGGTGAGGGTCAGGCTTCGGTGAAGTGTTAGGGTTAGGGTTCGGGCTAGGGATAGGGTTAGGGGACGGGGATGGTTTAGGGTCCAGGTGAGGGTACGACAACGCTTTAGGGGGAGCGTACGTGTGAGGGCGCGGGTTAGTGTCAGCGTAAGGGTTAGGATTAGGGGACGGGTGAGAGTCAGGCTTCGGGGAAGGGTTAGGGTTAGGGTTCGGGCTAGGGTTAGGGTTAGGGGACGGGGACGGTTTAGGGTCCAGGTGAGGGTACGGCAACGCTTTAGGGGGAGCGTACGTGTGAGGGCGCGGGTTAGTGTCAGCCTACGGGTTAGGATTAGGGGACGGGTGAGGGTCAGGCTTCGGGGAAGGGTTAGGGTTAGGGTTCGGGCTAGGGTTAGGGTTAGGGGACGGGGACGGTTTAGGGTCCAGGTGAGGGTACGACAACGCTTTAGGGGGAGCGTACGTGTGAGGGCGCGGGTTAGTGTCAGCGTACGGGTTAGGTTTAGGGGACGGGTGAGGGTCAGGCTTCGGGGAAGTGTTAGGGTTAGGGTTCGGGCTAGGGTTAGGGTTAGGGGACGGGGACGGTTTAGGGTCCAGCTGAGGGTACGACAACGCTTTAGGGGGAGCGTACGTGTGAGGGCGCGGGTTAGTGTCAGCGTACGGGTTAGGATTAGGGGACGGGTGAGGGTCAGGCTTCGGGGAAGGGTTAGGGTTTGGGTTCGGGCTAGGGTTAGGGTTAGGGGACGGGGACGGTTTAGGGTCCAGGTGAGGGTACGACAACGCTTTAGGGGGAGCGTACGTGTGAGGGCGCGGGTTAGTGTCAGCGTACGGGTTAGGATTAGGGGACGGGTGAGGGTCAGGCTTCGGGGAAGGGTTAGGGTTAGGGTTTGGGCTAGGGTTAGGGTTAGGGGACGGGGACGGTTTAGGGTCCAGGTGAGGGTAGGACAACGCTTTAGGGGGAGCGTACGTGTGAGGGCGCGGGTTAGTGTCAGCGTACGGGTTAGGATTAGGGGACGGGAGAGGGTCAGGCTTCGGGGAAGGGTTAGGGTTATGGTTCGGGCTAGGGTTAGGGTTAGGGGACGGGGACGGTTTAGGGTCCAGGTGAGGGTACGACAACGCTTTAGGGGGAGCGTACGTGTGAGGGCGCGGGTTAGTGTCAGCGTACGGGTTAGGATGAGGGGACGGGTGAGGGTCAGGCTTCGGGGAAGGGATAGGGTTAGGGTTCGGGCTAGGGTTAGGGTTAGGGGACGGGGACGGTTTAGGGTTCAGGTGAGGGTACGATAAATCTTTGGGGGAGCGTACGTGTGAGGGGGCGGGTTAGTGTCAGCGTACGGGTTAGGATTAGGGGACGGGTGAGGGTCAGGCTTCGGGGAAGGGTTAGGGTTTGGGTTCGGGCTAGGGTTAGGGTTAGGGGACGGGGACGGTTTAGGGTCCAGGTGAGGGTACGACAACGCTTTAGGGGGAGCGTACGTGTGAGGGCGCGGGTTAGTGTCAGCGTACGGGTTAGGATTAGGGGACGGATGAGGGTCAGGCTTCGGGGAAGGGTTAGGGTTAGGGTTCGGGCTAGGGTTAGGGTTAGGGGACGGGGACGGTTTAGGGTCCAGGTGAGGGTACGACAACGCTTTAGGGGGAGCGTACGTGTGAGGGCGCAGGTTAGTGTCAGCGTACGGGTTAGGATTAGGGGACGGGTGAGGGTCAGGCTTCGGGGAACGGTTAGGGTTAGGGTTCGGGCTAGGGTTAGGATTAGGGGACGGGGACGGTTTAGGGTCCAGGTGAGGGTACGACAACGCTTTAGGGGAGCGTACGTGTGAGGGCGCGGGTTAGTGTCAGCGTACGGGTTAGGATTAGGGGACGGGTGAGGGTCAGGCTTCGGGGAAGGTTTAGGGTTAGGGTTCGGGCTAGGGTTAGGGTTAGGGGACGGGGACGGTTTAGGGTCCAGGTGAGGGTACGACAACGCTTTAGGGGGAGCGTACGTGTGAGGGCGCGGGTTAGTGTCAGCGTACGGGTTAGGATTAGGGGACGGGTGAGGGTCAGGCTTCGGGGAAGGGTTAGGGTTAGGGTTCGGGCTAGGGTTAGGGTTAGGGGACGGGGACGGTTTAGGGTCCAGGTGAGGGTACGACAACGCTTTAGGGGGAGCGTACGTGTGACGCGCGGGTTAGTGTCAGCGTACGGGTTAGGATTAGGGGACGGGTGAGGGTCAGGCTTCGGGGAAGGGTTAGGGTTAGGGTTCGGGCTAGGGTTAGGGTTAGGGGACGGGGACGGTTTAGGGTCCAGGTGAGGGTACGACAACGCTTTAGGGGGAGCGTACGTGTGAGGGCGCGGGTTAGTGTCTGCGTACGGGTTAGGATTATGGGACGGGTGAGGGTCAGGCTTCGGGGAAGGTTTAGGGTTAGGGTTCGGGCTAGGGTTAGGGTTAGGGGACGGGGACGGTTTAGGGTCCAGGTGAGGGTACGGCAACGCTTTAGGGGGAGCGTACGTGTGAGGGCGCAGGTTAGTGTCAGCGTACGGGTTAGGATTAGGGGACGGGTGAGGGTCAGGCTTCGGGGAAGGGTTAGGGATAAGGTTCGGGCTAGGGTTAGGGTTAGGGGACGGGGACGGTTTAGGGTCCAGGTGAGTGTACGGCAACGCTTTAGGGGGAGCGTACGTGTGAGGGCGCGGGTTAGTGTCAGCGTACGGGTTAGGATTAGGGGACGGGTGAGGGTCAGGCTTCGGGGAAGGGTTAGGGTTATGGTTCGGGCTAGGGTTAGGGTTAGGGGACGGGGACGGTTTAGGGTCCAGGTGAGGGTACGACAACGCTTTAGGGGGAGCGTACGTGTGAGGGCGCGGGTTAGTGTCAGCGTACGGGTTAGGTTTAGGGGACGGGTGAGGGTCAGGCTTCGGGGAAGTGTTAGGGTTAGGGTTCGGGCTAGGGTTAGGGTTAGGGGACGGGGACGGTTTAGGGTCCAGCTGAGGGTACGACAACGCTTTAGGGGGAGCGTACGTGTGAGGGTGCGGGTTAGTGTCAGCGTACGGGTTAGGATTAGGGGACGGGTGAGGGTCAGGCTTCGGGGAAGGGTTAGGGTTAGGGTTCGGGCTAGGGTTAGGGTTAGGGGACGGGGACGGTTTAGGGTCCAGGTGAGGGTACGACAACGCTTTAGGGGAGCGTATGTGTGAGGGCGCGGGTTAGTGTCAGCGTACGGGTTAGGATTAGGGGACGGGTGAGGGTCAGGCTTCGGGGAAGGGTTAGGGTTAGGGTTCGGGCTAGGGTTAGGGTTAGGGGACGGGGACGGTTTAGGGTCCAGGTGAGGGTACGACAACGCTTTAGGGGGAGCGTACGTGTGAGGGCGCGGGTTAGTGTCAGCGTACGGGTTAGGATTAGGGGACGGGTGAGGGTCAGGCTTCGGGGAAGGGTTAGGGTTAGGGTTCGGGCTAGGGTTAGGGTTAGGGGACGGGGACGGTTTAGGGTCCAGGTGAGGGTACGACAACGCTTTAGGGGTAGCGTACGTGTGAGGGCGCGGGTTAGTGTCAGCGTACGGGTTAGGATTAGGGGACGGGTGAGGGTCAGGCTTCGGGGAAGGGTTAGGGTTAGGGTTCGGGCTAGGGTTAGGGTTAGGGGACGGGGACGGTTTAGGGTCCAGGTGAGGGTACGGCAACGCTTTAGGGGGAGCGTACGTGTGAGGGCGCGGGTTAGTGTCAGCGTACGGGTTAGGATTAGGGGACGGGTGAGGGTCAGGCTTCGGGGAAGGGTTAGGGTTAGGGTTCGGGCTAGGGTTAGGGTTAGGGGACGGGGACGGTTTAGGGTCCAGCTGAGGGTACGACAACGCTTTAGGGGGAGCGTACGTGTGAGGGCACGGGTTAGTGTCAGCGTACGGGTTAGGTTTAGGGGACGGGTGAGGGTGAGGCTTCGGGGAAGAGTTAGGGTTACGGTTCGGGCTAGGGTTAGGGTTAGGGGACGGGAACGGTTTAGGGTCCATGTGAGGGTACGACAACGCTTTAGGGGGAGCGTACGTGTGAGGGCGCGGGTTAGTGTCAGCGTACGGGTTAGGATTAGGGGACGGGTGAGGGTCAGGCTTCGGGGAAGGGTTAGGGTTAGGGTTCGGGCTAGGGTTAGGGTTAGGGGACGGGGACGGTTTAGGGTGTAGGTGAGGGTACGGCAACGCTTTAGGGGGAGCGTCCGTGTGAGGGCGCGGGTTAGTGTCAGCGTACGGGTTAAGATGAGGGGACGGGTGAGGGTCAGGCTTCGGGGAAGGGTTAGGGTTTGGGTTCGGGCTAGGGTTAGGGTTAGGGGACGGGGACGGTTTAGGGTCCAGGTGAGGGTACGACAACGCTTTAGGGGGAGCGTACGTGTGAGGGCGCGGGTTAGTGTCAGCGTACGGGTTAGGATTAGGGGACGGGTGAGGGTCAGGCTTCGGGGAAAGGTTAGGGTTAGGGTTCGGGCTAGGGTTAGGGTTAGGGGACAGGGACGGTTTAGGGTCCAGGTGAGGGTACGACAACGCTTTAGGGGGAGCGTACGTGTGAGGGCGCGGGTTAGTGTCAGCGTACGGGTTAGGTTTAGGGGACGGGTGAGGGTCAGGCTTCGGGGAAGGGTTAGGGTTAGGGTTCGGGCTAGGGTTAGGGTTAGGGGACGGGGACGGTTTAGGGTCCAGCTGAGGGTACGACAACGCTTTAGGGGGAGCATACGTGTGAGGGTGAGGGTTAGTGTCAGCGTACGGGTTAGGATTAGGGGACGGGTGAGGGTCAGGCTTCGGGGAAGGGTTAGGGTTAGGGTTCGGGCTAGGGTTAGGGTTAGGGGACGGGGACGGTTTAGGGTCCAGGTGAGGGTACGACAACCCTTTAGGGGGAGCGTACGTGTGAGGGCGCGGGTTAGTGTCAGCGTACGGGTTAGGATTAGGGGACGGGTGAGGGTCAGGCTTCGGGGAAGGGTTAGGGTTAGGGTTCGGGCTAGGGTTAGGCTTAGGGGACGGGGACGGTTTAGGGTCCAGGTGAGGGTACGGCAACGCTTTAGGGGGAGCGTACGTGTGAGGGCGCGGGTTAGTGTCAGCGTACGGGTTAGGATTAGGGGACGGGTGAGGGTCAGGCTTCGGGGAAGGGTTAGGGTTAGGGTTCGGGCTAGGGTTAGGGTTAGGGGACGGGGACGGTTTAGGGTCTAGGTGAGGGTACGGCAACGCTTTAGGGGGAGCGTCCGTGTGAGGGCGCGGGTTAGTGTCAGCGTACGGGTTAAGATGAGGGGACGGGTGAGGGTCAGGCTTCGGGGAAGGGTTAGGGTTTGGGTTCGGGCTAGGGTTAGGGTTAGGGGACGGGGACGGTTTAGGGTCCAGGTGAGGGTACGACAACGCTTTAGGGGGAGCGTACGTGTGAGGGCGCGGGTTAGTGTCAGCGTACGGGTTAGGATTAGGGGACGGGTGAGGGTCAGGCTTCGGGGAAGGGTTAGGGTTACGGTTCGGGCTAGGGTTAGGGTTAGGGGACAGGGACGGTTTAGGGTCCAGGTGAGGGTACGACAACGCTTTAGGGGGAGCGTACGTGTGAGGGCGCGGGTTAGTGTCAGCGTACGGGTTAGGTTTAGGGGACGGGTGAGGGTCAGGCTTCGGGGAAGGGTTAGGGTTAGGGTTCGGGCTAGGGTTAGGGTTAGGGGACGGGGACGGTTTAGGGTCCAGCTGAGGGTACGACAACGCTTTAGGGGGAGCATACGTGTGAGGGTGAGGGTTAGTGTCAGCGTACGGGTTAGGATTAGGGGACGGGTGAGGGTCAGGCTTCGGGGAAGGGTTAGGGTTAGGGTTCGGGCTAGGGTTAGGGTTAGGGGACGGGGACGGTTTAGGGTCCAGGTGAGGGTACGACAACGCTTTAGGGGGAGCGTACGTGTGAGGGCGCGGGTTAGTGTCAGCGTACGGGTTAGGATTAGGGGACGGGTGAGGGTCAGGCTTCGGGGAAGGGTTAGGGTTAGGGTTCGGGCTAGGGTTAGGGTTAGGGGACGGGGACGGTTTAGGGTCCAGGTGAGGGTACGACAACGCTTTAGGGGGAGCGTACGTGTGAGGGCGCGGGTTAGTGTCAGCATACGGCTTAGGATTAGGGGACGGGTGAGGGTCAGGCTTCGGGGAAGGGTTAGGGTTAGGGTTCGGGCTAGGGTTAGGGTTAGGGGACGGGGACGGTTTAGGGTCCAGGTGAGGGTACGACAACGCTTTAGGGGGAGCGTACGTGTGAGGGCGCGGGTTAGTGTCAGCGTACGGGTTAGGATTAGGGGACGGGTGAGGGTCAGGCTTCGGGGAAGGGTTAGGGTTAGGGTTCGGGCTAGGGTTAGGGATAGGGGACGGGGACGGTTTAGGGTCCAGCTGAGGGTACGGCAACGCTTTAGGGGGAGCGTACGTGTGAGGGCGCGGGTTAGTGTCAGCGTACGGGTTAGGATTAGGGGACGGGTGAGGGTCAGGCTTCGGGGAAGGGTTAGGGTTAGGGTTCGGGCTAGGGTTAGGGTTAGGGGACGGGGACGGTTTAGGGTCCAGGTGAGGGTACGACAACGCTTTAGGGGGAGCGTACGTGTGAGGGCGCGGGTTAGTGTCAGCGTACGGGTTAGGATTAGGGGACGGGTGAGGGTCAGGCTTCGGGGAAGGGTTAGGGTTAGGGTTCGGGCTAGGGTTAGGCTTAGGGGACGGGGACGGTTTAGGGTCCAGGTGAGGGTACGGCAACGCTTTAGGGGGAGCGTACATGTGAGGGCGCGGGTTAGTGTCAGCGTACGGGTTAGGATTACGGGACGGGTGAGAGTCAGGCTTCGGGGAAGGGTTAGGGTTAGGGTTCGGGCTAGGGTTAGGGTTAGGGGACGGGGACGGTTTAGGGTCCAGGTGAGGGTACGACAACGCTTTAGGGGGAGCGTACGTGTGAGGGCGCGGGTTATTGTCAGCGTACGGGTTAGGATGAGGGGACGGGTGAGGGTCAGGCTTCGGGGAAGGGTTAGGGTTAGGGTTCGGGCTAGGGTTAGGGTTAGGGGACGGGGACGGTTTAGGGTCCAGGTGAGGGTACGGCAACGCTTTAGGGGGAGCGTACGTGTGAGGGCGCGGGTTAGTGTCAGCATACGGCTTAGGATGAGGGGACGGGTGAGGGTCAGGCTTCGGGGAAGGGTTAGGGTTAGGGTTCGGGCTAGGGTTAGGGTTAGGGGACGGGGACGGTTTAGGGTCCAGGTGAGGGTACGACAACGCTTTAGGGGGAGCGTACGTGTGAGGGCGCGGGTTAGTGTCAGCGTACGGGTTAGGATTAGGGGACGGGTGAGGGTCAGGCTTCGGGGAAGGGTTAGGGTTAGGGTTCGGGCTAGGGTTAGGGATAGGGGACGGGGACGGTTTAGGGTCCAGCTGAGGGTACGGCAACGCTTTAGGGGGAGCGTACGTGTGAGGGCGCGGGTTAGTGTCAGCGTACGGGTTAGGATTAGGGGACGGGTGAGGGTCAGGCTTCGGGGAAGGGTTAGGGTTAGGGTTCGGGCTAGGGTTAGGGTTAGGGGACGGGGACGGTTTAGGGTCCAGGTGAGGGTACGACAACGCTTTAGGGGGAGCGTACGTGTGAGGGCGCGGGTTAGTGTCAGCGTACGGGTTAGGATTAGGGGACGGGTGAGGGTCAGGCTTCGGGGAAGGGTTAGGGTTAGGGTTCGGGCTAGGGTTAGGCTTAGGGGACGGGGACGGTTTAGGGTCCAGGTGAGGGTACGGCAACGCTTTAGGGGGAGCGTACATGTGAGGGCGCGGGTTAGTGTCAGCGTACGGGTTAGGATTACGGGACGGGTGAGAGTCAGGCTTCGGGGAAGGGTTAGGGTTAGGGTTCGGGCTAGGGTTAGGGTTAGGGGACGGGGACGGTTTAGGGTCCAGGTGAGGGTACGACAACGCTTTAGGGGGAGCGTACGTGTGAGGGCGCGGGTTATTGTCAGCGTACGGGTTAGGATGAGGGGACGGGTGAGGGTCAGGCTTCGGGGAAGGGTTAGGGTTAGGGTTCGGGCTAGGGTTAGGGTTAGGGGACGGGGACGGTTTAGGGTCCAGGTGAGGGTACGGCAACGCTTTAGGGGGAGCGTACGTGTGAGGGCGCGGATTAGTGTCAGCGTACGGGTTAGGATGAGGGGACGGGTGAGGGTCAGGCTTCGGGGAAGGGTTAGGGTTAGGGTTTGGGCTAGGCTTAGTGTTAGGGGACGGGGACGGTTTAGGGTCCAGGTGAGGGTACGACAACGCTTTAGGGGGAGCGTACGTGTGAGGGCGCGGGTTAGTGTCAGCGTACGGGTTAGGTTTAGGGGACGGGTGAGGGTCAGGCTTCGGGGAAGGGTTAGGGTTAGGGTTCGGGCTAGGGTTAGGGTTAGGGGACGGGGACGGTTTAGGGTCCAGCTGAGGGTACGACAACGCTTTAGGGGGAGCGTACGTGTGAGGGCGCGGGTTAGTGTCAGCGTACGGGTTAGGTTGAGGGGACGGGTGAGGGTCAGGCTTCTGGGAAGGGTTAGGGTTAGGGTTCGGGCTAGGGTTAGGGTTAGGGGACGGGAACGGTTTAGGGTCCAGGTGAGGGTACGACAACGCTTTAGGGGGAGCGTACGTGTGAGGGCGCGGGTTAGTGTCAGCGTACGGGTTAGGATTAGGGGACGGGTGAGGGTCAGGCTTCGGGGAAGGGTTAGGGTTAGGGTTCGGGCTAGGGTTAGGGTTAGGGGACGGGGACGGTTTAGGGTCCAGGTGAGGGTACGACAACGCTTTAGGGGGAGCGTACGTGTGAGGGCGCGGGTTAGTGTCAGCATACGGGTTAGGATTAGGGGACGGGTGAGGGTCAGGCTTCGGGGAAGGGTTAGGGTTAGGGTTCGGGCTAGGGTTAGGGTTAGGGGACGGGGACGGTTTAGGGTCCAGGTGAGGGTACGACAACGCTTTAGGGGGAGCGTACGTGTGAGGGCGCGGGTTAGTGTCAGCGTACGGGTTAGGATTAGGGGACGGGTGAGGGTCAGGCTTCGGGGAAGGGTTAGGGTTAGGGTTCGGGCTAGGGTTAGGGTTAGGGGACGGGGACGGTTTAGGGTCCAGGTGAGGGTACGACAACGCTTTAGGGGGAGCGTACGTGTGAGGGCGCGGGTTAGTGTCAGCGTACGGGTTAGGATTAGGGGACGGGTGAGGGTCAGGCTTCGGGGAAGGGTTAGGGTTAGGGTTCGGGCTAGGGTTAGGGTTAGGGGACGGGGACGGTTTAGGGTCCAGGTGAGGGTACGGCAATGCTTTAGGGGGAGCGTACATGTGAGGGCGCGGGTTAGTGTCAGCGTACGGGTTAGGATTACGGGACGGGTGAGAGTCAGGCTTCGGGGAAGGGTTAGGGTTAGGGTTCGGGCTAGGGTTAGGGTTAGGGGACGGGGACGGTTTAGGGTCCAGGTGAGGGTACGACAACGCTTTAGGGGGAGCGTACGTGTGAGGGCGCGGGTTATTGTCAGCGTACGGGTTAGGATGAGGGGACGGGTGAGGGTCAGGCTTCGGGGAAGGGTTAGGGTTAGGGTTTGGGCTAGGGTTAGGGTTAGGGGACGGGGACGGTTTAGGGTCCAGGTGAGGGTAGGACAACGCTTTAGGGGGAGCGTACGTGTGAGGGCGCGGGTTAGTGTCAGCGTACGGGTTAGGATTAGGGGACGGGAGAGGGTCAGGCTTCGGGGAAGGGTTAGGGTTAGGGTTCGGGCTAGGGTTAGGGTTAGGGGACGGGGACGGTTTAGGGTCCAGGTGAGGGTACGACAACGCTTTAGGGGGAGCGTACGTGTGAGGGCGCGGGTTAGTGTCAGCGTACGGGTTAGGATTAGGGGACGGGTGAGGGTCAGGCTTCGGGGAAGGGTTAGGGTTAGGGTTCGGGCTAGGGTTAGGGTTAGGGGACGGGGACGGTTTAGGGTCCAGGTGAGGGTACGATAAAGCTTTGGGGGAGCGTACGTGTGAGGGGGCGGGTTAGTGTCAGCGTACGGGTTAGGATTAGGGGACGGGTGAGGGTCAGGCTTCGGGGAAGGGTTAGGGTTAGGGTTCGGGCTAGGGTTAGGGTTAGGGGACGGGGACGGTTTAGGGTCCAGGTGAGGGTACGACAACGCTTTAGGGGGAGCGTACGTGTGAGGGCGCGGGTTAGTGTCAGCGTACGGGTTAGGATGAGGGGACGGGTGAGGGTCAGGCTTCGGGGAAGGGTTAGGGTTAGGGTTCGGGCTAGGGTTAGGGTTAGGGGACGGGGACGGTTTAGGGTCCAGCTGAGGGTACGACAACGCTTTAGGGGGAGCGTACGTGTGAGGGCGCGGGTTAGTGTCAGCGTACGGGTTAGGATTAGGGGACGGGTGAGGGTCAGGCTTCGGGGAAGGGTTAGGGTTTGGGTTCGGGCTAGGGTTAGGGTTAGGGGACGGGGACGGTTTAGGGTCCAGGTGAGGGTACGACAACGCTTTAGGGGGAGCGTACGTGTGAGGGCGCGGGTTAGTGTCAGCGTACGGGTTAGGATTAGGGGACGGGTGAGGGTCAGGCTTCGGGGAAGGGTTAGGGTTAGGGTTCGGGCTAGGGTTAGGGTTAGGGGACGGGGACGGTTTAGGGTCCAGGTGAGGGTACGACAACGCTTTAGGGGGAGCGTACGTGTGAGGGCGCAGGTTAGTGTCAGCGTACGGGTTAGGATTAGGGGACGGGTGAGGGTCAGGCTTCGGGGAAGTGTTAGGGTTAGGGTTCGGGCTAGGGTTAGTGTTAGGGGACGGGGACGGTTTAGGGTCCAGGTGAGGGTACGACAACGCTTTAGGGGGAGCGTACGTGTGAGGGCGCGGGTTAGTGTCAGCGTACGGGTTAGGATTAGGGGACGGGTGAGGGTCAGGCTTCGGGGAAGGGTTAGGGTTAGGGTTCGGGCTAGGGTTAGGGTTAGGGGACGGGGACGGTTTAGGGTCCAGGTGAGGGTACGATAACGCTTTAGGGGGAGCGTACGTGTGAGGGCGCGGGTTAGTGTCAGCGTATGGGTTAGGATTAGGGGACGGGTGAGGGTCAGGCTTCGGGGAAGGGTTAGGGTTAGGGTTCGGGCTAGGGTTAGGGTTAGGGGACGGGGACGGTTTAGGGTCCAGGTGAGGGTACGACAACGCTTTAGGGGGAGCGTACGTGTGAGGGCGCGGGTTAGTGTCAGCGTACGGGTTAGGATTAGGGGACGGGTGAGGGTCAGGCTTCGGGGAAGGGTTAGGGTTAGGGTTCGGGCTAGGGTTAGGGTTAGGGGACGGGGACGGTTTAGGGTCCAGGTGAGGGTACGACAACGCTTTAGGGGGAGCGTACGTGTGAGGGCGCGGGTTAGTGTCAGCGTACGGGTTAGGATTAGGGGACGGGTGAGGGTCAGGCTTCGGGGAAGTGTTAGGGTTAGGGTTTGGGCTAGGGTTACGGTTAGGGGACGGGGAAGGTTTAGGGTCCAGGTGAGGGTACGACAACGCTTTAGGGGGAGCGTACGTGTGAGGGCGCGGGTTAGTGTCTGCGTACGGGTTAGGATTAGGGGACGGGTGAGGGTCAGGCTTCGGGGAAGGTTTAGGGTTAGGGTTCGGGCTAGGGTTAGGGTTAGGGGACGGGGACGGTTTAGGGTCCAGGTGAGGGTACGGCAACGCTTTAGGGGGAGCGTACGTGTGAGGGCGCGGGTTAGTGTCAGCGTACGGGTTAGGATTAGGGGACGGGTGAGGGTCAGGCTTCGGGGAAGGGTTAGGGATAGGGTTCGGGCTAGAGTTAGGGTTAGGGGACGGGGACGGTTTAGGGTCCAGGTGAGTGTACGGCAACGCTTTAGGGGGAGCGTACGTGTGAGGGCGCGGGTTAGTGTCAGCGTACGGGTTAGGATTAGGGGACGGGTGAGGGTCAGACTTCGGGGAAGGGTTAGGGTTAGGTTTCGGGCTAGGGTTAGGGTTAGGGGACGGGGACGGTTTAGGGTCCAGGTGAGGGTACGACAACGCTTTAGGGGGAGCGTACGTGTGAGGGCGCGGGTTAGTGTCAGCGTACGGGTTAAGTTTAGGGGACGGATGATGGTCAGGCTTCGGGGAAGTGTTAGGGTTAGGGTTCGGGCTAGGGTTAGGGTTAGGGGACAGGGACGGTTTAGGGTCCAGCTGAGGGTACGACAACGCTTTAGGGGGAGCGTACGTGTGAGGGTGCGGGTTAGTGTCAGCGTACGGGTTAGGATTAGGGGACGGGTGAGGGTCAGGCTTCGGGGAAGGGTTAGGGTTAGGGTTCGGGCAAGGGTTAGGGTTAGGGGACGGGGACGGTTTAGGGTCCAGGTGAGGGTACGACAACGCTTTAGGGGAGCGTACGTGTGAGGGCGCGGGTTAGTGTCAGCGTACGGGTTAGGATTAGGGGACGGGTGAGGGTCAGGCTTCGGGGAAGGGTTAGGGTTAGGGTTCGGGCTAGGGTTAGGGTTAGGGGACGGGGACGGTTTAGGGTCCAGGTGAGGGTACGACAACGCTTTAGGGGGAGCGTACGTGTGAGGGCGCGGGTTAGTGTCAGCGTACGGGTTAGGATTAGGGGACGGGTGAGGGTCAGGCTTCGGGGAAGGGTTAGGGTTAGTGTTCGGGCTAGGGTTAGGGTTAGGGGACGGGGACGGTTTAGGGTCCAGGTGAGGGTACGGCAACGCTTTAGGGGGAGCGTACGTGTGAGGGCGCGGGTTAGTGTCAGCGTACGGGTTAGGATTAGGGGACGGGTGAGGGTCAGGCTTCGGGGAAGGGTTAGGGTTAGGGTTTGGGCTAGGGTTAGTGTTAGGGGACGGGGACGGTTTAGGGTCCAGGTGAGGGTACGACAACGCTTTAGGGGGAGCGTACGTGTGAGGGCGCGGGTTAGTGTCAGCGTACGGGTTAGGTTTAGGGGACGGGTGAGGGTCAGGCTTCGGGGAAGGGTTAGGGTTAGGGTTCGGGCTAGGGTTAGGGTTAGGGTTAGGGGACGGGGACGGTTTAGGGTCCAGCTGAGGGTACGACAACGCTTTAGGGGGAGCGTACGTGTTAGGGTGCGGGTTAGTGTCAGCGTACGGGTTAGGATTAGGGGACGGGTGAGGGTCAGGCTTCGGGGAAGGGTTAGGGTTAGGGTTCGGGCTAGGGTTAGGGTTAGGGGACGGGGACGGTTTAGGGTCCAGGTGAGCGTACGGCAACGCTTTAGGGGGAGCGTACGTGTGAGGGCGCGGGTTAGTGTCAGCGTACGGGTTAGGATTAGGGGACGGGTGAGGGTCAGGCTTCGGGGAAGGGTTAGGGTTAGGGTTCGGGCTAGGGTTAGGGTTAGGGGACGGGGACGGTTTAGGGTCCAGCTGAGGGTACGACAACGCTTTAGGGGGAGCGTACGTGTGAGGGCGCGGGTTAGTGTCAGCGTACGGGTTAGGATGAGGGGACGGGTGAGGGTCAGGCTTCGGGGAAGGGTTAGGGTTAGGGTTCGGGCTAGGGTTAGGGTTAGGGGACAGGGACGGTTTAGGGTCCAGGTGAGGGTACGACAACGCTTTAGGGGGAGCGTACGTGTGAGGGCGCGGGTTAGTGTCAGCGTACGGGTTAGGATGAGGGGACGGGTGAGGGTCAGGCTTCGGGGAAGGGTTAGGGTTAGGGTTCGGGCTAGGGTTAGGGTTAGGGGACGGGGACGGTTTAGGGTCCAGGTGAGGGTACGACAACGCTTTAGGGGGAGCGTACGTGTGAGGGCGCGGGTTAGTGTCAGCGTACGGGTTAGGATTAGGGGACGGGTGAGGGTCAGGCTTCGGGGAAGTGTTAGGGTTAGGGTTTGGGCTAGGGTTACGGTTAGGGGACGGGGAAGGTTTAGGGTCCAGGTGAGGGTACGACAACGCTTTAGGGGGAGCGTACGTGTGAGGGCGCGGGTTAGTGTCTGCGTACGGGTTAGGATTAGGGGACGGGTGAGGGTCAGGCTTCGGGGAAGGTTTAGGGTTAGGGTTCGGGCTAGGGTTAGGGTTAGGGGACGGGGACGGTTTAGGGTCCAGGTGAGGGTACGGCAACGCTTTAGGGGGAGCGTACGTGTGAGGGCGCGGGTTAGTGTCAGCGTACGGGTTAGGATTAGGGGACGGGTGAGGGTCAGACTTCGGGGAAGGGTTAGGGTTAGGTTTCGGGCTAGGGTTAGGGTTAGGGGACGGGGACGGTTTAGGGTCCAGGTGAGGGTACGACAACGCTTTAGGGGGAGCGTACGTGTGAGGGCGCGGGTTAGTGTCAGCGTACGGGTTAAGTTTAGGGGACGGGTGAGGGTCAGGCTTCGGGGAAGTGTTAGGGTTAGGGTTCGGGCTAGGGTTAGGGTTAGGGGACAGGGACGGTTTAGGGTCCAGCTGAGGGTACGACAACGCTTTAGGGGGAGCGTACGTGTGAGGGTGCGGGTTAGTGTCAGCGTACGGGTTAGGATTAGGGGACGGGTGAGGGTCAGGCTTCGGGGAAGGGTTAGGGTTAGGGTTCGGGCAAGGGTTAGGGTTAGGGGACGGGGACGGTTTAGGGTCCAGGTGAGGGTACGACAACGCTTTAGGGGAGCGTACGTGTGAGGGCGCGGGTTAGTGTCAGCGTACGGGTTAGGATTAGGGGACGGGTGAGGGTCAGGCTTCGGGGAAGGGTTAGGGTTAGGGTTCAGGCTAGGGTTAGGGTTAGGGGACGGGGACGGTTTAGGGTCCAGGTGAGGGTACGACAATGCTTTAGGGGGAGCGTACGTGTGAGGGCGCGGGTTAGTGTCAGCGTACGGGTTAGGATTAGGGGACGGGTGACGGTCAGGCTTCGGGGAAGGGTTAGGGTTAGTGTTCGGGCTAGGGTTAGGGTTAGGGGACGGGGACGGTTTAGGGTCCAGGTGAGGGTACGGCAACGCTTTAGGGGGAGCGTACGTGTGAGGGCGCGGGTTAGTGTCAGCGTACGGGTTAGGATTAGGGGACGGGTGAGGGTCAGGCTTCGGGGAAGGGTTAGGTTTAGGGTTTGGGCTAGGGTTAGTGTTAGGGGACGGGGACGGTTTAGGGTCCAGGTGAGGGTACGACAACGCTTTAGGGGGAGCGTACGTGTGAGGGCGCGGGTTAGTGTCAGCGTACGGGTTAGGTTTAGGGGACGGGTGAGGGTCAGGCTTCGGGGAAGGGTTAGGGTTAGGGTTCGGGCTAGGGTTAGGGTTAGGGTTAGGGGACGGGGACGGTTTAGGGTCCAGCTGAGGGTACGACAACGCTTTAGGGGGAGCGTACGTGTTAGGGTGCGGGTTAGTGTCAGCGTACGGGTTAGGATTAGGGGACGGGTGAGGGTCAGGCTTCGGGGAAGGGTTAGGGTTAGGGTTCGGGCTAGGGTTAGGGTTAGGGGACGGGGACGGTTTAGGGTCCAGGTGAGCGTACGGCAACGCTTTAGGGGGAGCGTACATGTGAGGGCGCGGGTTAGTGTCAGCGTACGGGTTAGGATTAGGGGACGGGTGAGGGTCAGGCTTCGGGGAAGGGTTAGGGTTAGGGTTCGGGCTAGGGTTAGGGTTAGGGGACGGGGACGGTTTAGGGTCCAGGTGAGGGTACGACAACGCTTTAGGGGGAGCGTACGTGTGAGGGCGCGGGTTAGTGTCAGCGTACGGGTTAGGATGAGGGGACGGGTGAGGGTCAGGCTTCGGGGAAGGGTTAGGGTTAGGGTTCGGGCTAGGGTTAGGGTTAGGGGACAGGGACGGTTTAGGGTCCAGGTGAGGGTACGACAACGCTTTAGGGGGAGCGTACGTGTGAGGGCGCGGGTTAGTGTCAGCGTACGGGTTAGGATGAGGGGACGGGTGAGGGTCAGGCTTCGGGGAAGGGTTAGGGTTAGGGTTCGGGCTAGGGTTAGGGTTAGGGGACGGGGACGGTTTAGGGTCCAGGTGAGGGTACGACAACGCTTTAGGGGGAGCGTACGTGTGAGGGCGCGGGTTAGTGTCAGCGTACGGGTTAGGATTAGGGGACGGGTGAGGGTCAGGCTTCGGGGAAGGGTTAGGGTTAGGGTTCGGGCTAGGGTTAGGGTTGGGGATGGGGACAGTTTAGGGTCCAGGTGAGGGTACGACAACGCTTTAGGGGGAGCGTACGTGTGAGGGCGCGGGTTAGTGTCAGCGTACGGGTTAGGATTAGGGGACGGGTGAGGGTCAGGCTTCGGGGAAGGGTTAGGGTTAGGGTTCGGGCTAGGGTTAGGGTTAGGGGACGGGGACGGTTTAGGGTCCAGGTGAGGGTACGGCAACGCTTTAGGGGGAGCGTACGTGTGAGGGCGCCGGTTAGTGTCAGCGTCCGGGTTAGGATTAGGGGACGGGTGAGGGTCAGGCTTCGGGGAAGGGTTAGGGTTAGGGTTCGGGCTAGGGTTAGGGTTAGGGGACGGGGACGGTTTAGGGTCCAGGTGAGGGTACGACAACGCTTTAGGGGGAGCGTACGTGTGAGGGCGCGGGTTAGTGTCAGCGTACGGGTTAGGATTAGGGGACGGGTGAGGGTCAGGCTTCGGGGAAGGGTTAGGGTTAGGGTTCGGGCTAGGGTTAGGGTTAGGGGACGGGGACGATTTAGGGTCCAGGTGAGGGTACGACAACGCTTTAGGGGGAGCGTACGTGTGAGGGCGCGGGTTAGTGTCAGCGTACGGGTTAGGATGAGGGGACGGGTGAGGGTCAGGCTTCGGGGAAGGGTTAGGGTTAGGGTTCGGGCTAGGGTTAGGGTTAGGGGACGGGGACGGTTTAGGGTCCAGGTGAGGGTACGACAACGCTTTAGGGGGAGCGTACGTGTGAGGGCGCGGGTTAGTGTCAGCGTACGGTTTAGGATGAGGGGACGGGTGAGGGTCAGGCTTCGGGGAAGGGTTAGGGTTAGGGTTCGGGCTAGGGTTAGGGTTAGGGGACGGGGACGGTTTAGGGTCCAGGTGAGGGTACGACAACGCTTTAGGGGGAGCGTACGTGTGAGGGCGCGGGTTAGTGTCAGCGTACGGGTTAGGATTAGGGGACGGGTGAGGGTCAGGCTTCGGGGAAGGGTTAGGGTTAGGGTTCGGGCTAGGGTTAGGGTAAGGGGACGGGGACGGTTTAGGGTCCAGGTGAGGGTGCGACAACGCTTTAGGGGGAGCGTACGTGTGAGGGCGCGGGTTAGTGTCAGCGTACGGGTTAGGATTAGGGGACGGGTGAGGGTCAGGCTTCGGGGAAGGTTTAGGGTTAGGGTTCGGGCTAGGGTTAGGGTTAGGGGACGGGGACGGTTTAGGGTCCAGGTGAGGGTACGGCAACGCTTTAGGGTGAGCGTACGTGTGAGGGCGCGGGTTAGAGTCAGTGTACGGGTTAGGATTAGGGGACGGGTGAGGGTCAGGCTTCGGGGAAGGGTTAGGGTTAGGGTTCGGGCTAGGGTTAGGGTTAGGGGACGGGGACGGTTTAGGGTCCAGGTGAGGGTACGACAACGCTTTAGGGGGAGCGTACGTGTGAGGGCGCGGGTTAGTGTCAGCGTACGGGTTAGGATTAGGGGACGGGTGAGGGTCAGGCTTCGGGGAAGGGTTAGGGTTAGGGTTCGGGCTAGGGTTAGGGTTAGGGGACGGGGATGGTTTAGGGTCCAGGTGAGGGTACGGCAACGCTTTAGGGGGAGCGTACGTGTGAGGGCGCCGGTTAGTGTCAGCGTACGGGTTAGGATTAGGGGACGGGTGAGGGTCAGGCTTCGGGGAAGGGTTAGGGTTAGGGTTCGGGCTAGGGTTAGGGTTAGGGGACAGGGACGGTTTAGGGTCCAGGTGAGGGTACGACAACGCTTTAGGGGGAGCGTACGTGTGAGGGCGCCGGTTAGTTTCAGCGTACGGGTTAGGATTAGGGGACGGGTGAGGGTCAGGCTTCGGGGAAGGGTTAGGGTTAGGGTTCGGGCTAGGGTTAGGGTTAGGGGACGGGGACGGTTTAGGGTCCAGGTGAGGGTACGACAACGCTTTAGGGGGAGCGTACGTGTGAGGGCGCGGGTTAGTGTCAGCGTACGGGTTAGGATGAGGGGACGGGTGAGGGTCAGGCTTCGGGGAAGGGTTAGGGTTAGGGTTCGGGCTAGGGTTAGGGTTAGGGGACGGGGAAGGTTTAGGGTCCAGGTGACGGTACGACAACGCTTTAGGGGGAGCGTACGTGTGAGGGCGCGGGTTAGTGTCTGCGTTCGGGTTAGGATTAGGGGACGGGTGAGTGTCAGGCTTCGGGGAAGGGTTAGGGTTAGGGTTCGGGATAGGGTTAGGGTTAGGGGACGGGGACGGTTTAGGGTCCAGGTGAGGGTACGACAACGCTTTAGGGGGAGCGTACATGTGAGGGCGCGGGTTAGTGTCAGCGTACGGGTTAGGTTTAGGGGACGGGTGAGGGTCAGGCTTCGGGGAAGGGTTAGGGTTAGGGTTCGGGCTAGGGTTAGGGTTAGGGTTAGGGGACGGGGACTGTTTAGGGTCCAGCTGAAGGTACGACAACGCTTTAGGGGGAGCGTACGTGTTAGGGTGCGGGTTAGTGTCAGCGTACGGGTTAGGATTAGGGGACGGGTGAGGGTCAGGCTTCGGGGAAGGGTTAGGGTTAGGGTTCGGGCTAGGGTTAGGGTTAGGGGACGGGGACGGTTTAGGGTCCAGGTGAGCGTACGGCAACGCTTTAGGGGGAGCGTACGTGTGAGGGCGCGGGTTAGTGTCAGCGTACGGGTTAGGATTAGGGGACGGGTGAGGGTCAGGCTTCGGGGAAGGGTTAGGGTTAGGGTTCGGGCTAGGGTTAGGGTTAGGGGACGGGGACGGTTTAGGGTCCAGCTGAGGGTACGACAACGCTTTAGGGGGAGCGTACGTGTGAGGGCGCGGGTTAGTGTCAGCGTACGGGTTAGGATGAGGGGACGGGTGAGGGTCAGGCTTCGGGGAAGGGTTAGGGTTAGGGTTCGGGCTAGGGTTAGGGTTAGGGGACGGGGACAGTTTAGGGTCCAGGTGAGGGTACGACAACGCTTTAGGGGGAGCGTACGTGTGAGGGCGCGGGTTAGTGTCAGCGTACGGGTTAGGATTAGGGGACGGGTGAGGGTCAGGCTTCGGGGAAGGGTTAGGGTTAGGGTTCGGGCTAGGGTTAGGGTTAGGGGACGGGGACGGTTTAGGGTCCAGGTGAGGGTACGGCAACGCTTTAGGGGGAGCGTACGTGTGAGAGCGCGGGTTAGTGTCAGCGTACGGGTTAGGATTAGGGGACGGGTGAGGGTCAGGCTTCGGGGAAGTGTTAGGGTTAGGGTTCGGGCTAGGGTTAGGGTTAGGGGACGGGGACGGTTTAGGGTCCAGGTGAGGGTACGGCAACGCTTTAGGGGGAGCGTACGTGTGAGGGCGCCGGTTAGTGTCAGCGTACGGGTTAGGATTAGGGGACGGGTGAGGGTCAGGCTTCGGGGAAGGGTTAGGGTTAGGGTTCGGGCTAGGGTTAGGGTTAGGGGACGGGGACGGTTTAGGGTCCAGGTGAGGGTACGACAACGCTTTAGGGGGAGCGTACGTGTGAGGGCCCGGGTTAGTGTCTGCGTTCGGGTTAGGATTAGGGGACGGGCGAGTGTCAGGCTTCGGGGAAGGGTTAGGGTTAGGGTTCGGGATAGGGTTAGGGTTAGGGGACGGGGACGGTTTAGGGTCCAGGTGAGGGTACGACAACGCTTTAGGGGGAGCGTACGTGTGAGGGCGCGGGTTAGTGTCAGCGTACGGGTTAGGATGAGGGGACGGGTGAGGGTCAGGCTTCGGGGAAGGGTTAGGGTTAGGGTTCGGGCTAGGTTTAGGGTTAGGGGACGGGGACGGTTTAGGGTCCAGGTGAGGGTACGACAACGCTTTAGGGGGAGCGTACGTGTGAGGGCGCGGGTTAGTGTCTGCGTTCGGGTTAGGATTAGGGGACGGGTGAGTGTCAGGCTTCGGGGAAGGGTTAGGGTTAGGGTTCGGGATAGGGTTAGGGTTAGGGGACGGGGACGGTTTAGGGTCCAGGTGGGGGTACGACAACGCTTTAGGGGGAGCGTACGTGTGAGGGCGCGGGTTAGTGTCAGCGTACGGGTTAGGTTTAGGGGACGGGTGAGGGTCAGGCTTCGGGGAAGGGTTAGGGTTAGGGTTCGGGCTAGGGTTAGGGTTAGGGTTAGGGGACGGGGACTGTTTAGGGTCCAGCTGAGGGTACGACAACGCTTTAGGGGGAGCGTACGTGTTAGGGCGCGGGTTAGTGTCAGCGTACGGGTTAGGTTTAGGGGACGGGTGAGTGTCAGGCTTCGGGGAAGGGTTAGGGTTAGGGTTCGGGCTAGGGTTAGGGTTAGGGGACGGGGACGGTTTAGGGTCCAGGTGAGGGTACGACAACGCTTTAGGGGGAGCGTACGTGTGAGGGCGCGGGTTAGTGTCAGCGTACGGGTTAGGATGAGGGGACGGGTGAGGGTCAGGCTTCGGGGAAGGGTTAGGGTTAGGGTTCGGGCTAGGTTTAGGGTTCGGGGACGGGGACGGTTTAGGGTCCAGCTGAGGGTACGACAACGCTTTAGGGGGAGCGTACGTGTGAGGGCGCGGGTTAGTGTCAGCGTACGGGTTAGGATGAGGGGACGGGTGAGGGTCAGGCTTCGGGGAAGGGTTAGGGTTAGGGTTCGGGCTAGGGTTAGGGTTAGGGGACAGGGACGGTTTAGGGTCCAGGTGAGGGTACGACAACGCTTTAGGGGGAGCGTACGTGTGAGGGCGCGGGTTAGTGTCATCGTACGGGTTAGGATGAGGTGACGGGTGAGGGTCAGGCTTCGGGGAAGGGTTAGGGTTAGGGTTCGGGCTAGGGTTAGGGTTAGGGGACGGGGACGGTTTAGGGTCCAGGTGAGGGTACGACAACGCTTTAGGGGGAGCGTACGTGTGAGTGCGCGGGTTAGTGTCAGCGTACGGGTTAGGATTAGGGGACGGGTGAGGGTCAGGCTTCGGGGAAGGGTTAGGGTTAGGGTTCGGGCTAGGGTTAGGGTTAGGGGACGGGGACAGTTTAGGGTCCAGGTGAGGGTACGACAACGCTTTAGGGGGAGCGTACGTGTGAGGGCGCGGGTTAGTGTCAGCGTACGGGTTAGGATTAGGGGACGGGTGAGGGTCAGGCTTCGGGGAAGGGTTAGGGTTAGGGTTTGGGCTAGGGTTAGGGTTAGGGGACGGGGACGGTTTAGGGTCCAGGTGAGCGTACGGCAACGCTTTAGGGGGAGCGTACGTGTGAGGGCGCGGGTTAGTGTCAGCGTACGGGTTAGGATTAGGGGACGGGTGAGGGTCAGGCTTCGGGGAAGGGTTAGGGTTAGGGTTTGGGCTAGGGTTAGGGTTAGGGGACGGGGACGGTTTAGGGTCCAGGTGAGGGTACGACAACGCTTTAGGGGGAGCGTACGTGTGAGGGCGCGGGTTAGTGTCAGCTTACGGGTTAGGATTAGGGGACGGGTGAGGGTCAGGCTTCGGGGAAGGGTTAGGGTTAGGGTTCGGTCTAGGGTTAGGGTTAGGGGACGGGGACGGTTTAGGGTCCAGCTGAGGGTACGACAACGCTTTAGGGGGAGCGTACGTGTGAGGGGGCGGGTTAGTGTCAGCGTACGGGTTAGGATGAGGGGACGGGTGAGGGTCAGGCTTCGGGGAAGGGTTAGGGTTAGGGTTCGGGCTAGGGTTAGGGTTAGGGGACGGGGACGGTTTAGGGTCCAGGTGAGGGTACGACAAAGCTTTAGGGGGAGCGTACGTGTGAGGGCGCGGGTTAGTGTCAGCGTACGGGTTAGGATGAGGGGACGGGTGAGGGTCAGGCTTCGGGGAAGGGTTAGGGTTAGGTTTCGGGCTAGGGTTAGGGTTAGGGGACGGGGACGGTTTAGGGTCCAGGTGAGAGTACGACAACGCTTTAGGGGGAGCGTACGTGTGAGGGCGCGGGTTAGTGTCAGCGTACGGGTTAGGATTAGGGGACGGGTGAGGGTCAGGCTTCGGGGAAGGGTTAGGGTTAGGGTTCGGGCTAGGGTTAGGGTTAGGGGACGGGGACGGTTTAGGGTCCAGGTGAGGGTACGACAACGCTTTAGGGGGAGCGTACGTGTGAGGGCGCGGGTTAGTGTCAGCGTACGGGTTAGGATTAGGGGACGGGTGAGGGTCAGGCTTCGGGGAAGGGTTAGGGTTAGGGTTCGGGCTAGGGTTAGGGTTAGGGGACGGGGACGGTTTAGGGTCCAGGTGAGGGTACGGCAACGCTTTAGGGGTAGCGTACCTGTGAGGGCGCGGGTTAGTGTCAGCGTACGGGTTAGGATTAGGGGACGGGTGAGGGTCAGGCTTCGGGGAATTGTTAGGGTTAGGGTTCGGGCTAGGGTTAGGGTTAGGGGACGGGGACGGTTTAGGGTCCAGGTGAGGGTACGGCAACGCTTTAGGGGGAGCGTACGTGTGAGGGCGCGGGTTACTGTCAGCGTACGGGTTAGGATTAGGGGACGGGTGAGGGTCAGGCTTCGGGGAAGGGTTAGGGTTAGGGGACGGGGACAGTTTAGGGTCCAGGTGAGGGTACGACAACGCTTTAGGGGGAGCGTACGTGTGAGGGCGCGGGTTAGTGTCAGCGTACGGGTTAGGATTAGGGGACGGGTGAGGGTCAGGCTTCGGGGAAGGGTTAGGGTTAGGGTTCGGGCTAGGGTTAGGGTTAGGGGACGGGGACGGTTTAGGGTCCAGGTGAGGGTACGACAACGCTTTAGGGGGAGCGTACGTGTGAGGGCGCGGGTTAGTGTCAGCGTACGGGTTAGGATGAGGGGACGGGTGAGAGTCAGGCTTCGGGGAAGGGTTAGGGTTAGGGTTCGGGCTAGGGTTAGGGTTAGGGGACGGGGACGGTTTAGGGTCCAGGTGAGGGTACGACAACGCTTTAGGGGGAGCGTACGTGTGAGGGCGCGGGTTAGTGTCTGCGTTCGGGTTAGGATTAGGGGACGGGTGAGTGTCAGGCTTCGGGGAAGGGTTGGGGTTAGGGTTCGGGATAGGGTTAGGGTTAGGGGACGGGGACGGTTTAGGGTCCAGGTGAGGGTACGACAACGCTTTAGGGGGAGCGTACGTGTGAGGGCGCGGGTTAGTGTCAGCGTACGGGTTAGGATGAGGGGACGGGTGAGGGTCAGGCTTCGGGGAAGGGTTAGGGTTAGGGTTCGGGCTAGGTTTAGGGTTAGGGGACGGGGACGGTTTAGGGTCCAGGTGAGGGTACGACAACGCTTTAGGGGGAGCGTACGTGTGAGGGCGCGGGTTAGTGTCAGCGTACGGGTTAGGATTAGGGGACGGGTGAGGGTCAGGCTTCGGGGAAGGGTTAGGGTTAGGGTTCGGGCTAGGGTTAGGGTTAGGGGACGGGGACGGTTTAGGGTCCAGGTGAGCGTACGGCAACGCTTTAGGGGGAGCGTACGTGTGAGGGCGCGGGTTAGTGTCAGCGTACGGGTTAGGATTAGGGGACGGGTGAGGGTCAGGCTTCGGGGAAGGGTTAGGGTTAGGGTTTGGGCTAGGGTTAGGGTTAGGGGACGGGGACGGTTTAGGGTCCAGGTGAGGGTACGACAACGCTTTAGGGGGAGCGTACGTGTGAGGGCGCGGGTTAGTGTCAGCTTACGGGTTAGGATTAGGGGACGGGTGAGGGTCAGGCTTCGGGGAAGGGTTAGGGTTAGGGTTCGGTCTAGGGTTAGGGTTAGGGGACGGGGACGGTTTAGGGTCCAGCTGAGGGTACGACAACGCTTTAGGGGGAGCCTACGTGTGAGGGGGCGGGTTAGTGTCAGCGTACGGGTTAGGATGAGGGGACGGGTGAGGGTCAGGCTTCGGGGAAGGGTTAGGGTTAGGGTTAGGGCTAGGGTTAGGGTTAGGGGACGGGGACGGTTTAGGGTCCAGGTGAGGGTACGACAAAGCTTTAGGGGGAGCGTACGTGTGAGGGCGCGGGTTAGTGTCAGCGTACGGGTTAGGATGAGGGGACGGGTGAGGGTCAGGCTTCGGGGAAGGGTTAGGGTTAGGGTTCGGGCTAGGGTTAGGGTTAGGGGACGGGGACGGTTTAGGGTCCAGGTGAGGGTACGGCAACGCTTTAGGGGTAGCGTACGTGTGAGGGCGCGGGTTAGTGTCAGCGTACGGGTTAGGATTAGGGGACGGGTGAGGGTCAGGCTTCGGGGAATTGTTAGGGTTAGGGTTCGGGCTAGGGTTAGGGTTAGGGGACGGGGACGGTTTAGGGTCCAGGTGAGGGTACGGCAACGCTTTAGGGGGAGCGTACGTGTGAGGGCGCGGGTTAGTGTCAGCGTACGGGTTAGGATTAGGGGACGGGTGAGGGTCAGGCTTCGGAGAAGGGTTAGGGTTAGGGTTCGGGCTAGGGTTAGGGTTAGGGGACGGGGACGGTTTAGGGTCCAGGTGAGGGTACGACAACGCTTTAGGGGGAGCGTACGTGTGAGGGCGCGTGTTAGTGTCAGCGTACGGGTTAGGATGAGGGGACGGGTGAGGGTCAGGCTTCGGGGAAGGGTTAGGGTTAGGGTTCGGGCTAGGGTTAGGGTTAGGGGACGGGGACGGTTTAGGGTCCAGGTGAGGGTACGACAACGCTTTAGGGGGAGCGTACGTGTGAGGGCGCGGGTTAGTGTCTGCGTTCGGGTTAGGATTAGGGGACGGGTGAGTGTCAGGCTTCGGGGAAGGGTTAGGGTTAGGGTTCGGGATAGGGTTAGGGTTAGGGGACGGGGACGGTTTAGGGTCCAGGTGAGGGTACGACAATGCTTTAGGGGGAGCGTACGTGTGAGGGCGCCGGTTAGTGTCAGCGTACGGGTTAGGATTAGGGGACGGGTGAGGGTCAGGCTTCGGGGAAGTGTTAGGGTTAGGGTTCGGGCTAGGGTTAGGGTTAGGGGACGGGGACGGTTTAGGGTCCAGGTGAGGGTACGGCAACGCTTTAGGGGGAGCGTACGTGTGAGGGCGCGGGTTAGTGTCAGCGTACGGGTTAGGATTAGGGGACGGGTGAGGGTCAGGCTTCGGGGAAGGGTTAGGGTTAGGGTTCGGGCTAGGTTCAGGGTTAGGGGACGGGGACGGTTTAGGGTCCAGGTGAGGGTACGACAACGCTTTAGGGGGAGCGTACGTGTGAGGGCGCGGGTTAGTGTCAGCGTACGGGTTAGGATTAGGGGACGGGTGAGGGTCAGGCTTCGGGGAAGGGTTAGGGTTAGGGTTCGGGCTAGGGTTAGGGTTAGGGGACGGGGACGGTTTAGGGTCCAGGTGAGGGTACGACAACGCTTTAGGGGGAGCGTACGTGTGAGGGCGCGGGTTAGTGTCAGCGTACGGGTTAGGTTTAGGGGACGGGTGAGGGTCAGGCTTCGGGGAAGGGTTAGGGTTAGGGTTCGGGCTAGGGTTAGGGTTAGGGTTAGGGGACGGGGACGGTTTAGGGTCCAGCTGAGGGTACGACAACGCTTTAGGGGGAGCGTACGTGTTAGGGTGCGGGTTAGTGTCAGCGTACGGGTTAGGATTAGGGGACGGGTGAGGGTCAGGCTTCGGGGAAGGGTTAGGGTTAGGGTTCGGGCTAGGGTTAGGGTTAGGGGACGGGGACGGTTTAGGGTCCAGGTGAGCGTACGGCAACGCTTTAGGGGGAGCGTACGTGTGAGGGCGCGGGTTAGTGTCAGCGTACGGGTTAGGATTAGGGGACGGGTGAGGGTCAGGCTTCGGGGAAGGGTTAGGGTTAGGGTTCGGGCTAGGGTTAGGGTTAGGGGACGGGGACGGTTTAGGGTCCAGCTGAGGGTACGACAACGCTTTAGGGGGAGCGTACGTGTGAGGGCGCGGGTTTGTGTCAGGGTACGGGTTAGGATGAGGGGACGGGTGAGGGTCAGGCTTCGGGGAAGGGTTAGGGTTAGGGTTCGGGCTAGGGTTAGGGTTAGGGGACAGGGACGGTTTAGGGTCCAGGTGAGGGTACGACAACGCTTTAGGGGGAGCGTACGTGTGAGGGCGCGGGTTAGTGTCATCGTACGGGTTAGGATGAGGGGACGGGTGAGGGTCAGGCTTCGGGGAAGGGTTAGGGTTAGGGTTCGGGCTAGGGTTAGGGTTAGGGGACGGGGACGGTTTAGGGTCCAGGTGAGGGTACGACAACGCTTTAGGGGGAGAGTACGTGTGAGGGCGCGGGTTAGTGTCAGCGTACGGGTTAGGATTAGGGGACGGGTGAGGGTCAGGCTTCGGGGAAGGGTTAGGGTTAGGGTTCGGGCTAGGGTTAGGGTTAGGGGACGGGGACAGTTTAGGGTCCAGGTGAGGGTACGACAACGCTTTAGGGGGAGCGTACGTGTGAGGGCGCGAGTTAGTGTCAGCGTACGGGTTAGGATTAGGGGACGGGTGAGGGTCAGGCTTCGGGGAAGGGTTAGGGTTAGGGTTCGGGCTAGGGTTAGGGTTAGGGGACGGGGACGGTTTGGGGTCCAGGTGAGTGTACGGCAACGCTTTAGGGGGAGCGTACGTGTGAGGGCGCGGGTTAGTGTCAGCGTACGGGTTAGGATTAGGGGACGGGTGAGGGTCAGGCTTCGGGGAAGGGTTAGGGTTAGGGTTCGGGCTAGGGTTAGGGTTAGGGGACGGGGACGGTTTAGGGTCCAGGTGAGGGTACGGCAACGCTTTAGGGGGAGCGTACGTGTGAGGGCGCGGGTTAGTGTCTGCGTTCGGGTTAGGATTAGGGGACGGGTGAGTGTCAGGCTTCGGGGAAGGGTTAGGGTTAGGGTTCGGGATAGGGTTAGGGTTAGGGGACGGGGACGGTTTAGGGTCCAGGTGAGGGTACGACAACGCTTTAGGGGGAGCGTACGTGTGAGGGCGCGGGTTAGTGTCAGCGTACGGGTTAGGATGAGGGAACGGGTCAGGGTCAGGCTTCGGGGAAGGGTTAGGGTTAGGGTTCGGGCTAGGTTTAGGGTTAGGGGACGGGGACGGTTTAGGGTCCAGGTGAGGGTACGACAACGCTTTAGGGGGAGCGTACGTGTGAGGGCGCGGGTTAGTGTCAGCGTACGGGTTAGGATTAGGGGACGGGTGAGGGTCAGGCTTCGGGGAAGGGTTAGGGTTAGGGTTCGGGCTAGGGTTAGGGTTAGGGGACGGGGACGGTTTAGGGTCCAGGTGAGGGTACGACAACGCTTTAGGGGGAGCGTACGTGTGAGGGCGCGGTTTAGTGTCAGCGTACGGGTTAGGTTTAGGGGACGGGTGAGGGTCAGGCTTCGGGGAAGGGTTAGGGTTAGGGTTCGGGCTAGGGTTAGGGTTAGGGTTAGGGGACGGGGACTGTTTAGGGTCCAGCTGAGGGTACGACAACGCTTTAGGGGGAGCGTACGTGTTAGGGTGCGGGTTAGTGTCAGCGTACGGGTTAGGATTAGGGGACGGGTGAGGGTCAGGCTTCGGGGAAGGGTTAGGGTTAGGGTTCGGGCTAGGGTTAGGGTTAGGGGACGGGGACGGTTTAGGGTCCAGGTGAGCGTACGGCAACGCTTTAGGGGGAGCGTACGTGTGAGGGCGCGGGTTAGTGTCAGCGTACGGTTTAGGATTAGGGGACGGGTGAGGGTCAGGCTTCGGGGAAGGGTTAGGGTTAGGGTTCGGGCTAGGGTTAGGGTTAGGGGACGGGGACGGTTTACGGTCAGCTGAGGGTACGACAACGCTTTAGGGGGAGCGTACATGTGAGGGCGCGGGTTAGTGTCAGCGTACGGGTTAGGATTAGGGGACGGGTGAGGGTCAGGCTTCGGGGAAGGGTTAGGGTTAGGGTTCGGTCTAGTGTTAGGGTTAGGGGACGGGGACGGTTTAGGGTCCAGCTGAGGGTACGACAACGCTTTAGGGGGAGCGTACGTGTGAGGGCGCGGGTTAGTGTCAGCGTACGGGTTAGGATGAGGGGACGGGTGAGGGTCAGGCTTCGGGGAAGGGTTAGGGTTAGGGTTCGGGCTAGGGTTAGGGTTAGGGGACGGGGACGGTTTAGGGTCCAGGTGAGGGTACGACAAAGCTTTAGGGGGAGCGTAAGTGTGAGGGCGCGGGTTAGTGTCAGCGTACGGGTTAGGATGAGGGGACGGGTGAGGGTCAGGCTTCGGGGAAGGGTTAGGGTTAGGTTTCGGGCTAGGGTTAGGGTTAGGGGACGGGGACGGTTTAGGGTCCAGGTGAGAGTACGACAACGCTTTAGGGGGAGCGTACGTGTGAGGGCGCGGGTTAGTGTCAGCGTACGGGTTAGGATTAGGGGACGGGTGAGGGTCAGGCTTCGGGGAAGGGTTAGGGTTAGGGTTCGGGCTAGGGTTAGGGTTAGGGGACGGGGACGGTTTAGGGTCCAGGTGAGGGTACGACAACGCTTTAGGGGGAGCGTACGTGTGAGGGCGCGGGTTAGTGTCAGCGTACGGTTTAGGATTAGGGGACGGGTGAGGGTCAGGCTTCGGGGAAGGGTTAGGTTTAGGGTTCGGGCTAGGGTTAGGGTTAGGGGACGGGGACGGTTTAGGGTCCAGGTGAGGGTACGGCAACGCTTTAGGGGTAGCGTACGTGTGAGGGCGCGGGTTAGTGTCAGCGTACGGGTTAGGATTAGGGGACGGGTGAGGGTCAGGCTTCGGGGAAGTGTTAGGGTTAGGGTTCGGGTTAGGGTTAGGGTTAGGGGACGGGGACGGTTTAGGGTCCAGGTGAGGGTACGGCAACGCTTTAGGGGGAGCGTACATGTGAGGGCGCGGGTTAGTGTCAGCGTACGGGTTAGGATTAGGGGACGAGTGAGGGTCAGGCTTCGGGGAAGGGTTAGGGTTAGGGTTCGGGCTAGGGTTAGGGTTAGGGGACGGGGACGGTTTAGGGTCCAGGTGAGGGTACGACAACGCTTTAGGGGGAGCGTACGTGTGAGGGCGCGTGTTAGTGTCAGCGTACGGGTTAGGATGAGGGGACGGGTGAGGGTCAGGCTTCGGGGAAGGGTTAGGGTTAGGGTTCGGGCTAGGGTTAGGGTTAGGGGACGGGGACGGTTTAGGGTCCAGGTGAGGGTACGACAACGCTTTAGGGGGAGCGTACATGTGAGGGCGCGGGTTAGTGTCAGCGTACGGGTTAGGATTAGGGGACGGGTGAGGGTCAGGCTTCGGGGAAGGGTTAGGGTTAGGGTTCGGGCTAGGGTTAGGGTTAGGGGACGGGGACGGTTTAGGGTCCAGGTGAGGGTACGACAACGCTTTAGGGGGAGCGTACGTGTGAGGGCGCGGGTTAGTGTCAGCGTACGGGTTAGGATTAGGGGACGGGTGAGTGTCAGGCTTCGGGGAAGGTTTAGGGTTAGGGTTCGGGCTTGGGTTAGGGTTAGGGGAAGGGGACGGTTTAGGGACCAGATGAGGGTACAGCAACGCTTTAGGGGGAGCGTACGTGTGAGGGCGCGGGTTAGTGTCAGCGTACGGGTTAGGATTAGGGGACGGGTGAGGGTCAGGCTTCGGGGATGGGTTAGGGTTAGGGTTCGGGCTAGGGTTAGGGTTAGGGGACGGGGACGGTTTAGGGTCCAGGTGAGGGTACGGCAACACTTTAGGGTGAGCGTACGTGTGAGGGCGCGGGTTAGTGTCAGCGTACGGGTTAGGATTAGGGGACGGGTGAGGGTCAGGCTTCGGGGAAGGGTTAGGGTTAGGGTTCGGGCTAGGGTTAGGGTTAGGGGACGGGGACGGTTTAGGGTCCAGGTGAGGGTACGACAACGCTTTAGGGGGAGCGTACGTGTGAGGGCGCGGGTTAGTGTCTGCGTTCGGGTTAGGATTAGGGGACGGGTGAGTGTCAGGCTTCGGGGAAGGGTTAGGGTTAGGGTTCGGGATAGGGTTAGGGTTAGGGGACGGGGACGGTTTAGGGTCCAGGTGAGGGTACGACAATGCTTTAGGGGGAGCGTACGTGTGAGGGCGCCGGTTAGTGTCACGTACGGGTTAGGATTAGGGGACGGGTGAGGGTCAGGCTTCGGGGAAGTGTTAGGGTTAGGGTTCGGGCTAGGGTTAGGGTTAGGGGACGGGGACGGTTTCGGGTCCAGGTGAGGGTACGGCAACGCTTTAGGGGGAGCGTACGTGTGAGGGCGCGGGTTAGTGTCAGCGTACGGGTTAGGATTAGCGGACGGGTGAGGGTCAGGCTTCGGGGAAGGGTTAGGGTTAGGGTTCGGGCTAGGGTTAGGGTTAGGGGACGGGGACGGTTTAGGGTCCAGGTGAGGGTACGACAACGCTTTAGGGGGAGCGTACGTGTGAGGGCGCGTGTTAGTGTCAGCGTACGGGTTAGGATGAGGGGACGGGTGAGGGTCAGGCTTCGGGGAAGGGTTAGGGTTAGGGTTCGGGCTAGGGTTAGGGTTAGGGGACGGGGACGGTTTAGGGTCCAGGTGAGGGTACGACAACGCTTTAGGGGGAGCGTACGTGTGAGGGCGCGGGTTAGTGTCAGCGTACGGGTTAGGATTAGGGGACGGGTGAGGGTCAGGCTTCGGGGAAGGTTTAGGGTTAGGGTTCGGGCTTGGGTTAGGGTTAGGGGACGGGGACGGTTTAGGGTCCAGGTGAGGGTACGGCAACGCTTTAGGGGGAGCGTACGTGTGAGGGCGCGGGTTAGTGTCAGCGTACGGGTTAGGATTAGGGGACGGGTGAGGGTCAGGCTTCGGGGATGGGTTAGGGTTAGGGTTCGGGCTAGGGTTAGGGTTAGGGGACGGGGACGGTTTAGGGTCCAGGTGAGGGTACGGCAACGCTTTAGGGTGAGCGTACGTGTGAGGGCGCGGGTTAGTGTCAGCGTACGGGTTAGGATGAGGGGACGGGTGAGGGTCAGGCTTCGGGGAAGGGTTAGGGTTAGGGTTCGGGCTAGGGTTAGGGTTAGGGGACGGGGACGGTTTAGGGTCCAGGTGACGGTACGACAACGCTTTAGGTGGAGCGTACGTGTGAGCGCGCGGGTTAGTGTCAGCGTACGGGTTAGGATTAGGGGACGGGTGAGTGTCAGGCTTCGGGGAAGGGTTAGGGTTAGGGTTCGGGCTAGGGTTAGGGTTAGGGGACGGGGACGGTTTAGGGTCCAGGTGAGGGTACGACAACGCTTTAGGGGGAGCGTACGTGTGAGGGCACGGGTTAGTGTCAGCGTACGGGTTAGGATTATGGGACGGGTGAGGGTCAGGCTTCGGGGAAGGGTTAGGGTTAGGGTTCGGGCTAGGGTTAGGGTTAGGGGACGGGGACGGTTTAGGGTCCAGGTGAGGGTACGACAACGCTTTAGGGGGAGCGTACGTGTGAGGGCGCGGGTTAGTGTCTGCGTTCGGGTTAGGATTAGGGGACGGGTGAGTGTCAGGCTTCGGGGAAGGGTTAGGGTTAGGGTTCGGGATAGGGTTAGGGTTAGGGGACGGGGACGGTTTAGGGTCCAGGTGAGGGTACGACAATGCTTTAGGGGGAGCGTACGTGTGAGGGCGCCGGTTAGTGTCAGCGTACGGGTTAGGATGAGGGGACGGGTGAGGGTCAGGCTTCGGGGAAGGGTTAGGGTTAGGGTTCGGGCTAGGGTTAGGGTTAGGGGACGGGGACGGTTTAGGGTCCAGGTGAGGGTACGACAACGCTTTAGGGGGAGCGTACGTGTGAGGGCGCGGGTTAGTGTCAGCGTACGGGTTAGGATTAGGGGACGGGTGAGGGTCAGGCTTCGGGGAAGGGTTAGGGTTAGGGTTCGGGCTAGGGTTAGGGTTAGGGGACGGGGACGGTTTAGGGTCCAGTTGAGGGTACGACAACGCTTTAGGGGGAGCGTACGTGTGAGGGCGCGGGTTAGTGTCAGCGTACGGGTTAGGATTAGGGTACGGGTGAGGGTCAGGCTTCGGGGAAGGGTTAGGGTTAGGGTTCGGGCTAGGGTTAGGGTTAGGGGACGGGGACGGTTTAGGGTCCAGGTGAGGGTACGACAACGCTTTAGGGGGAGCGTACGTGTGAGGGCGCGGGTTAGTGTCAGCGTACGGGTTAGGATTAGGGGACGGGTGAGGGTCAGGCTTCGGGGAAGGGTTAGGGTTAGGGTTCGGGCTAGGGTTAGGGTTAGGGGACGGGGACGGTTTAGGGTCCAGCTGAGGGTACGACAACGCTTTAGGGGGAGCGTACGTGTGAGGGCGCGGGTTAGTGTCAGCGTACGGGTTAGGATGAGGGGACGGGTGAGGGTCAGGCTTCGGGGAAGGGTTAGGGTTAGGGTTCGGGCTAGGGTTAGGGTTAGGGGACGGGGACGGTTTAGGGTCCAGGTGAGGGTACGACAACGCTTTAGGGGGAGCGTACGTGTGAGGGCGCGGGTTAGTGTCAGCGTACGGTTTAGGATTAGGGGACGGGTGAGGGTCAGGCTTCGGGGAAGTGTTAGGGTTAGGGTTCGGGCTAGGGTTAGGGTTAGGGGACGGGGACGGTTTAGGGTCCAGGTGAGGGTACGGCAACGCTTTAGGGGGAGCGTACGTGTGAGGGCGCGGGTTAGTGTCAGCGTACGGGTTAGGATGAGGGGACGGGTGAGGGTCAGGCTTCGGGGAAGGGTTAGGGTTAGGGTTCGGGCTAGGGTTAGGGTTAGGGGACGGGGACGGTTTAGGGTCCAGGTGAGGGTACGACAACGCTTTAGGGGGAGCGTACGTGTGAGGGCGCGGGTTAGTGTCAGCGTACGGGTTAGGATTAGGGGACGGGTGAGGGTCAGGCTTCGGGGAAGGGTTAGGGTTAGGGTTCGGTCTAGGGTTAGGGTTAGGGGACGGGGACGGTTTAGGGTCCAGGTGAGGGTACGACAAAGCTTTAGGGGGAGCGTACGTGTGAGGGCGCGGGTTAGTGTCAGCGTACGGGTTAGGATTAGGGGACGGGTGAGGGTCAGGCTTCGGGGAAGTGTTAGGGTTAGGGTTCGGGCTAGGGTTAGGGTTAGGGGACGGGGACGGTTTAGGGTGCAGGTGAGGGTACGACAATGCTTTAAGGGGAGCGTACGTGTGAGGGCGTGGGTTAGTGTCAGCGTACGGGTTAGTATTAGGGGACGTGTGAGGGTCAGGCTTCAGTGAAGTGTTAGGGTTAGGGTTCGGGATAGGGTTAGGGTTAGGGGACGGGGACGGTTTAGGGTCCAGGTGAGGGTACGACAACGCTTTAGGGGGAGCGTACGTGTGAGGGCGCGGGTTAGTGTCAGCGTACGGGTTAGGATTAGGGGACGGGTGAGAGTCAGGCTTCGGGGAAGGGTTAGGGTTAGGGTTCGGGCTAGGGTTAGGGTTAGGGGACGGGGACGGTTTAGGGTCCAGGTGAGGGTACGACAAAGCTTTAGGGGGAGCGTACGTGTGAGGGCGTGGGTTAGTGTCAGCGTACGGGTTAGGATTAGGGGACGGGTGAGGGTCAGGCTTCGGGGAAGTGTTAGGGTTAGGGTTCGGGCTAGGGTTAGGGTTAGGGGACGGGGACGGTTTAGGGTGCAGGTGAGGGTACGACAATGCTTTAAGGGGAGCGTATGTGTGAGGGCGTGGGTTAGTGTCAGCGTACGGGTTAGTATTAGGGGACGTGTGAGGGTCAGGCTTCAGTGAAGTGTTAGGGTTAGGGTTCGGGATAGGGTTAGGGTTAGGGGACAGGGACGGTTTAGGGTCCAGGTGAGGGTACGACAACGCTTTAGGGGGAGCGTACGTGTGAGGGCGCGGGTTAGTGTCAGCGTACGGGTTAGGATTAGGGGACGGGTGAGAGTCAGGCTTCGGGGAAGGGTTAGGGTTAGGGTTCGGGCTAGGGTTAGGGTTAGGGGACGGGGACGGTTTAGGGTCCAGGTGAGGGTACGACAACGCTTTAGGGGGAGCGTACGTGTGAGGGCGCGGGTTAGTGTCAGCATACGGGTTAGGTTTAGGGGACGGGTGTGGGTCAGGCTTCGGGGAAGGGTTAGGGTTAGGGTTCGGGCTAGGGTTAGGGTTAGGGGACGGGGATGGTTTAGGGTCCAGGTGAGGGTACGACAACGCTTTAGGGGGAGCGTACGTGTGAGGGCGCGGGTTAGTGTCAGCGTACGGGTTAGGATTAGGGGACGGGTGAGGGTCAAGCTTCGGGGAAGGGTTAGGGTTTGGGTTCGGGCTAGGGTTAGGGTTAGGGGACGGGGACGGTTTAGGGTCCAGGTGAGGGTACGACAACGCTTTAGGGGGAGCGTACGTGTGAGGGCGCGGGTTAGTGTCAGCGTACGGATTAGGATTAGGGGACGGGTGAGGGTCAGGCTTCGGGGAAGTGTTAGGGTTAGGGTTTGGGCTAGGATTAAGGTTAGGGGACGGGGACGGTTTAGGGTCCAGGTGAGGGTACGACAACGCTTTAGGGGGAGCGTACGTGTGAGGGCGCGGGTTAGTGTCAGCGTACGGGTTAGGATTAGGGGACGGGTGAGGGTCAGGCTTCGGGGAAGGGTTAGGGTTAGGGTTCGGGCTAGGGTTAGGGTTAGGGGACGGGGACGGTTTAGGGTCCAGGTGAGGGTACGGCAACGCTTTAGGGGGAGCGTACGTGTGAGGGCGCGGGTTAGTGTCAGCGTACGGGTTAGGATTAGGGGACGGGTGAGGGTCAGGCTTCGGGGAAGTGTTAGGGTTAGGGTTCGGGCTAGGGTTAGGGTTAGGGGACGGGGACGGTTTAGGGTCCAGGTGAGGGTACGGCAACGCTTTAGGGGGAGCGTACGTGTGAGGGCGCCGGTTAGTGTCAGCGTACGGGTTAGGATTAGGGGACGGGTGAGGGTCAGGCTTCGGGGAAGGGTTAGGGTTAGGGTTCGGGCTAGGGTTAGGGTTAGGGGACGGGGACGGTTTAGGGTCCAGGTGAGGGTACGACAACGCTTTAGGGGGAGCGTACGTGTGAGGGCGCGGGTTAGTGTCAGCGTACGGGTTAGGATTAGGGGACGGGTGAGGGTCAGGCTTCGGGGAAGGGTTAGGGTTAGGGTTCGGGCTAGGGTTAGGGTTAGGGGACGGGGACGGTTTAGGGTCCAGGTGAGGGTACGACAACGCTTTAGGGGGAGCGTACGTGTGAGGGCGCGGGTTAGTGTCAGCGTACGGGTTAGGATGAGGGGACGGGTGAGGGTCAGGCTTCGGGGAAGGGTTAGGGTTAGGGTTCGGGCTAGGGTTAGGGTTAGGGGACGGGGACGGTTTAGGGTCCAGGTGAGGGTACGACAACGCTTTAGGGGGAGCGTACGTGTGAGGGCGCGGGTTAGTGTCTGCGTTCGGGTTAGGATTAGGGGACGGGTGAGTGTCAGGCTTCGGGGAAGGGTTAGGGTTAGGGTTCGGGATAGGGTTAGGGTTAGGGGACAGGGACGGTTTAGGGTCCAGGTGAGGGTACGACAACGCTTTAGGGGGAGCGTACGTGTGAGGGCGCGGGTTAGTGTCAGCGTACGGGTTAGGATGAGGGGACGGGTGAGGGTCAGGCTTCGGGGAAGGGTTAGGGTTAGGGTTCGGGCTAGGGTTAGGGTTAGGGGACGGGGACGGTTTAGGGTCCAGGTGAGCGTACGGCAACGCTTTAGGGGGAGCGTACGTGTGAGGGCGCGGGTTAGTGTCAGCGTACGGGTTAGGATTAGGGGACGGGTGAGGGTCAGGCTTCGGGGAAGGGTTAGGGTTAGGGTTTGGGCTAGGGTTGGGGTTAGGGGACGGGGATGGTTTAGGGTCCAGGTGAGGGTACGACAACGCTTTAGGGGGAGCGTACGTGTGAGGGCGCGGGTTAGTGTCAGCTTACGGGTTAGGATTAGGGGACGGGTGAGGGTCAGGCTTCGGGGAAGGGTTAGGGTTAGGGTTCGGTCTAGGGTTAGGGTTAGGGGACGGGGACGGTTTAGGGTCCAGCTGAGGGTACGACAACGCTTTAGGGGGAGCGTACGTGTGAGGGCGCGGGTTAGTGTCAGCGTACGGGTTAGGATGAGGGGACGGGTGAGGGTCAGGCTTCGGGGAAGGGTTAGGGTTAGGGTTCGGGCTAGGGTTAGGGTTAGGGGACGGGGACGGTTTAGGGTCCAGGTGAGGGTACGACAAAGCTTTAGGGGGAGCGTACGTGTGAGGGCGCGGTTTAGTGTCAGCGTACGGGTTAGGATGAGGGGACGGGTGAGGGTCAGGCTTCGGGGAAGGGTTAGGGTTAGGTTTCGGGCTAGGGTTAGGGTTAGGGGACGGGGACGGTTTAGGGTCCAGGTGAGAGTACGACAACGCTTTAGGGGGAGCGTACGTGTGAGGGCGCGGGTTGGTGTCAGCGTACGGGTTAGGATTAGGGGACGGGTGAGGGTCAGGCTTCGGGGAAGGGTTAGGGTTAGGGTTCGGGCTAGGGTTAGGGTTAGGGGACGGGGACGGTTTAGGGTCCAGGTGAGGGTACGACAACGCTTTAGGGGGAGCGTACGTGTGAGGGCGCGGGTTAGTGTCAGCGTACGGGTTAGGTTTAGGGGACGGGTGTGGGTCAGGCTTCGGGGAAGGGTTAGGGTTAGGGTTCGGGCTAGGGTTAGGGTTAGGGGACGGGGATGGTTTAGGGTCCAGGTGAGGGTACGACAACGCTTTAGGGGGAGCGTACGTGTGAGGGCGCGGGTTAGTGTCAGCGTACGGGTTAGGATTAGGGGACGGGTGAGTGTCAAGCTTCGGGGAAGGGTTAGGGTTTGGGTTCGGGCTAGGGTTAGGGTTAGGGGACGGGGACGGTTTAGGGTCCAGGTGAGGGTACGACAACGCTTTAGGGGGAGCGTACGTGTGAGGGCGCGGGTTAGTGTCAGCGTACGGATTAGGATTAGGGGACGGGTGAGGGTCAGGCTTCGGGGAAGTGTTAGGGTTAGGGTTTGGGCTAGGATTAAGGTTAGGGGACGGGGACGGTTTAGGGTCCAGGTGAGGGTACGACAACGCTTTAGGGGGAGCGTACGTGTGAGGGCGCGGGTTAGTGTCAGCGTACGGGTTAGGATTAGGGGACGGGTGAGGGTCAGGCTTCGGGGAAGGGTTAGGGTTAGGGTTCGGGATAGGGTTAGGGTTAGGGGACGGGGACGGTTTAGGGTCCAGGTGAGGGTACGGCAACGCTTTAGGGGGAGCGTACGTGTGAGGGCGCCGGTTAGTGTCACGTACGGGTTAGGATTAGGGGACGGGTGAGGGTCAGGCTTCGGGGAAGTGTTAGGGTTAGGGTTCGGGCTAGGGTTAGGGTTAGGGGACGGGGACGGTTTAGGGTCCAGGTGAGGGTACGGCAACGCTTTAGGGGGAGCGTACGTGTGAGGGCGCGGGTTAGTGTCAGCGTACGGGTTAGGTTTAGCGGACGGGTGAGGGTCAGGCTTCGGGGAAGGGTTAGGGTTAGGGTTCGGGCTAGGGTTAGGGTTAGGGGACGGGGACGGTTTAGGGTCCAGGTGAGGGTACGACAACGCTTTAGGGGGAGCGTACGTGTGAGGGCGCGGGTTAGTGTCAGCGTACGGGTTAGGATTAGGGGACGGGTGAGGGTCAGGCTTCGGGGAAGGTTTAGGGTTAGGGTTCGGGCTTGGGTTAGGGTTAGGGGACGGGGACGGTTTAGGGTCCAGGTGAGGGTACGGCAACGCTTTAGGGGGAGCGTACGTGTGAGGGCGCGGGTTAGTGTCAGCGTACGGGTTAGGATTAGGGGACGGGTGAGGGTCAGGCTTCGGGGATGGGTTAGGGTTAGGGTTCGGGCTAGGGTTAGGGTTAGGGGACGGGGACGGTTTAGGGTCCAGGTGAGGGTACGGCAACGCTTTAGGGTGAGCGTACGTGTGAGGGCGCGGGTTAGTGTCAGCGTACGGGTTAGGATGAGGGGACGGGTGAGGGTCAGGCTTCGGGGAAGGGTTAGGGTTAGGGTTCGGGCTAGGGTTAGGGTTAGGGGACGGGGACGGTTTAGGGTCCAGGTGACGGTACGACAACGCTTTAGGTGGAGCGTACGTGTGAGCGCGCGGGTTAGTGTCAGCGTACGGGTTAGGATTAGGGGACGGGTGAGTGTCAGGCTTCGGGGAAGGGTTAGGGTTAGGGTTCGGGCTAGGGTTAGGGTTAGGGGACGGGGACGGTTTAGGGTCCAGGTGAGGGTACGACAACGCTTTAGGGGGAGCGTACGTGTGAGGGCACGGGTTAGTGTCAGCGTACGGGTTAGGATTAGGGGACGGGTGAGGGTCAGGCTTCGGGGAAGGGTTAGGGTTAGGGTTCGGGCTAGGGTTAGGGTTAGGGGAGGGGGACGGTTTAGGGTCCAGGTGAGGGTACGACAACGCTTTAGGGGGAGCGTACGTGTGAGGGCGCGGGTTAGTGTCAGCGTACGGGTTAGGATTAGGGGACGGGTGAGGGTCAGGCTTCGGGGAAGGGTTAGGGTTAGGGTTCGGGCTAGGGTTAGGGTTAGGGGACGGGGACGGTTTAGGGTCCAGTTGAGGGTACGACAACGCTTTAGGGGGAGCGTACGTGTGAGGGCGCGGGTTAGTGTCAGCGTACGGGTTAGGATTAGGGTACGGGTGAGGGTCAGGCTTCGGGCAAGGGTTAGGGTTAGGGTTCGGGCTAGGGTTAGGGTTAGGGGACGGGGACGGTTTAGGGTCCAGGTGAGGGTACGACAACGCTTTAGGGGGAGCGTACGTGTGAGGGCGCGGGTTAGTGTCAGCGTACGGGTTAGGATTAGGGGACGGGTGAGGGTCAGGCTTCGGGGAAGGGTTAGGGTTAGGGTTCGGGCTAGGGTTAGGGTTAGGGGACGGGGACGGTTTAGGGTCCAGCTGAGGGTACGACAACGCTTTAGGGGGAGCGTACGTGTGAGGGCGCGGGTTAGTGTCAGCGTACGGGTTAGGATGAGGGGACGGGTGAGGGTCAGGCTTCGGGGAAGGGTTAGGGTTAGGGTTCGGGCTAGGGTTAGGGTTAGGGGACGGGGACGGTTTAGGGTCCAGGTGAGGGTACGACAACGCTTTAGGGGGAGCGTACGTGTGAGGGCGCGGGTTAGTGTCAGCGTACGGTTTAGGATTAGGGGACGGGTGAGGGTCAGGCTTCGGGGAAGTGTTAGGGTTAGGGTTCGGGCTAGGGTTAGGGTTAGGGGACGGGGACGGTTTAGGGTCCAGGTGAGGGTACGGCAACGCTTTAGGGGGAGCGTACGTGTGAGGGCGCGGGTTAGTGTCAGCGTACGGGTTAGGATGAGGGGACGGGTGAGGGTCAGGCTTCGGGGAAGGGTTAGGGTTAGGGTTCGGGCTAGGGTTAGGGTTAGGGGACGGGGACGGTTTAGGGTCCAGGTGAGGGTACGACAACGCTTTAGGGGGAGCGTACGTGTGAGGGCGCGGGTTAGTGTCAGCGTACGGGTTAGGATTAGGGGACGGGTGAGGGTCAGGCTTCGGGGAAGGGTTAGGGTTAGGGTTCGGTCTAGGGTTAGGGTTAGGGGACGGGGACGGTTTAGGGTCCAGGTGAGGGTACGACAAAGCTTTAGGGGGAGCGTACGTGTGAGGGCGCGGGTTAGTGTCAGCGTACGGGTTAGGATTAGGGGACGGGTGAGGGTCAGGCTTCGGGGAAGGGTTAGGGTTAGGGTTCGGGCTAGGGTTAGGGTTAGGGGACGGGGACGGTTTAGGGTGCAGGTGAGGGTACGACAATGCTTTAAGGGGAGCGTACGTGTGAGGGCGTGGGTTAGTGTCAGCGTACGGGTTAGTATTAGGGGACGTGTGAGGGTCAGGCTTCAGTGAAGTGTTAGGGTTAGGGTTCGGGATAGGGTTAGGGTTAGGGGACGGGGACGGTTTAGGGTCCAGGTGAGGGTACGACAACGCTTTAGGGGGAGCGTACGTGTGAGGGCGCGGGTTAGTGTCAGCGTACGGGTTAGGATTAGGGGACGGGTGAGAGTCAGGCTTCGGGGAAGGGTTAGGGTTAGGGTTCGGGCTAGGGTTAGGGTTAGGGGACGGGGACGGTTTAGGGTCCAGGTGAGGGTACGACAAAGCTTTAGGGGGAGCGTACGTGTGAGGGCGTGGGTTAGTGTCAGCGTACGGGTTAGGATTAGGGGACGGGTGAGGGTCAGGCTTCGGGGAAGTGTTAGGGTTAGGGTTCGGGCTAGGGTTAGGGTTAGGGGACGGGGACGGTTTAGGGTGCAAGTGAGGGTACGACAATGCTTTAAGGGGAGCGTACGTGTGAGGGCGTGGGTTAGTGTCAGCGTACGGGTTAGTATTAGGGGACGTGTGAGGGTCAGGCTTCAGTGAAGTGTTAGGGTTAGGGTTCGGGATAGGGTTAGGGTTAGGGGACGGGGACGGTTTAGGGTCCAGGTGAGGGTACGACAACGCTTTAGGGGGAGCGTACGTGTGAGGGCGCGGGTTAGTGTCAGCGTACGGGTTAGGATTAGGGGACGGGTGAGAGTCAGGCTTCGGGGAAGGGTTAGGGTTAGGGTTCGGGCTAGGGTTAGGGTTAGGGGACGGGGACGGTTTAGGGTCCAGGTGAGGGTACGACAACGCTTTAGGGGGAGCGTACGTGTGAGGGCGCGGGTTAGTGTCAGCGTACGGGTTAGGTTTAGGGGACGGGTGTGGGTCAGGCTTCGGGGAAGGGTTAGGGTTAGGGTTCGGGCTAGGGTTAGGGTTAGGGGACGGGGACGGTTTAGGGTCCAGGTGAGGGTACGACAACGCTTTAGGGGGAGCGTACGTGTGAGGGCGCGGGTTAGTGTCAGCGTACGGGTTAGGATTAGGGGACGGGTGAGGGTCAAGCTTCGGGGAAGGGTTAGGGTTAGGGTTCGGGCTAGGGTTAGGGTTAGGGGACGGGGACGGTTTAGGGTCCAGGTGAGGGTACGGCAACGCTTTAGGGGGAGCGTACGTGTGAGGGCGCCGGTTAGTGTCAGCGTACGGGTTAGGATTAGGGGACGGGTGAGGGTCAGGCTTCGGGGAAGGGTTAGGGTTAGGGTTCGGGCTAGGGTTAGGGTTAGGGGACGGGGACGGTTTAGGGTCCAGGTGAGGGTACGACAACGCTTTAGGGGGAGCGTACGTGTGAGGGCGCGGGTTAGTGTCAGCGTACGGGTTAGGATTAGGGGACGGGTGAGGGTCAGGCTTCGGGGAAGGGTTAGGGTTAGGGTTCGGGCTAGGGTTAGGGTTAGGGGACGGGGACGGTTTAGGGTCCAGGTGAGGGTACGACAACGCTTTAGGGGGAGCGTACGTGTGAGGGCGCGGGTTAGTGTCAGCGTACGGGTTAGGATGAGGGGACGGGTGAGGGTCAGGCTTCGGGGAAGGGTTAGGGTTAGGGTTCGGGCTAGGGTTAGGGTTAGGGGACGGGGACGGTTTAGGGTCCAGGTGAGGGTACGACAACGCTTTAGGGGGAGCGTACGTGTGAGGGCGCGGGTTAGTGTCTGCGTTCGGGTTAGGATTAGGGGACGGGTGAGTGTCAGGCTTCGGGGAAGGGTTAGGGTTAGGGTTCGGGATAGGGTTAGGGTTAGGGGACGGGGACGGTTTAGGGTCCAGGTGAGGGTACGACAACGCTTTAGGGGGAGCGTATGTGTGAGGGCGCGGGTTAGTGTCAGCGTACGGGTTAGGATGAGGGGACGGGTGAGGGTCAGGCTTCGGGGAAGGGTTAGGGTTAGGGTTCGGGCTAGGGTTAGGGTTAGGGGACGGGGACGGTTTAGGGTCCAGGTGAGCGTACGGCAACGCTTTAGGGGGAGTGTACGTGTGAGGGCGCGGGTTAGTGTCAGCGTACGGGTTAGGATTAGGGGACGGGTGAGGGTCAGGCTTCGGGGAAGGGTTAGGGTTAGGGTTTGGGCTAGGGTTAGGGTTAGGGGACGGGGACGGTTTAGGGTCCAGGTGAGGGTACGACAACGCTTTAGGGGGAGCGTACGTGTGAGGGTGCGGGTTAGTGTCAGCTTACGGGTTAGGATTAGGGGACGGGTGAGGGTCAGGCTTCGGGGAAGGGTTAGGGTTAGGGTTCGGTCTAGGGTTAGGGTTAGGGGACGGGGACGGTTTAGGGTCCAGCTGAGGGTACGACAACGCTTTAGGGGGAGCGTACGTGTGAGGGCGCGGGTTAGTGTCAGCGTACGGGTTAGGATGAGGGGACGGTTGAGGGTCAGGCTTCGGGGAAGGGTTAGGGTTAGGGTTCGGGCTAGGGTTAGGGTTAGGGGACGGGGACGGTTTAGGGTCCAGGTGAGGGTACGACAAAGCTTTAGGGGGAGCGTACGTGTGAGGGCGCGGTTTAGTGTCAGCGTACGGGTTAGGATGAGGGGACGGGTGAGGGTCAGGCTTCGGGGAAGGGTTAGGGTTAGGTTTCGGGCTAGGGTTAGGGTTAGGGGACGGGGACGGTTTAGGGTCCAGGTGAGAGTACGACAACGCTTTAGGGGGAGCGTACGTGTGAGGGCGCGGGTTAGTGTCAGCGTACGGGTTAGGATTAGGGGACGGGTGAGGGTCAGGCTTCGGGGAAGGGTTAGGGTTAGGGTTCGGGCTAGGGTTAGGGTTAGGGGACGGGGACGGTTTAGGGTCCAGGTGAGGGTACGACAATGCTTTAGGGGGAGCGTACGTGTGAGGGCGCGGGTTAGTGTCAGCGTACGGGTTAGGTTTAGGGGACGGGTGTGGGTCAGGCTTCGGGGAAGGGTTAGGGTTAGGGTTCGGGCTAGGGTTAGGGTTAGGGGACGGGGATGGTTTAGGGTCCAGGTGAGGGTACGACAACGCTTTAGGGGGAGCGTACGTGTGAGGGCGCGGGTTAGTGTCAGCGTACGGGTTAGGATTAGGGGACGGGTGAGGGTCAAGCTTCGGGGAAGGGTTAGGGTTTGGGTTCGGGCTAGGGTTAGGGTTAGGGGACGGGGACGGTTTAGGGTCCAGGTGAGGGTACGACAACGCTTTAGGGGGAGCGTACGTGTGAGGGCGCAGGTTAGTGTCAGCGTACGGATTAGGATTAGGGGACGGGTGAGGGTCAGGCTTCGGGGAAGTGTTAGGGTTAGGGTTTGGGCTAGGATTAAGGTTAGGGGACGGGGACGGTTTAGGGTCCAGGTGAGGGTACGACAACGCTTTAGGGGGAGCGTACGTGTGAGGGCGCGGGTTAGTGTCAGCGTACGGGTTAGGATTAGGGGACGGGTGAGGGTCAGGCTTCGGGGAAGGGTTAGGGTTAGGGTTCGGGCTAGGGTTAGGGTTAGGGGACGGGGACGGTTTAGGGTCCAGGTGAGGGTACGGCAACGCTTTAGGGGGAGCGTACGTGTGAGGGCGCGGGTTAGTGTCAGCGTACGGGTTAGGATTAGGGGACGGGTGAGGGTCAGGCTTCGGGGAAGTGTTAGGGTTAGGGTTCGGGCTAGGGTTAGGGTTAGGGGACGGGGACGGTTTAGGGTCCAGGTGAGGGTACGGCAACGCTTTAGGGGGAGCGTACGTGTGAGGGCGCCGGTTAGTGTCAGCGTACGGGTTAGGATTAGGGGACGGGTGAGGGTCAGGCTTCGGGGAAGGGTTAGGGTTAGGGTTCGGGCTAGGGTTAGGGTTAGGGGACGGGGACGGTTTAGGGTCCAGGTGAGGGTACGACAACGCTTTAGGGGGAGCGTACGTGTGAGGGCGCGGGTTAGTGTCAGCGTACGGGTTAGGATTAAGGGACGGGTGAGGGTCAGGCTTCGGGGAAGGGTTAGGGTTAGGGTTCGGGCTAGGGTTAGGGTTAGGGGACGGGGACGGTTTAGGGTCCAGGTGAGGGTACGACAACGCTTTAGGGGGAGCGTACGTGTGAGGGCGCGGGTTAGTGTCAGCGTACGGGTTAGGATGAGGGGACGGGTGAGGGTCAGGCTTCGGGGAAGGGTTAGGGTTAGGGTTCGGGCTAGGGTTAGGGTTAGGGGACGGGGACGGTTTAGGGTCCAGGTGAGGGTACGACAACGCTTTAGGGGGAGCGTACGTGTGAGGGCGCGGGTTAGTGTCTGCGTTCGGGTTAGGATTAGGGGACGGGTGAGTGTCAGGCTTCGGGGAAGGGTTAGGGTTAGGGTTCGGGATAGGGTTAGGGATAGGGGACGGGGACGGTTTAGGGTCCAGGTGAGGGTACGACAACGCTTTAGGGGGAGCGTACGTGTGAGGGCGCGGGTTAGTGTCAGCGTACGGGTTAGGATGAGGGGACGGGTGAGGGTCAGGCTTCGGGGAAGGGTTAGGGTTAGGGTTCGGGCTAGGGTTAGGGTTAGGGGACGGGGACGGTTTAGGGTCCAGGTGAGTGTACGGCAACGCTTTAGGGGGAGCGTACGTGTGAGGGCGCGGGTTAGTGTCAGCGTACGGGTTAGGATTAGGGGACGGGTGAGGGTCAGGCTTCGGGGAAGGGTTAGGGTTAGGGTTTGGGCTAGGGTTAGGGTTAGGGGACGGGGACGGTTTAGGGTCCAGGTGAGGGTACGACAACGCTTTAGGGGGAGCGTACGTGTGAGGGCGCGGGTTAGTGTCAGCTTACGGGTTAGGATTAGGGGACGGGTGAGGGTCAGGCTTCGGGGAAGGGTTAGGGTTAGGGTTCGGTCTAGGGTTAGGGTTAGGGGACGGGGACGGTTTAGGGTCCAGCTGAGGGTACGACAACGCTTTAGGGGGAGCGTACGTGTGAGGGCGCGGGTTAGTGTCAGCGTACGGGTTAGGATGAGGGGACGGGTGAGGGTCAGGCTTCGGGGAAGGGTTAGGGTTAGGGTTTGGGCTAGGGTTAGGGTTAGGGGACGGGGACGGTTTAGGGTCCAGGTGAGGGTACGACAAAGCTTTAGGGGGAGCGTACGTGTGAGGGCGCGGTTTAGTGTCAGCGTACGGGTTAGGATGAGGGGACGGGTGAGGGTCAGGCTTCGGGGAAGGGTTAGGGTTAGGTTTCGGGCTAGGGTTAGGGTTAGGGGACGGGGACGGTTTAGGGTCCAGGTGAGAGTACGACAACGCTTTAGGGGGAGCGTACGTGTGAGGGCGCGGGTTAGTGTCAGCGTACGGGTTAGGATTAGGGGACGGGTGAGGGTCAGGCTTCGGGGAAGGGTTAGGGTTAGGGTTCGGGCTAGGGTTAGGGTTAGGGGACGGGGACGGTTTAGGGTCCAGGTGAGGGTACGACAACGCTTTAGGGGGAGCGTACGTGTGAAGGCGCGGGTTAGTGTCAGCGTACGGGTTAGGTTTAGGGGACGGGTGAGGGTCAGGCTTCGGGGAAGGGTTAGGGTTAGGGTTCGGGCTAGGGTTAGGGTTAGGGGACGGGGACGGTTTAGGGTCCAGGTGAGGGTACGGCAACGCTTTAGGGGTAGCGTACGTGTGAGGGCGCGGGTTAGTGTCAGCGTACGGGTTAGGATTAGGGGACGGGTGAGGGTCAGGCTTCGGGGAAGTGTTAGGGTTAGGGTTCGGGCTAGGGTTAGGGTTAGGGGACGGGGACGGTTTAGGGTCCAGGTGAGGGTACGGCAACGCTTTAGGGGGAGCGTACGTGTGAGGGCGCGGGTTAGTGTCAGCGTACGGGTTAGGATTAGGGGACGGGTGAGGGTCAGGCTTCGGGGAAGGGTTAGGGTTAGGGTTCTGGCTAGGGTTAGGGTTAGGGGACGGGGACGGTTTAGGGTCCAGGTGAGGGTACGACAACGCTTTAGGGGGAGCGTACGTGTGAGGGCGCGTGTTAGTGTCAGCGTACGGGTTAGGATGAGGGGACGTGTGAGGGTCAGGCTTCGGGGAAGGGTTAGGGTTAGGGTTCGGGCTAGGGTTAGGGTTAGGGGACGGGGACGGTTTAGGGTCCAGGTGAGGGTACGACAACGCTTTAGGGGGAGCGTACGTGTGAGCGCGCGGGTTAGTGTCAGCGTACGGGTTAGGATTAGGGGACGGGTGAGGGTCAGGCTTCGGGGAAGGGTTAGGGTTAGGGTTCGGGCTAGGGTTAGGGTTAGGGGACGGGGACGGTTTAGGGTCCAGGTGAGGGTACGACAACGCTTTAGGGGGAGCGTACGTGTGAGGGCGCGGGTTAGTGTCTGCGTTCGGGTTAGGATTAGGGGACGGGTGAGTGTCAGGCTTCGGGGAAGTGTTAGGGTTAGGGTTCGGGATAGGGTTAGGGTTAGGGGACGGGGACGGTTTAGGGTCCAGGTGAGGGTACGACAATGCTTTAGGGGGAGCGTACGTGTGAGGGCGCCGGTTATTGTCACTGTACGGGTTAGGATTAGGGGACGGGTGAGGGTCAGGCTTCGGGGAAGTGTTAGGGTTAGGGTTCGGGCTAGGGTTAGGGTTAGGGGACGGGGACGGTTTAGGGTCCAGGTGAGGGTACGGCAACGCTTTAGGGGGAGCGTACGTGTGAGGGCGCGGGTTAGTGTCAGCGTACGGGTTAGGATTAGGGGACGGGTGAGGGTCAGGCTTCGGGGAAGGGTTAGGGTTAGGGTTCGGGCTAGGGTTAGGGTTAGGGGACGGGGACGGTTTAGGGTCCAGGTGAGGGTACGACAACGCTTTAGGGGGAGCGTACGTGTGAGGGCGCATGTTAGTGTCAGCGTACGGGTTAGGATGAGGGGACAGGTGAGGGTCAGGCTTCGGGGAAGGGTTAGGTTTAGGGTTCGGGCTAGGGTTAGGGTTAGGGGACGGGGACGGTTTAGGGTCCAGGTGAGGGTACGACAACGCTTTAGGGGGAGCGTACGTGTGAGGGCGCGGGTTAGTGTCAGCGTACGGGTTAGGATTAGGGGACGTGTGAGGGTCAGGCTTCGGGGAAGGGTTAGGGTTAGGGTTCGGGCTAGGGTTAGGGTTAGGGGACGGGGACGGTTTAGGGTCCAGGTGAGGGTACGACAACGCTTTAGGGGGAGCGTACGTGTGAGGGCGCGGGTTAGTGTCAGCGTACGGTTTAGGATTAGGGGACGGGTGAGGGTCAGGCTTCGGGGAAGGTTTAGGGTTAGGGTTCGGGCTTGGGTTAGGGTTAGGGGACGGGGACGGTTTAGGGTCCAGGTGAGGGTACGGCAACGCTTTAGGGGGAGCGTACGTGTGAGGGCGCGGGTTAGTGTCAGCGTACGGGTTAGGATTAGGGGACGGGTGAGGGTCAGGCTTCGGGGATGGGTTAGGGTTAGGGTTCGGGCTAGGGTTAGGGTTAGGGGACGGGGACGGTTTAGGGTCCAGGTGAGGGTACGGCAACGCTTTAGGGTGAGCGTACGTGTGAGGGCGCGGGTTAGTGTCAGCGTACGGGTTAGGATTAGGGGACGGGTGAGGGTCAGGCTTCGGGGAAGGGTTAGGGTTAGGGTTCGGGCTAGGGTTAGGGTTAGGGGACGGGGACGGTTTAGGGTCCAGGTGAGGGTACGATAATGCTTTAGGGGGAGCGTACGTGTGAGCGCGCGGGTTAGTGTCAGCGTACGGGTTAGGATTAGGGGACGGGTGAGGGTCAGGCTTCGGGGAAGGGTTAGGGTTAGGGTTCGGGCTAGGGTTAGGGTTAGGGGACGGGGACGGTTTAGGGTCCAGGTGAGGGTACGACAACGCTTTAGGAGGAGCGTACGTGTGAGGGCACGGGTTAGTGTCAGCGTACGGGTTAGGATTAGGGGACGGGTGAGGGTCAGGCTTCGGGGAAGGGTTAGGGTTAGGGTTCGGGCTAGGGTTAGGGTTAGGGGACGGGGACGGTTTAGGGTCCAGGTGAGGGTACGACAACGCTTTAGGGGGAGCGTACGTGTGAGGGCGCGGGTTAGTGTCTGCGTTCGGGTTAGGATTAGGGGACGGGTGAGTGTCAGGCTTCGGGGAAGCGTTAGGGTTAGGGTTCGGGATAGGGTTAGGGTTAGGGGACGGGGACGGTTTAGGGTCCAGGTGAGGGTACGACAATGCTTTAGGGGGAGCGTACGTGTGAGGGCGCCGGTTAGTGTCAGCGTACGGGTTAGGATGAGGGGACGGGTGAGGGTCAGGCTTCGGGGAAGGGTTAGGGTTAGGGTTCGGGCTAGGGTTAGGGTTAGGGGACGGGGACGGTTTAGGGTCCAGGTGAGGGTACGACAACGCTTTAGGGGGAGCGTACGTGTGAGGGCGCGGGTTAGTTTCAGCGTACGGGTTAGGATTAGGGGACGGGTGAGGGTCAGGCTTCGGGGAAGTGTTAGGGTTAGGGTTCGGGCTAGGGTTAGGGTTAGGGGACGGGGACGGTTTAGGGTCCAGTTGAGGGTACGACAACGCTTTAGGGGGAGCGTACGTGTGAGGGCGAGGGTTAGTGTCAGCGTACGGGTTAGGATTAGGGTACGGGTGAGGGTCAGGCTTTGGGGAAGGGTTAGGGTTAGGGTTCGGGCTAGGGTTAGGGTTAGGGGACGGGGACGGTTTAGGGTCCAGGTGAGGGTACGGCAACGCTTTAGGGGGAGCGTACGTGTGAGGGCGCGGGTTAGTGTCAGCGTACGGGTTAGGATTAGGGGACGGGTGAGGGTCAGGCTTCGGGGAAGGGTTAGGGTTAGGGTTCGGGCTAGGGTTAGGGTTAGGGGACGGGGACGGTTTAGGGTCCAGCTGAGGGTACGACAACGCTTTCGGGGGAGCGTACGTGTGAGGGCGCGGGTTAGTGTCAGCGTACGGGTTAGGATGAGGGGACGGGTGAGGGTCAGGCTTCGGGGAAGGGTTAGGGTTAGGGTTCGGGCTAGGGTTAGGGTTAGGGGACGGGGACGGTTTAGGGTCCAGGTGAGGGTACGACAACGCTTTAGGGGGAGTGTACGTGTGAGGGCGCGGGTTAGTGTCAGCGTACGGTTTAGGATTAGGGGACGGGTGAGGGTCAGGCTTCGGGGAAGGGTTAGGGTTAGGGTTCGGGCTAGGGTTAGGGTTAGGGGACGGGGACGGTTTAGGGTCCAGGTGAGGGTACGGCAACGCTTTAGGGGGAGCGTACGTGTGAGGGCGCGGGTTAGTGTCAGCGTACGGGTTAGGATTAGGGGACGGGTGAGGGTCAGGCTTCGGGGAAGGGTTAGGGTTAGGGTTCGGGCTAGGGTTAGGGTTAGGGGACGGGGACGGTTTAGGGTCCAGGTGAGGGTACGACAACGCTTTAGGGGGAGCGTACGTGTGAGGGCGCGGGTTAGTGTCAGCGTACGGGTTAGGATGAGGGGACGGGTGAGGGTCAGGCTTCGGGGAAGGGTTAGGGTTAGGGTTCGGGCTAGGGTTAGGGTTAGGGGACGGGGACGGTTTAGGGTCCAGGTGAGGGTACGACAACGCTTTAGGGGGAGCGTACGTGTGAGGGCGCGGGTTAGTGTCAGCGTACGGGTTAGGATTAGGGGACGGGTGAGGGTCAGGCTTCGGGGAAGGGTTAGGGTTAGGGTTCGGGCTAGGGTTAGGGTTGGGGACGGGGACGGTTTAGGGTCCAGGTGAGGGTACAGCAACGCTTTAGGGGGAGCGTACGTGTGAGGGCGCGGGTTAGTGTCTGCGTTCGGGTTAGGATTAGGGGACGGGTGAGTGTCAGGCTTCGGGGAAGTGTTAGGGTTAGGGTTCGGGATAGGGTTAGGGTTAGGGGACGGGGACGGTTTAGGGTCCAGGTGAGGGTACGACAACGCTTTAGGGGGAGCGTACGTGTGAGGGCGCGGGTTAGTGTCTGCGTTCGGGTTAGGATTAGGGGACGGGTGAGTGTCAGGCTTCGGGGAAGTGTTAGGGTTAGGGTTCGGGATAGGGTTAGGGTTAGGGGACGGGGACGGTTTAGGGTCCAGGTGAGGGTACGACAATGCTTTAGGGGGAGCGTACGTGTGAGGGCGCCGGTTATTGTCACTGTACGGGTTAGGATTAGGGGACGGGTGAGGGTCAGGCTTCGGGGAAGTGTTAGGGTTAGGGTTCGGGCTAGGGTTAGGGTTAGGGGACGGGGACGGTTTAGGGTCCAGGTGAGGGTACGGCAACGCTTTAGGGGGAGCGTACGTGTGAGGGCGCGGGTTAGTGTCAGCGTACGGGTTAGGATTAGGGGACGGGTGAGGGTCAGGCTTCGGGGAAGGGTTAGGGTTAGGGTTCGGGCTAGGGTTAGGGTTAGGGGACGGGGACGGTTTAGGGTCCAGGTGAGGGTACGACAACGCTTTAGGGGGAGCGTACGTGTGAGGGCGCATGTTAGTGTCAGCGTACGGGTTAGGATGAGGGGACAGGTGAGGGTCAGGCTTCGGGGAAGGGTTAGGTTTAGGGTTCGGGCTAGGGTTAGGGTTAGGGGACGGGGACGGTTTAGGGTCCAGGTGAGGGTACGACAACGCTTTAGGGGGAGCGTACGTGTGAGGGCGCGGGTTAGTGTCAGCGTACGGGTTAGGATTAGGGGACGTGTGAGGGTCAGGCTTCGGGGAAGGGTTAGGGTTAGGGTTCGGGCTAGGGTTAGGGTTAGGGGACGGGGACGGTTTAGGGTCCAGGTGAGGGTACGACAACGCTTTAGGGGGAGCGTACGTGTGAGGGCGCGGGTTAGTGTCAGCGTACGGTTTAGGATTAGGGGACGGGTGAGGGTCAGGCTTCGGGGAAGGTTTAGGGTTAGGGTTCGGGCTTGGGTTAGGGTTAGGGGACGGGGACGGTTTAGGGTCCAGGTGAGGGTACGGCAACGCTTTAGGGGGAGCGTACGTGTGAGGGCGCGGGTTAGTGTCAGCGTACGGGTTAGGATTAGGGGACGGGTGAGGGTCAGGCTTCGGGGATGGGTTAGGGTTAGGGTTCGGGCTAGGGTTAGGGTTAGGGGACGGGGACGGTTTAGGGTCCAGGTGAGGGTACGGCAACGCTTTAGGGTGAGCGTACGTGTGAGGGCGCGGGTTAGTGTCAGCGTACGGGTTAGGATTAGGGGACGGGTGAGGGTCAGGCTTCGGGGAAGGGTTAGGGTTAGGGTTCGGGCTAGGGTTAGGGTTAGGGGACGGGGACGGTTTAGGGTCCAGGTGAGGGTACGATAATGCTTTAGGGGGAGCGTACGTGTGAGCGCGCGGGTTAGTGTCAGCGTACGGGTTAGGATTAGGGGACGGGTGAGGGTCAGGCTTCGGGGAAGGGTTAGGGTTAGGGTTCGGGCTAGGGTTAGGGTTAGGGGACGGGGACGGTTTAGGGTCCAGGTGAGGGTACGACAACGCTTTAGGAGGAGCGTACGTGTGAGGGCACGGGTTAGTGTCAGCGTACGGGTTAGGATTAGGGGACGGGTGAGGGTCAGGCTTCGGGGAAGGGTTAGGGTTAGGGTTCGGGCTAGGGTTAGGGTTAGGGGACGGGGACGGTTTAGGGTCCAGGTGAGGGTACGACAACGCTTTAGGGGGAGCGTACGTGTGAGGGCGCGGGTTAGTGTCTGCGTTCGGGTTAGGATTAGGGGACGGGTGAGTGTCAGGCTTCGGGGAAGTGTTAGGGTTAGGGTTCGGGATAGGGTTAGGGTTAGGGGACGGGGACGGTTTAGGGTCCAGGTGAGGGTACGACAATGCTTTAGGGGGAGCGTACGTGTGAGGGCGCCGGTTATTGTCACTGTACGGGTTAGGATTAGGGGACGGGTGAGGGTCAGGCTTCGGGGAAGTGTTAGGGTTAGGGTTCGGGCTAGGGTTAGGGTTAGGGGACGGGGACGGTTTAGGGTCCAGGTGAGGGTACGGCAACGCTTTAGGGGGAGCGTACGTGTGAGGGCGCGGGTTAGTGTCAGCGTACGGGTTAGGATTAGGGGACGGGTGAGGGTCAGGCTTCGGGGAAGGGTTAGGGTTAGGGTTCGGGCTAGGGTTAGGGTTAGGGGACGGGGACGGTTTAGGGTCCAGGTGAGGGTACGACAACGCTTTAGGGGGAGCGTACGTGTGAGGGCGCATGTTAGTGTCAGCGTACGGGTTAGGATGAGGGGACAGGTGAGGGTCAGGCTTCGGGGAAGGGTTAGGTTTAGGGTTCGGGCTAGGGTTAGGGTTAGGGGACGGGGACGGTTTAGGGTCCAGGTGAGGGTACGACAACGCTTTAGGGGGAGCGTACGTGTGAGGGCGCGGGTTAGTGTCAGCGTACGGGTTAGGATTAGGGGACGTGTGAGGGTCAGGCTTCGGGGAAGGGTTAGGGTTAGGGTTCGGGCTAGGGTTAGGGTTAGGGGACGGGGACGGTTTAGGGTCCAGGTGAGGGTACGACAACGCTTTAGGGGGAGCGTACGTGTGAGGGCGCGGGTTAGTGTCAGCGTACGGTTTAGGATTAGGGGACGGGTGAGGGTCAGGCTTCGGGGAAGGTTTAGGGTTAGGGTTCGGGCTTGGGTTAGGGTTAGGGGACGGGGACGGTTTAGGGTCCAGGTGAGGGTACGGCAACGCTTTAGGGGGAGCGTACGTGTGAGGGCGCGGGTTAGTGTCAGCGTACGGGTTAGGATTAGGGGACGGGTGAGGGTCAGGCTTCGGGGATGGGTTAGGGTTAGGGTTCGGGCTAGGGTTAGGGTTAGGGGACGGGGACGGTTTAGGGTCCAGGTGAGGGTACGGCAACGCTTTAGGGTGAGCGTACGTGTGAGGGCGCGGGTTAGTGTCAGCGTACGGGTTAGGATTAGGGGACGGGTGAGGGTCAGGCTTCGGGGAAGGGTTAGGGTTAGGGTTCGGGCTAGGGTTAGGGTTAGGGGACGGGGACGGTTTAGGGTCCAGGTGAGGGTACGATAATGCTTTAGGGGGAGCGTACGTGTGAGCGCGCGGGTTAGTGTCAGCGTACGGGTTAGGATTAGGGGACGGGTGAGGGTCAGGCTTCGGGGAAGGGTTAGGGTTAGGGTTCGGGCTAGGGTTAGGGTTAGGGGACGGGGACGGTTTAGGGTCCAGGTGAGGGTACGACAACGCTTTAGGAGGAGCGTACGTGTGAGGGCACGGGTTAGTGTCAGCGTACGGGTTAGGATTAGGGGACGGGTGAGGGTCAGGCTTCGGGGAAGGGTTAGGGTTAGGGTTCGGGCTAGGGTTAGGGTTAGGGGACGGGGACGGTTTAGGGTCCAGGTGAGGGTACGACAACGCTTTAGGGGGAGCGTACGTGTGAGGGCGCGGGTTAGTGTCTGCGTTCGGGTTAGGATTAGGGGACGGGTGAGTGTCAGGCTTCGGGGAAGCGTTAGGGTTAGGGTTCGGGATAGGGTTAGGGTTAGGGGACGGGGACGGTTTAGGGTCCAGGTGAGGGTACGACAATGCTTTAGGGGGAGCGTACGTGTGAGGGCGCCGGTTAGTGTCAGCGTACGGGTTAGGATGAGGGGACGGGTGAGGGTCAGGCTTCGGGGAAGGGTTAGGGTTAGGGTTCGGGCTAGGGTTAGGGTTAGGGGACGGGGACGGTTTAGGGTCCAGGTGAGGGTACGACAACGCTTTAGGGGGAGCGTACGTGTGAGGGCGCGGGTTAGTTTCAGCGTACGGGTTAGGATTAGGGGACGGGTGAGGGTCAGGCTTCGGGGAAGTGTTAGGGTTAGGGTTCGGGCTAGGGTTAGGGTTAGGGGACGGGGACGGTTTAGGGTCCAGTTGAGGGTACGACAACGCTTTAGGGGGAGCGTACGTGTGAGGGCGAGGGTTAGTGTCAGCGTACGGGTTAGGATTAGGGTACGGGTGAGGGTCAGGCTTTGGGGAAGGGTTAGGGTTAGGGTTCGGGCTAGGGTTAGGGTTAGGGGACGGGGACGGTTTAGGGTCCAGGTGAGGGTACGGCAACGCTTTAGGGGGAGCGTACGTGTGAGGGCGCGGGTTAGTGTCAGCGTACGGGTTAGGATTAGGGGACGGGTGAGGGTCAGGCTTCGGGGAAGGGTTAGGGTTAGGGTTCGGGCTAGGGTTAGGGTTAGGGGACGGGGACGGTTTAGGGTCCAGCTGAGGGTACGACAACGCTTTCGGGGGAGCGTACGTGTGAGGGCGCGGGTTAGTGTCAGCGTACGGGTTAGGATGAGGGGACGGGTGAGGGTCAGGCTTCGGGGAAGGGTTAGGGTTAGGGTTCGGGCTAGGGTTAGGGTTAGGGGACGGGGACGGTTTAGGGTCCAGGTGAGGGTACGACAACGCTTTAGGGGGAGTGTACGTGTGAGGGCGCGGGTTAGTGTCAGCGTACGGTTTAGGATTAGGGGACGGGTGAGGGTCAGGCTTCGGGGAAGGGTTAGGGTTAGGGTTCGGGCTAGGGTTAGGGTTAGGGGACGGGGACGGTTTAGGGTCCAGGTGAGGGTACGGCAACGCTTTAGGGGGAGCGTACGTGTGAGGGCGCGGGTTAGTGTCAGCGTACGGGTTAGGATTAGGGGACGGGTGAGGGTCAGGCTTCGGGGAAGGGTTAGGGTTAGGGTTCGGGCTAGGGTTAGGGTTAGGGGACGGGGACGGTTTAGGGTCCAGGTGAGGGTACGACAACGCTTTAGGGGGAGCGTACGTGTGAGGGCGCGGGTTAGTGTCAGCGTACGGGTTAGGATGAGGGGACGGGTGAGGGTCAGGCTTCGGGGAAGGGTTAGGGTTAGGGTTCGGGCTAGGGTTAGGGTTAGGGGACGGGGACGGTTTAGGGTCCAGGTGAGGGTACGACAACGCTTTAGGGGGAGCGTACGTGTGAGGGCGCGGGTTAGTGTCAGCGTACGGGTTAGGATTAGGGGACGGGTGAGGGTCAGGCTTCGGGGAAGGGTTAGGGTTAGGGTTCGGGCTAGGGTTAGGGTTGGGGACGGGGACGGTTTAGGGTCCAGGTGAGGGTACAGCAACGCTTTAGGGGGAGCGTACGTGTGAGGGCGCGGGTTAGTGTCAGCGTACGGGTTAGGATGAGGGGACGGGTGAGGGTCAGGCTTCGGGGAAGGGTTAGGGTTAGGGTTCGGGCTAGGGTTAGGGTTAGGGGACGGGGACGGTTTATGGTCCAGGTGAGGGTACGACAACGCTTTAGGGGGAGCGTACGTGTGAGGGCGCGGGTTAGTGTCAGCGTACGGGTTAGGTTTAGGGGACGGGTGAGGGTCAGGCTTCGGGGAAGGGTTAGGGTTAGGGTTCGGGCTAGGGTTAGGGTTAGGGGACGGGGACGGTTTAGGGTCCAGCTGAGGGTACGACAACGCTTTAGGGGGAGCGTACGTGTGAGGGCGCGGGTTAGTGTCAGCGTACGGGTTAGGATTAGGGGACGGGTGAGGGTCAGGCTTCGGGGAAGGGTTAGGGTTTGGGTTCGGGCTAGGGTTAGGGTTAGGGGACGGGGACGGTTTAGGGTCCAGGTGAGGGTACGACAACGCTTTAGGGGGAGCGTACGTGTGAGGGCGCGGGTTAGTGTCAGCGTACGGGTTAGGATTAGGGGACGGGTGAGGGTCAGGCTTCGGGGAAGGGTTAGGGTTAGGGTTCGGGCTAGGGTTAGGGTTAGGGGACGGGGACGGTTTAGGGTCCAGGTTAGGGTACGACAACGCTTTAGGGGGAGCGTACGTGTGAGGGCGCGGGTTAGTGTCAGCGTACGGGTTAGGATGAGGGGACGGGTGAGGGTCAGGCTTTGGGGAAGGGTTAGGGTTAGGGTTCGGGCTAGGGTTAGGGTTAGGGGACGGGGACGGTTTAGGGTCCAGGTGAGGGTACGACAACGCTTTAGGGGGAGCGTACGTGTGAGGGCGCGGGTTAGTGTCAGCGTACGGGTTAGGATTAGGGGACGGGTGAGGGTCAGGCTTCGGGGAAGGGTTAGGGTTAGGGTTCGGTCTAGGGTTAGGGTTAGGGGACGGGGACGGTTTAGGGTCCAGGTGAGGGTACGACAACGCTTTAGGGGGAGCGTACGTGTGAGGGCGCGGGTTAGTGTCAGCGTACGGGTTAGGATTAGGGGACGGGTGAGGGTCAGGCTTCGGGGAAGGGTTAGGGTTAGGGTTCAGGCTAGGGTTAGGGTTAGGGGACGGGGATGGTTTAGGGTGCAGGTGAGGGTACGACAATGCTTTAAGGGGAGCGTACGTGTGAGGGCGTGGGTTAGTGTCAGCGTACGGGTTAGTATTAGGGGACGTGTGAGGGTCAGGCTTCAGTGAAGTGTTAGGGTTAGGGTTCGGGATAGGGTTAGGGTTAGGGGACGGGGACGGTTTAGGGTCCAGGTGAGGGTACGACAACGCTTTAGGGGGAGCGTACGTGTGAGGGCGCGGGTTAGTGTCAGCGTACGGGTTAGGATTAGGGGACGGGTGAGAGTCAGGCTTCGGGGAAGGGTTAGGGTTAGGGTTCGGGCTAGGGTTAGGGTTAGGGGACGGGGACGGTTTAGGGTCCAGGTGAGGGTACGACAACGCTTTAGGGGGAGCGTACGTGTGAGGGCGCGGGTTAGTGTCAGCGTACGGGTTAGGATTAGGGGACGGGTGTGGGTCAGGCTTCGGGGAAGGGTTAGGGTTAGGGTTCGGGCTAGGGTTAGGGTTAGGGGACGGGGATGGTTTAGGGTCCAGGTGAGGGTACGACAACGCTTTAGGGGGAGCGTACGTGTGAGGGCGCGGGTTAGTGTCAGCGTACGGGTTAGGATTAGGGGACGGGTGAGGGTCAAGCTTCGGGGAACGGTTAGGGTGTGGGTTCGGGCTAGGGTTAGGGTTAGGGGACGGGGACGGTTTAGGGTCCAGGTGAGGGTACGACAACGCTTTAGGGGGAGCGTACGTGTGAGGGCGAGGGTTAGTGTCAGCGTACGGATTAGGATTAGGGGACGGGTGAGGGTCAGGCTTCGGGGAAGTGTTAGAGTTAGGGTTTGGGCTAGGATTAAGGTTAGGGGACGGGGACGGTTTAGGGTCCAGGTGAGGGTACGACAACGCTTTAGGGGGAGCGTACGTGTGAGGGCGCGGGTTAGTGTCAGCGTACGGGTTAGGATTAGGGGACGGGTGAGGGTCAGGCTTCGGGGAAGGGTTAGGGTTAGGGTTCGGGCTAGGGTTAGGGTTAGGGGACGGGGACGGTTTAGGGTCCAGGTGAGGGTACGATAATGCTTTAGGGGGAGCGTACGTGTGAGCGCGCGGGTTAGTGTCAGCGTACGGGTTAGGATTAGGGGACGGGTGAGGGTCAGGCTTCGGGGAAGGGTTAGGGTTAGGGTTCGGGCTAGGGTTAGGGTTAGGGGACGGGGACGGTTTAGGGTCCAGGTGAGGGTACGACAACGCTTTAGGAGGAGCGTACGTGTGAGGGCACGGGTTAGTGTCAGCGTACGGGTTAGGATTAGGGGACGGGTGAGGGTCAGGCTTCGGGGAAGGGTTAGGGTTAGGGTTCGGGCTAGGGTTAGGGTTAGGGGACGGGGACGGTTTAGGGTCCAGGTGAGGGTACGACAACGCTTTAGGGGGAGCGTACGTGTGAGGGCGCGGGTTAGTGTCTGCGTTCGGGTTAGGATTAGGGGACGGGTGAGTGTCAGGCTTCGGGGAAGCGTTAGGGTTAGGGTTCGGGATAGGGTTAGGGTTAGGGGACGGGGACGGTTTAGGGTCCAGGTGAGGGTACGACAATGCTTTAGGGGGAGCGTACGTGTGAGGGCGCCGGTTAGTGTCAGCGTACGGGTTAGGATGAGGGGACGGGTGAGGGTCAGGCTTCGGGGAAGGGTTAGGGTTAGGGTTCGGGCTAGGGTTAGGGTTAGGGGACGGGGACGGTTTAGGGTCCAGGTGAGGGTACGACAACGCTTTAGGGGGAGCGTACGTGTGAGGGCGCGGGTTAGTGTCAGCGTACGGGTTAGGATTAGGGGACGGGTGAGGGTCAGGCTTCGGGGAAGTGTTAGGGTTAGGGTTCGGGCTAGGGTTAGGGTTAGGGGACGGGGACGGTTTAGGGTCCAGTTGAGGGTTCGACAACGCTTTAGGGGGAGCGTACGTGTGAGGGCGCGGGTTAGTGTCAGCGTACGGGTTAGGATTAGGGTACGGGTGAGGGTCAGGCTTCGGGGAAGGGTTAGGGTTAGGGTTCGGGCTAGGGTTAGGGTTAGGGGACGGGGACGGTTTAGGGTCCAGGTGAGGGTACGGCAACGCTTTAGGGGGAGCGTACGTGTGAGGGCGCGGGTTAGTGTCAGCGTACGGGTTAGGATTAGGGGACGGGTGAGGGTCAGGCTTCGGGGAAGGGTTAGGGTTAGGGTTCGGGCTAGGGTTAGGGTTAGGGGACGGGGACGGTTTAGGGTCCAGCTGAGGGTACGACAACGCTTTCGGGGGAGCGTACGTGTGAGGGCGCGGGTTAGTGTCAGCGTACGGGTTAGGATGAGGGGACGGGTGAGGGTCAGGCTTCGGGGAAGGGTTAGGGTTAGGGTTCGGGCTAGGGTTAGGGTTAGGGGACGGGGACGGTTTATGGTCCAGGTGAGGGTACGACAACGCTTTAGGGGGAGTGTACGTGTGAGGGCGCGGGTTAGTGTCAGCGTACGGTTTAGGATTAGGGGACGGGTGAGGGTCAGGCTTCGGGGAAGGGTTAGGGTTAGGGTTCGGGCTAGGGTTAGGGTTAGGGGACGGGGACGGTTTAGGGTCCAGGTGAGGGTACGGCAACGCTTTAGGGGGAGCGTACGTGTGAGGGCGCGGGTTAGTGTCAGCGTACGGGTTAGGATTAGGGGACGGGTGAGGGTCAGGCTTCGGGGAAGGGTTAGGGTTAGGGTTCGGGCTAGGGTTAGGGTTAGGGGACGGGGACGGTTTAGGGTCCATGTGAGGGTACGACAACGCTTTAGGGGGAGCGTACGTGTGAGGGCGCGGGTTAGTGTCAGCGTACGGGTTAGGATGAGGGGACGGGTGAGGGTCAGGCTTCGGGGAAGGGTTAGGGTTAGGGTTCGGGCTAGGGTTAGGGTTAGGGGACGGGGACGGTTTAGGGTCCATGTGAGGGTACGACAACGCTTTAGGGGGAGCGTACGTGTGAGGGCGCGGGTTAGTGTCAGCGTACGGGTTAGGATTAGGGGACGGGTGAGGGTCAGGCTTCGGGGAAGGGTTAGGGTTAGGGTTCGGGCTAGGGTTAGGGTTGGGGACGGGGACGGTTTAGGGTCCAGGTGAGGGTACAGCAACGCTTTAGGGGGAGCGTACGTGTGAGGGCGCGGGTTAGTGTCAGCGTACGGGTTAGGATGAGGGGACGGGTGAGGGTCAGGCTTCGGGGAAGGGTTAGGGTTAGGGTTCGGGCTAGGGTTAGGGTTAGGGGACGGGGACGGTTTATGGTCCAGGTGAGGGTACGACAACGCTTTAGGGGGAGCGTACGTGTGAGGGCGCGGGTTAGTGTCAGCGTACGGGTTAGGTTTAGGGGATGGGTGAGGGTCAGGCTTCGGGGAAGGGTTAGGGTTAGGGTTCGGGCTAGGGTTAGGGTTAGGGGACGGGGACGGTTTAGGGTCCAGCTGAGGGTACGACAACGCTTTAGGGGGAGCGTACGTGTGAGGGCGCGGGTTAGTGTCAGCGTACGGGTTAGGATTAGGGGACGGGTGAGGGTCAGGCTTCGGGGAAGGGTTAGGGTAAGGGTTCGGGCTAGGGTTAGGGTTAGGGGACGGGGACGGTTTAGGGTCCAGGTGAGGGTACGACAACGCTTTAGGGGGAGCGTACGTGTGAGGGCGCGGGTTAGTGTCAGCGTACGGATTAGGATTAGGGGACGGGTGAGGGTCAGGCTTCGGGGAAGTGTTAGGGTTAGGGTTTGGGCTAGGATTAAGGTTAGGGGACGGGGACGGTTTAGGGTCCAGGTGAGGGTACGACAACGCTTTAGGGGGAGCGTACGTGTGAGGGCGCAGGTTAGTGTCAGCGTACGGGTTAGGATTAGGGGACGGGTGAGGGTCAGGCTTCGGGGAAGGGTTAGGGTTAGGGTTCGGGCTAGGGTTAGGGTTAGGGGACGGGGACGGTTTATGGTCCAGGTGAGGGTACGACAACGCTTTAGGGGGAGCGTACGTGTGAGGGCGCGGGTTAGTGTCAGCGTACGGGTTAGGTTTAGGGGATGGGTGAGGGTCAGGCTTCGGGGAAGTGTTAGGGTTAGGGTTCGGGCTAGGGTTAGGGTTAGGGGACGGGGACGGTTTAGGGTCCAGCTGAGGGTACGACAACGCTTTAGGGGGAGCGTACGTGTGAGGGCGCGGGTTAGTGTCAGCGTACGGGTTAGGATTAGGGGACGGGTGAGGGTCAGGCTTCGGGGAAGTGTTAGGGTTAGGGTTCGGGCTAGGGTTAGGGTTAGGGGACGGGGACGGTTTAGGGTCCAGTTGAGGGTTCGACAACGCTTTAGGGGGAGCGTACGTGTGAGAGCGCGGGTTAGTGTCAGCGTACGGGTTAGGATTAGGGTACGGGTGAGGGTCAGGCTTCGGGGAAGGGTTAGGGTTAGGGTTCGGGCTAGGGTTAGGGTTAGGGGACGGGGACGGTTTAGGGTCCAGGTGAGGGTACGGCAACGCTTTAGGGGGAGCGTACGTGTGAGGGCGCGGGTTAGTGTCAGCGTACGGGTTAGGATTAGGGGACGGGTGAGGGTCAGGCTTCGGGGAAGGGTTAGGGTTAGGGTTCGGGCTAGGGTTAGGGTTAGGGGACGGGGACGGTTTAGGGTCCAGCTGAGGGTACGACAACGCTTTCGGGGGAGCGTACGTGTGAGGGCGCGGGTTAGTGTCAGCGTACGGGTTAGGATGAGGGGACGGGTGAGGGTCAGGCTTCGGGGAAGGGTTAGGGTTAGGGTTCGGGCTAGGGTTAGGGTTAGGGGACGGGGACGGTTTATGGTCCAGGTGAGGGTACGACAACGCTTTAGGGGGAGTGTACGTGTGAGGGCGCGGGTTAGTGTCAGCGTACGGTTTAGGATTAGGGGACGGGTGAGGGTCAGGCTTCGGGGAAGGGTTAGGGTTAGGGTTCGGGCTAGGGTTAGGGTTAGGGGACGGGGACGGTTTAGGGTCCAGGTGAGGGTACGGCAACGCTTTAGGGGGAGCGTACGTGTGAGGGCGCGGGTTAGTGTCAGCGTACGGGTTAGGATTAGGGGACGGGTGAGGGTCAGGCTTCGGGGAAGGGTTAGGGTTAGGGTTCGGGCTAGGGTTAGGGTTAGGGGACGGGGACGGTTTAGGGTCCATGTGAGGGTACGACAACGCTTTAGGGGGAGCGTACGTGTGAGGGCGCGGGTTAGTGTCAGCGTACGGGTTAGGATGAGGGGACGGGTGAGGGTCAGGCTTCGGGGAAGGGTTAGGGTTAGGGTTCGGGCTAGGGTTAGGGTTAGGGGACGGGGACGGTTTAGGGTCCAGGTGAGGGTACGACAACGCTTTAGGGGGAGCGTACGTGTGAGGGCGCGGGTTAGTGTCAGCGTACGGGTTAGGATTAGGGGACGGGTGAGGGTCAGGCTTCGGGGAAGGGTTAGGGTTAGGGTTCGGGCTAGGGTTAGGGTTGGGGACGGGGACGGTTTAGGGTCCAGGTGAGGGTACAGCAACGCTTTAGGGGGAGCGTACGTGTGAGGGCGCGGGTTAGTGTCAGCGTACGGGTTAGGATGAGGGGACGGGTGAGGGTCAGGCTTCGGGGAAGGGTTAGGGTTAGGGTTCGGGCTAGGGTTAGGGTTAGGGGACGGGGACGGTTTATGGTCCAGGTGAGGGTACGACAACGCTTTAGGGGGAGCGTACGTGTGAGGGCGCGGGTTAGTGTCAGCGTACGGGTTAGGTTTAGGGGATGGGTGAGGGTCAGGCTTCGGGGAAGGGTTAGGGTTAGGGTTCGGGCTAGGGTTAGGGTTAGGGGACGGGGACGGTTTAGGGTCCAGCTGAGGGTACGACAACGCTTTAGGGGGAGCGTACGTGTGAGGGCGCGGGTTAGTGTCAGCGTACGGGTTAGGATTAGGGGACGGGTGAGGGTCAGGCTTCGGGGAAGGGTTAGGGTAAGGGTTCGGGCTAGGGTTAGGGTTAGGGGACGGGGACGGTTTAGGGTCCAGGTGAGGGTACGACAACGCTTTAGGGGGAGCGTACGTGTGAGGGCGCGGGTTAGTGTCAGCGTACGGATTAGGATTAGGGGACGGGTGAGGGTCAGGCTTCGGGGAAGTGTTAGGGTTAGGGTTTGGGCTAGGATTAAGGTTAGGGGACGGGGACGGTTTAGGGTCCAGGTGAGGGTACGACAACGCTTTAGGGGGAGCGTACGTGTGAGGGCGCAGGTTAGTGTCAGCGTACGGGTTAGGATTAGGGGACGGGTGAGGGTCAGGCTTCGGGGAAGGGTTAGGGTTAGGGTTCGGGCTAGGGTTAGGGTTAGGGGACGGGGACGGTTTATGGTCCAGGTGAGGGTACGACAACGCTTTAGGGGGAGCGTACGTGTGAGGGCGCGGGTTAGTGTCAGCGTACGGGTTAGGTTTAGGGGATGGGTGAGGGTCAGGCTTCGGGGAAGTGTTAGGGTTAGGGTTCGGGCTAGGGTTAGGGTTAGGGGACGGGGACGGTTTAGGGTCCAGCTGAGGGTACGACAACGCTTTAGGGGGAGCGTACGTGTGAGGGCGCGGGTTAGTGTCAGCGTACGGGTTAGGATTAGGGGACGGGTGAGGGTCAGGCTTCGGGGAAGGGTTAGGGTAAGGGTTCGGGCTAGGGTTAGGGTTAGGGGACGGGGACGGTTTAGGGTCCAGGTGAGGGTACGACAACGCTTTAGGGGGAGCGTACGTGTGAGGGCGCGGGTTAGTGTCAGCGTACGGATTAGGATTAGGGGACGGGTGAGGGTCAGGCTTCGGGGAAGTGTTAGGGTTAGGGTTTGGGCTAGGATTAAGGTTAGGGGACGGGGACGGTTTAGGGTCCAGGTGAGGGTACGACAACGCTTTAGGGGGAGCGTACGTGTGAGGGCGCAGGTTAGTGTCAGCGTACGGGTTAGGATTAGGGGACGGGTGAGGGTCAGGCTTCGGGGAAGGGTTAGGGTTAGGGTTCGGGCTAGGGTTAGGGTTAGGGGACGGGGACGGTTTAGGGTCCAGGTGAGGGTACGACAACGCTTTAGGGGGAGCGTACGTGTGAGGGCGCGGGTTAGTGTCAGCGTACGGGTTAGGATTAGGGGATGGGTGAGGGTCAGGCTTCGGGGAAGGGTTAGGGTTAGTGTTCGGGCTAGGGTTAGGGTTAGGGGACGGGGACGGTTTAGGGTCCAGGTGAGGGTACGATAACGCTTTAGGGGGAGCGTACGTGTGAGGGCGTGGGTTAGTGTCAGCGTACGGGTTAGGATTAGGGGACGGGTGAGGGTCAGGCTTCAGGGAAGGTTTAGGGTTAGGGTTCGGGCTAGGGTTAGGGTTAGGGGACGGGGACGGTTTAGGGTCCAGGTGAGGGTACGACAACGCTTTAGGGGGAGCGTACGTGTGAGGGCGCGGGTTACTTTCAGCGTACGGGTTAGGATGAGGGGACGGGTGAGGGTCAGGCTTCGGGGAAGGGTTAGGGTTAGGGTTCGGGCTAGGGTTAGGGTTAGGGGACGGGGACGGTTTAGGGTCCAGGTGAGGGTATGACAACGCTTTAGGGGGAGCGTACGTGTGAGGGCGCGGGTTAGTGTCTGCGTTCGGGTTAGGATTAGGGGACGGGTGAGTGTCAGGCTTCGGGGAAGGGTTAGGGTTAGGGTTCGGGATAGGGTTAGGGTTAGGGGACGGGGACGGTTTAGGGTCCAGGTGAGGGTACGACAATGCTTTAGGGGGAGCGTACGTGTGAGGGCGCCGGTTAGTGTCAGCGTACGGGTTAGGATGAGGGGACGGGTGAGGGTCAGGCTTCGGGGAAGGGTTAGGGTTAGGGTTCGGGCTAGGGTTAGGGTTAGGGGACGGGGACGGTTTAGGGTCCAGGTGAGGGTACGACAACGCTTTAGGGGGAGCGTACGTGTGAGGGCGCGTGTTAGTGTCAGCGTACGGGTTAGGATTAGGGGACGGGTGAGGGTCAGGCTTCGGGGAAGGGTTAGGGTTAGGGTTCGGGCTAGGGTTAGGGTTAGGGGACGGGGACGGTTTAGGGTCCAGTTGAGGGTACGACAACACTTTAGGGGGAGCGTACGTGTGAGGGCGCGGGTTAGTGTCAGCGTACGGGTTAGGATTAGGGTACGGGTGAGGGTCAGGCTTCGGGGAAGGGTTAGGGTTAGGGTTCGGGCTAGGGTTAGGGTTAGGGGACGGGGACGGTTTAGGGTCCAGGTGAGGGTACGGCAACGCTTTAGGGGGAGCGTACGTGTGAGGGCGCGGGTTAGTGTCAGCGTACGGGTTAGGATTAGGGGACGGGTGAGGGTCAGGCTTCGGGGAAGGGTTAGGGTTAGGGTTCGGGCTAGGGTTAGGGTTAGGGGACGGGGACGGTTTAGGTTCCAGCTGAGGGTACGACAACGCTGTAGGGGGAGCGTACGTGTGAGGGCGCGGGTTAGTGTCAGCGTACGGGTTAGGATGAGGGGACGGGAGAGGGTCAGGCTTCGGGGAAGGGTTAGGGTTAGGGTTCGGGCTAGGGTTAGGGTTAGGGGACGGGGACGGTTTAGGGTCCAGGTGAGGGTACGACAACGCTTTAGGGGGAGCGTACGTGTGAGGGCGCGGGTTAGTGTCAGCGTACGGTTTAGGATTAGGGGACGGGTGAGGGTCAGGCTTCGGGGAAGGGTTAGGGTTAGGGTTCGGGCTAGGGTTAGGGTTAGGGGACGGGGACGGTTTTGGGTCCAGGTGAGGGTACGGCAACGCTTTAGGGGGAGCGTACGTGTGAGGGCGCGGGTTAGTGTCAGCGTACGGGTTAGGATTAGGGGACGGGTGAGGGTCAGGCTTCGGGGAAGGGTTAGGGTTAGGGTTCGGGCTAGGGTTAGGGTTAGGGGACGGGGACGGTTTAGGGTCCAGGTGAGGGTACGACAACGCTTTAGGGGGAGCGTACGTGTGAGGGCGCGGGTTAGTGTCAGCGTACGGGTTAGGATGAGGGGACGGGTGAGGGTCAGGCTTCGGGGAAGGGTTAGGGTTAGGGTTCGGGCTAGGGTTAGGGTTAGGGGACGGGGACGGTTTAGGGTCCAGGTGAGGGTACGACAACGCTTTAGGGGGAGCGTAAGTGTGAGGGCGCGGGTTAGTGTCAGCGTACGGGTTAGGATTAGGGGACGGGTGAGGGTCAGGCTTCGGGGAAGGGTTAGGGTTAGGGTTCGGGCTAGGGTTAGGGTTGGGGACGGGGACGGTTTAGGGTCCAGGTGAGGGTACGGCAACGCTTTAGGGGGAGCGTACGTGTGAGGGCGCGGGTTAGTGTCAGCGTACGGGTTAGGATGAGGGGACGGGTGAGGGTCAGGCTTCGGGGAAGGGTTAGGGTTAGGGTTCGGGCTAGGGTTAGGGTTAGGGGACGGGGACGGTTTATGGTCCAGGTGAGGGTACGACAACGCTTTAGGGGGAGCGTACGTGTGAGGGCGCGGGTTAGTGTCAGCGTACGGGTTAGGTTTAGGGGACGGGTGAGGGTCAGGCTTCGGGGAAGGGTTAGGGTTAGGGTTCGGGCTAGGGTTAGGGTTAGGGGACGGGGACGGTTTAGGGTCCAGGTTAGGGTACGACAACGCTTTAGGGGGAGCGTACGTGTGAGGGCGCGGGTTAGTGTCAGCGTACGGGTTAGGATGAGGGGACGGGTGAGGGTCAGGCTTCGTGGAAGGGTTAGGGTTAGGGTTCGGGCTAGGGTTAGGGTTAGGGGACGGGGACGGTTTAGGGTCCAGGTGAGGGTACGACAACGCTTTAGGGGGAGCGTACGTGTGAGGGCGCGGGTTAGTGTCAGCGTACGGGTTAGGATTAGGGGACGGGTGAGGGTCAGGCTTCGGGGAAGGGTTAGGGTTAGGGTTCGGTCTAGAGTTAGGGTTAGGGGACGGGGACGGTTTAGGGTCCAGGTGAGGGTACGACAACGCTTTAGGGGGAGCGTACGTGTGAGGGCGCGGGTTAGTGTCAGCGTACGGGTTAGGATTAGGGTACGGGTGAGGGTCAGGCTTCGGGGAAGGGTTAGGGTTAGGGTTCGGGCTAGGGTTAGGGTTAGGGGACGGGGACGGTTTAGGGTCCAGGTGAGGGTACGGCAACGCTTTAGGGGGAGCGTACGTGTGAGGGCGCGGGTTAGTGTCAGCGTACGGGTTAGGATTAGGGGACGGGTGAGGGTCAGGCTTCGGGGAAGGGTTAGGGTTAGGGTTCGGGCTAGGGTTAGGGTTAGGGGACGGGGACGGTTTAGGTTCCAGCTGAGGGTACGACAACGCTGTAGGGGGAGCGTACGTGTGAGGGCGCGGGTTAGTGTCAGCGTACGGGTTAGGATGAGGGGACGGGAGAGGGTCAGGCTTCGGGGAAGGGTTAGGGTTAGGGTTCGGGCTAGGGTTAGGGTTAGGGGACGGGGACGGTTTAGGGTCCAGGTGAGGGTACGACAACGCTTTAGGGGGAGCGTACGTGTGAGGGCGCGGGTTAGTGTCAGCGTACGGTTTAGGATTAGGGGACGGGTGAGGGTCAGGCTTCGGGGAAGGGTTAGGGTTAGGGTTCGGGCTAGGGTTAGGGTTAGGGGACGGGGACGGTTTTGGGTCCAGGTGAGGGTACGGCAACGCTTTAGGGGGAGCGTACGTGTGAGGGCGCGGGTTAGTGTCAGCGTACGGGTTAGGATTAGGGGACGGGTGAGGGTCAGGCTTCGGGGAAGGGTTAGGGTTAGGGTTCGGGCTAGGGTTAGGGTTAGGGGACGGGGACGGTTTAGGGTCCAGGTGAGGGTACGACAACGCTTTAGGGGGAGCGTACGTGTGAGGGCGCGGGTTAGTGTCAGCGTACGGGTTAGGATGAGGGGACGGGTGAGGGTCAGGCTTCGGGGAAGGGTTAGGGTTAGGGTTCGGGCTAGGGTTAGGGTTAGGGGACGGGGACGGTTTAGGGTCCAGGTGAGGGTACGACAACGCTTTAGGGGGAGCGTAAGTGTGAGGGCGCGGGTTAGTGTCAGCGTACGGGTTAGGATTAGGGGACGGGTGAGGGTCAGGCTTCGGGGAAGGGTTAGGGTTAGGGTTCGGGCTAGGGTTAGGGTTGGGGACGGGGACGGTTTAGGGTCCAGGTGAGGGTACGGCAACGCTTTAGGGGGAGCGTACGTGTGAGGGCGCGGGTTAGTGTCAGCGTACGGGTTAGGATGAGGGGACGGGTGAGGGTCAGGCTTCGGGGAAGGGTTAGGGTTAGGGTTCGGGCTAGGGTTAGGGTTAGGGGACGGGGACGGTTTATGGTCCAGGTGAGGGTACGACAACGCTTTAGGGGGAGCGTACGTGTGAGGGCGCGGGTTAGTGTCAGCGTACGGGTTAGGTTTAGGGGACGGGTGAGGGTCAGGCTTCGGGGAAGGGTTAGGGTTAGGGTTCGGGCTAGGGTTAGGGTTAGGGGACGGGGACGGTTTAGGGTCCAGGTTAGGGTACGACAACGCTTTAGGGGGAGCGTACGTGTGAGGGCGCGGGTTAGTGTCAGCGTACGGGTTAGGATGAGGGGACGGGTGAGGGTCAGGCTTCGTGGAAGGGTTAGGGTTAGGGTTCGGGCTAGGGTTAGGGTTAGGGGACGGGGACGGTTTAGGGTCCAGGTGAGGGTACGACAACGCTTTAGGGGGAGCGTACGTGTGAGGGCGCGGGTTAGTGTCAGCGTACGGGTTAGGATTAGGGGACGGGTGAGGGTCAGGCTTCGGGGAAGGGTTAGGGTTAGGGTTCGGTCTAGAGTTAGGGTTAGGGGACGGGGACGGTTTAGGGTCCAGGTGAGGGTACGACAACGCTTTAGGGGGAGCGTACGTGTGAGGGCGCGGGTTAGTGTCAGCGTACGGGTTAGGATTAGGGGACGGGTGAGGGTCAGGCTTCGGGGAAGGTTTAGGGTTAGGGTTCGGGCTAGGGTTAGGGTTAGGGGACGGGGACGGTTTAGGGTGCAGGTGAGGGTACGACAATGCTTTAAGGGGAGCGTACGTGTGAGGGCGTGGGTTAGTGTCAGCGTACGGGTTAGTATTAGGGGACGTGTGAGGGTCAGGCTTCAGTGAAGTGTTAGGGTTAGGGTTCGGGATAGGGTTAGGGTTAGGGGACGGGGACGGTTTAGGGTCCAGGTGAGGGCACGACAACGCTTTAGGGGGAGCGTACGTGTGAGGGCGCGGGTTAGTGTCAGCGTACGGGTTAGGATTAGGGGACGGGTGAGAGTCAGGCTTCGGGGAAGGGTTAGGGTTAGGGTTCGGGCTAGGGTTAGGGTTAGGGGACGGGGACGGTTTAGGGTCCAGGTGAGGGTACGACAACGCTTTAGGGGGAGCGTACGTGTGAGGGCGCGGGTTAGTGTCAGCGTACGGGTTAGGTTTAGGGGACGGGTGTGGGTCAGGCTTCGGGGAAGGGTTAGGGTTAGGGTTCGGGCTAGGGTTAGGGTTTGGGGACGGGGACGGTTTAGGGTCCAGGTGAGGGTACGACAACGCTTTAGGGGGAGCGTACGTGTGAGGGCGCGGGTTAGTGTCAGCATACGGGTTAGGATTAGGGGACGGGTGAGGGTCAGGCTTCGGGGAAGGGTTAGGGTTAGGGTTCGGGCTAGGGTTAGGGTTAGGGGACGGGGACGGTTTAGGGTCCAGGTGAGGGTACGGCAACGCTTTAGGGGGAGCGTACGTGTGAGGGCGCGGGTTAGTGTCAGCGTACGGGTTAGGATTAGGGGACGGGTGAGGGTCAGGCTTCGGGGAAGGGTTAGGGTTAGGGTTCGGGCTAGGGTTAGGGTTAGGGGACGGGGACGGTTTAGGTTCCAGCTGAGGGTACGACAACGCTTTAGGGGGAGCGTACGTGTGAGGGCGCGGGTTAGTGTCAGCGTACGGGTTAGGATGAGGGGACGGGTGAGGGTCAGGCTTCGGGGAAGGGTTAGGGTTAGGGTTCGGGCTAGGGTTAGGGTTAGGGGACGGGGACGGTTTAGGGTCCAGGTGAGGGTACGACAACGCTTTAGGGGGAGCGTACGTGTGAGGGCGCGGGTTAGTGTCAGCGTACGGTTTAGGATTAGGGGACGGGTGAGGGTCAGGCTTCGGGGAAGGGTTAGGGTTAGGGTTCGGGCTAGGGTTAGGGTTAGGGGACGGGGACGGTTTTGGGTCCAGGTGAGGGTACGGCAACGCTTTAGGGGGAGCGTACGTGTGAGGGCGCGGGTTAGTGTCAGCGTACGGGTTAGGATTAGGGGACGGGTGAGGGTCAGGCTTCGGGGAAGGGTTAGGGTTAGGGTTCGGGCTAGGTTTAGGGTTAGGGGACGGGGACGGTTTAGGGTCCAGGTGAGTGTACGACAACGCTTTAGGGGGAGCGTACGTGTGAGGGCGCGGGTTAGTGTCAGCGTACGGGTTAGGATGAGGGGACGGGTGAGGGTCAGGCTTCGGGGAAGGGTTAGGGTTAGGGTTCGGGCTAGGGTTAGGGTTAGGGGACGGGGACGGTTTAGGGTCCAGGTGAGGGTACGACAACGCTTTAGGGGGAGCGTACGTGTGAGGGCGCGGGTTAGTGTCAGCGTACGGGTTAGGATTAGGGGACGGGTGAGGGTCAGGCTTCGGGGAAGGGTTAGGGTTAGGGTTCGGGCTAGGGTTAGGGTTGGGGACGGGGACGGTTTAGGGTCCAGGTGAGGGTACGGCAACGCTTTAGGGGGAGCGTACGTGTGAGGGCGCGGGTTAGTGTCAGCGTACGGGTTAGGATGAGGGGACGGGTGAGGGTCAGGCTTCGGGGAAGGGTTAGGGTTAGGGTTCGGGCTAGGGTTAGGGTTAGGGGACGGGGACGGTTTATGGTCCAGGTGAGGGTACGACAACGCTTTAGGGGGAGCGTACGTGTGAGGGCGCGGGTTAGTGTCAGCGTACGGGTTAGGTTTAGGGGACGGGTGAGGGTCAGGCTTCGGGGAAGGGTTAGGGTTAGGGTTCGGGCTAGGGTTAGGGTTAGGGGACGGGGACGGTTTAGGGTCCAGCTGAGGGTACGACAACGCTTTAGGGGGAGCGTACGTGTGAGGGCGCGGGTTAGTGTCAGCGTACGGGTTAGGATTAGGGGACGGGTGAGGGTCAGGCTTCGGGGAAGGGTTAGGGTTTGGGTTCGGGCTAGGGTTAGGGTTAGGGGACGGGGACGGTTTAGGGTCCAGGTGAGGGTACGACAACGCTTTAGGGGGAGCGTACGTGTGAGGGCGCGGGTTAGTGTCAGCGTACGGGTTAGGATTAGGGGACAGGTGAGGGTCAGGCTTCGGGGAAGGGTTAGGGTTAGGGTTCGGGCTAGGGTTAGGGTTAGGGGACGGGGACGGTTTAGGGTCCAGGTTAGGGTACGACAACGCTTTAGGGGGAGCGTACGTGTGAGGGCGCGGGTTAGTGTCAGCGTACGGGTTAGGATGAGGGGACGGGTGAGGGTCAGGCTTCGGGGAAGGGTTAGGGTTAGGGTTCGGGCTAGGGTTAGGGTTAGGGGACGGGGACGGTTTAGGGTCCAGGTGAGGGTACGACAACGCTTTAGGGGGAGCGTACGTGTGAGGGCGCGGGTTAGTGTCAGCGTACGGGTTAGGATTAGGGGACGGGTGAGGGTCAGGCTTCGGGGAAGGGTTAGGGTTAGGGTTCGGTCTAGATTTAGGGTTAGGGGACGGGGACGGTTTAGGGTCCAGGTGAGGGTACGACAACGCTTTAGGGGGAGCGTACGTGTGAGGGCGCGGGTTAGTGTCAGCGTACGGGTTAGGATGAGGGGACGGGTGAGGGTCAGGCTTCGGGGAAGGGTTAGGGTTAGGGTTCGGGCTAGGGTTAGGGTTAGGGGACGGGGACGGTTTAGGGTCCAGGTGAGGGTACGACAACGCTTTAGGGGGAGCGTACGTGTGAGGGCGCGGGTTAGTGTCAGCGTACGGTTTAGGATTAGGGGACGGGTGAGGGTCAGGCTTCGGGGAAGGGTTAGGGTTAGGGTTCGGGCTAGGGTTTGGGTTAGGGGACGGGGACGGTTTTGGGTCCAGGTGAGGGTACGGCAACGCTTTAGGGGGAGCGTACGTGTGAGGGCGCGGGTTAGTGTCAGCGTACGGGTTAGGATTAGGGGACGGGTGAGGGTCAGGCTTCGGGGAAGGGTTAGGGTTAGGGTTCGGGCTAGGGTTAGGGTTAGGGGACGGGGACGGTTTAGGGTCCAGGTGAGGGTACGACAACGCTTTAGGGGGAGCGTACGTGTGAGGGCGCGGGTTAGTGTCAGCGTACGGGTTAGGATGAGGGGACGGGTGAGGGTCAGGCTTCGGGGAAGGGTTAGGGTTAGGGTTCGGGCTAGGGTTAGGGTTAGGGGACGGGGACGGTTTAGGGTCCAGGTGAGGGTACGACAACGCTTTAGGGGGAGCGTACGTGTGACGGCGCGGGTTAGTGTCAGCGTACGGGTTAGGATTAGGGGACGGGTGAGGGTCAGGCTTCGGGGAAGGGTTAGGGTTAGGGTTCGGGCTAGGGTTAGGGTTGGGGACGGGGACGGTTTAGGGTCCAGGTGAGGGTACGGCAACGCTTTAGGGGGAGCGTACGTGTGAGGGCGCGGGTTAGTGTCAGCGTACGGGTTAGGATGAGGGGACGGGTGAGGGTCAGGCTTCGGGGAAGGGTTAGGGTTAGGGTCCGGGCTAGGGTTAGGGTTAGGGGACGGGGACGGTTTATGGTCCAGGTGAGGGTACGACAACGCTTTAGGGGGAGCGTACGTGTGAGGGCGCGGGTTAGTGTCAGCGTACGGGTTAGGATTAGGGGACGGGTGAGGGTCAGGCTTCGGGGAAGGGTTAGGGTTAGGGTTCGGGCTAGGGTTAGGGTTAGGGGACGGGGACGGTTTAGGGTCCAGGTGAGGGTACGGCAACGCTTTAGGGGGAGCGTACGTGTGAGGGCGCGGGTTAGTGTCAGCGTACGGGTTAGGATTAGGGGACGGGTGAGGGTCAGGCTTCGGGGAAGGGTTAGGGTTAGGGTTCGGGCTAGGGTTAGGGTTAGGGGACGGGGACGGTTTAGGTTCCAGCTGAGGGTACGACAACGCTTTAGGGGGAGCGTACGTGTGAGGGCGCGGGTTAGTGTCAGCGTACGGGTTAGGATGAGGGGACGGGTGAGGGTCAGGCTTCGGGGAAGGGTTAGGGTTAGGGTTCGGGCTAGGGTTAGGGTTAGGGGACGGGGACGGTTTAGGGTCCAGGTGAGGGTACGACAACGCTTTAGGGGGAGCGTACGTGTGAGGGCGCGGGTTAGTGTCAGCGTACGGTTTAGGATTAGGGGACGGGTGAGGGTCAGGCTTCGGGGAAGGGTTAGGGTTAGGGTTCGGGCTAGGGTTAGGGTTAGGGGACGGGGACGGTTTTGGGTCCAGGTGAGGGTACGGCAACGCTTTAGGGGGAGCGTACGTGTGAGGGCGCGGGTTAGTGTCAGCGTACGGGTTAGGATTAGGGGACGGGTGAGGGTCAGGCTTCGGGGAAGGGTTAGGGTTAGGGTTCGGGCTAGGTTTAGGGTTAGGGGACGGGGACGGTTTAGGGTCCAGGTGAGGGTACGACAACGCTTTAGGGGGAGCGTACGTGTGAGGGCGCGGGTTAGTGTCAGCGTACGGGTTAGGATGAGGGGACGGGTGAGGGTCAGGCTTCGGGGAAGGGTTAGGGTTAGGGTTCGGGCTAGGGTTAGGGTTAGGGGACGGGGACGGTTTAGGGTCCAGGTGAGGGTACGACAACGCTTTAGGGGGAGCGTACGTGTGAGGGCGCGGGTTAGTGTCAGCGTACGGGTTAGGATTAGGGGACGGGTGAGGGTCAGGCTTCGGGGAAGGGTTAGGGTTAGGGTTCGGGCTAGGGTTAGGGTTGGGGACGGGGACGGTTTAGGGTCCAGGTGAGGGTACGGCAACGCTTTAGGGGGAGCGTACGTGTGAGGGCGCGGGTTAGTGTCAGCGTACGGGTTAGGATGAGGGGACGGGTGAGGGTCAGGCTTCGGGGAAGGGTTAGGGTTAGGGTTCGGGCTAGGGTTAGGGTTAGGGGACGGGGACGGTTTATGGTCCAGGTGAGGGTACGACAACGCTTTAGGGGGAGCGTACGTGTGAGGGCGCGGGTTAGTGTCAGCGTACGGGTTAGGTTTAGGGGACGGGTGAGGGTCAGGCTTCGGGGAAGGGTTAGGGTTAGGGTTCGGGCTAGGGTTAGGGTTAGGGGACGGGGACGGTTTAGGGTCCAGCTGAGGGTACGACAACGCTTTAGGGGGAGCGTACGTGTGAGGGCGCGGGTGAGTGTCAGCGTACGGGTTAGGATTAGGGGACGGGTGAGGGTCAGGCTTCGGGGAAGGGTTAGGGTTTGGGTTCGGGCTAGGGTTAGGGTTAGGGGACGGGGACGGTTTAGGGTCCAGGTGAGGGTACGACAACGCTTTAGGGGGAGCGTACGTGTGAGGGCGCGGGTTAGTGTCAGCGTACGGGTTAGGATTAGGGGACAGGTGAGGGTCAGGCTTCGGGGAAGGGTTAGGGTTAGGGTTCGGGCTAGGGTTAGGGTTAGGGGACGGGGACGGTTTAGGGTCCAGGTTAGGGTACGACAACGCTTTAGGGGGAGCGTACGTGTGAGGGCGCGGGTTAGTGTCAGCGTACGGGTTAGGATGAGGGGACGGGTGAGGGTCAGGCTTCGGGGAAGGGTTAGGGTTAGGGTTCGGGCTAGGGTTAGGGTTAGGGGACGGGGACGGTTTAGGGTCCAGGTGAGGGTACGACAACGCTTTAGGGGGAGCGTACGTGTGAGGGCGCGGGTTAGTGTCAGCGTACGGGTTAGGATTAGGGGACGGGTGAGGGTCAGGCTTCGGGGAAGGGTTAGGGTTAGGGTTCGGTCTAGATTTAGGGTTAGGGGACGGGGACGGTTTAGGGTCCAGGTGAGGGTACGACAACGCTTTAGGGGGAGCGTACGTGTGAGGGCGCAGGTTAATGTCGGCGTACGGGTTAGGATGAGGGGACGGGTGAGGGTCAGGCTTCGGGGAAGGGTTAGGGTTAGGGTTCGGGCTAGGGTTAGGGTTAGGGGACGGGGACGGTTTAGGGTCCAGGTGAGGGTACGACAACGCTTTAGGGGGAGCGTACGTGTGAGGGCGCGGGTTAGTGTCAGCGTACGGTTTAGGATTAGGGGACGGGTGAGGGTCAGGCTTCGGGGAAGGGTTAGGGTTAGGGTTCGGGCTAGGGTTTGGGTTAGGGGACGGGGACGGTTTTGGGTCCAGGTGAGGGTACGGCAACGCTTTAGGGGGAGCGTACGTGTGAGGGCGCGGGTTAGTGTCAGCGTACGGGTTAGGATTAGGGGACGGGTGAGGGTCAGGCTTCGGGGAAGGGTTAGGGTTAGGGTTCGGGCTAGGGTTAGGGTTAGGGGACGGGGACGGTTTAGGGTCCAGGTGAGGGTACGACAACGCTTTAGGGGGAGCGTACGTGTGAGGGCGCGGGTTAGTGTCAGCGTACGGGTTAGGATGAGGGGACGGGTGAGGGTCAGGCTTCGGGGAAGGGTTAGGGTTAGGGTTCGGGCTAGGGTTAGGGTTAGGGGACGGGGACGGTTTAGGGTCCAGGTGAGGGTACGACAACGCTTTAGGGGGAGCGTACGTGTGAGGGCGCGGGTTAGTGTCAGCGTACGGGTTAGGATTAGGGGACGGGTGAGGGTCAGGCTTCGGGGAAGGGTTAGGGTTAGGGTTCGGGCTAGGGTTAGGGTTGGGGACGGGGACGGTTTAGGGTCCAGGTGAGGGTACGGCAACGCTTTAGGGGGAGCGTACGTGTGAGGGCGCGGGTTAGTGTCAGCGTACGGGTTAGGATGAGGGGACGGGTGAGGGTCAGGCTTCGGGGAAGGGTTAGGGTTAGGGTTCGGGCTAGGGTTAGGGTTAGGGGACGGGGACGGTTTATGGTCCAGGTGAGGGTACGACAACGCTTTAGGGGGAGCGTACGTGTGAGGGCGCGGGTTAGTGTCAGCGTACGGGTTAGGTTTAGGGGACGGGTGAGGGTCAGGCTTCGGGGAAGGGTTAGGGTTAGGGTTCGGGCTAGGGTTAGGGTTAGGGGACGGGGACGGTTTAGGGTCCAGCTGAGGGTACGACAACGCTTTAGGGGGAGCGTACGTGTGAGGGCGCGGGTTAGTGTCAGCGTACGGGTTAGGATTAGGGGACGGGTGAGGGTCAGGCTTCGGGGAAGGGTTAGGGTTTGGGTTCGGGCTAGGGTTAGGGTTAGGGGACGGGGACGGTTTAGGGTCCAGGTGAGGGTACGACAACGCTTTAGGGGGAGCGTACGTGTGAGGGCGCGGGTTAGTGTCAGCGTACGGGTTAGGATTAGGGGACGGGTGAGGGTCAGGCTTCGGGGAAGGGTTAGGGTTAGGGTTCGGGCTAGGGTTAGGGTTAGGGGACGGGGACGGTTTAGGGTCCAGGTTAGGGTACGACAACGCTTTAGGGGGAGCGTACGTGTGAGGGCGCGGGTTAGTGTCAGCGTACGGGTTAGGATGAGGGGACGGGTGAGGGTCAGGCTTCGGGGAAGGGTTAGGGTTAGGGTTCGGGCTAGGGTTAGGGTTAGGGGACGGGGACGGTTTAGGGTCCAGGTGAGGGTACGACAACACTTTAGGGGGAGCGTACGTGTGAGGGCGCGGGTTAGTGTCAGCGTACGGGTTAGGATTAGGGGACGGGTGAGGGTCAGGCTTCGGGGAAGGGTTAGGGTTAGGGTTCGGTCTAGATTTAGGGTTAGGGGACGGGGACGGTTTAGGGTCCAGGTGAGGGTACGACAACGCTTTAGGGGGAGCGTACGTGTGAGGGCGCGGGTTAGTGTCAGCGTACGGGTTAGGATTAGGGGACGGGTGAGGGTCAGGCTTCGGGGAAGGTTTAGGGTTAGGGTTCGGGCTAGGGTTAGGGTTAGGGGACGGGGACGGTTTAGGGTGCAGGTGAGGGTACGACAATGCTTTAAGGGGAGCGTACGTGTGAGGGCGTGGGTTAGTGTCAGCGTACGGGTTAGTATTAGGGGACGTGTGAGGGTCAGGCTTCAGTGAAGTGTTAGGGTTAGGGTTCGGGATAGGTTTAGGGTTAGGGGACGGGGACGGTTTAGGGTCCAGGTGAGGGTACGACAACGCTTTAGGGGGAGCGTACGTGTGAGGGCGCGGGTTAGTGTCAGCGTACGGGTTAGGATTAGGGGACGGGTGAGGGTCAGGCTTCGGGGAAGGGTTAGGGTTAGGGTTCGGGCTAGGGTTAGGGTTGGGGACGGGGACGGTTTAGGGTCCAGGTGAGGGTACGGCAACGCTTTAGGGGGAGCGTACGTGTGAGGGCGCGGGTTAGTGTCAGCGTACGGGTTAGGATGAGGGGACGGGTGAGGGTCAGGCTTCGGGGAAGGGTTAGGGTTAGGGTTCGGGCTAGGGTTAGGGTTAGGGGACGGGGACGGTTTATGGTCCAGGTGAGGGTACGACAACGCTTTAGGGGGAGCGTACGTGTGAGGGCGCGGGTTAGTGTCAGCGTACGGGTTAGGTTTAGGGGACGGGTGAGGGTCAGGCTTCGGGGAAGGGTTAGGGTTAGGGTTCGGGCTAGGGTTAGGGTTAGGGGACGGGGACGGTTTAGGGTCCAGCTGAGGGTACGACAACGCTTTAGGGGGAGCGTACGTGTGAGGGCGCGGGTTAGTGTCAGCGTACGGGTTAGGATTAGGGGACGGGTGAGGGTCAGGCTTCGGGGAAGGGTTAGGGTTTGGGTTCGGGCTAGGGTTAGGGTTAGGGGACGGGGACGGTTTAGGGTCCAGGTGAGGGTACGACAACGCTTTAGGGGGAGCGTACGTGTGAGGGCGCGGGTTAGTGTCAGCGTACGGGTTAGGATTAGGGGACGGGTGAGGGTCAGGCTTCGGGGAAGGGTTAGGGTTAGGGTTCGGGCTAGGGTTAGGGTTAGGGGACGGGGACGGTTTAGGGTCCAGGTTAGGGTACGACAACGCTTTAGGGGGAGCGTACGTGTGAGGGCGCGGGTTAGTGTCAGCGTACGGGTTAGGATGAGGGGACGGGTGAGGGTCAGGCTTCGGGGAAGGGTTAGGGTTAGGGTTCGGGCTAGGGTTAGGGTTAGGGGACGGGGACGGTTTAGGGTCCAGGTGAGGGTACGACAACACTTTAGGGGGAGCGTACGTGTGAGGGCGCGGGTTAGTGTCAGCGTACGGGTTAGGATTAGGGGACGGGTGAGGGTCAGGCTTCGGGGAAGGGTTAGGGTTAGGGTTCGGTCTAGATTTAGGGTTAGGGGACGGGGACGGTTTAGGGTCCAGGTGAGGGTACGACAACGCTTTAGGGGGAGCGTACGTGTGAGGGCGCGGGTTAGTGTCAGCGTACGGGTTAGGATTAGGGGACGGGTGAGGGTCAGGCTTCGGGGAAGGTTTAGGGTTAGGGTTCGGGCTAGGGTTAGGGTTAGGGGACGGGGACGGTTTAGGGTGCAGGTGAGGGTACGACAATGCTTTAAGGGGAGCGTACGTGTGAGGGCGTGGGTTAGTGTCAGCGTACGGGTTAGTATTAGGGGACGTGTGAGGGTCAGGCTTCAGTGAAGTGTTAGGGTTAGGGTTCGGGATAGGGTTAGGGTTAGGGGACGGGGACGGTTTAGGGTCCAGGTGAGGGCACGACAACGCTTTAGGGGGAGCGTACGTGTGAGGGCGCGGGTTAGTGTCAGCGTACGGGTTAGGATTAGGGGACGGGTGAGAGTCAGGCTTCGGGGAAGCGTTAGGGTTAGGGTTCGGGCTAGGGTTAGGGTTAGGGGACGGGGACGGTTTAGGGTCCAGGTGAGGGTACGACAACGCTTTAGGGGGAGCGTACGTGTGAGGGCGCGGGTTAGTGTCAGCGTACGGGTTAGGTTTAGGGGACGGGTGTGGGTCAGGCTTCGGGGAAGGGTTAGGGTTAGGGTTCGGGCTAGGGTTAGGGTTTGGGGACGGGGACGGTTTAGGGTCCAGGTGAGGGTACGACAACGCTTTAGGGGGAGCGTACGTGTGAGGGCGCGGGTTAGTGTCAGCGTACGGGTTAGGATTAGGGGACGGGTGAGGGTCAAGCTTCGGGGAAGGGTTAGGGTTTGGGTTCGGGCTAGGGTTAGGGTTAGGGGACGGGGACGGTTTAGGGTCCAGGTGAGGGTACGACAACGCTTTAGGGGGAGCGTACGTGTGAGGGCGCGGGTTAGTGTCAGCGTACGGATTAGGATTTTGGGACGGGTGAGGGTCAGGCTTCGGGGAATTGTTAGGGTTAGGGTTTGGGCTAGGATTAAGGTTAGGGGACGGGGACGGTTTAGGGTCCAGGTGAGGGTACGACAACGCTTTAGGGGGAGCGTACGTGTGAGGGCGCGGGTTAGTGTCAGCGTACGGGTTAGGATTAGGGGACGGGTGAGGGTCAGGCTTCGGGGAAGGGTTAGGGTTAGGGTTCGGGCTAGGGTTAGGGTTAGGGGACGGGGACGGTTTAGGGTCCAGGTGAGGGTACGACAACGCTTTAGGGGGAGCGTACGTGTGAGGGCGCGGGTTAGTGTCAGCGTACGGGTTAGGATTAGGGGACGGGTGAGGGTCAGGCTTCGGGGAAGGGTTAGGGTTAGTGTTCGGGCTAGGGTTAGGGTTAGGGGACGGGGACGGTTTAGGGTCCAGGTGAGGGTACAATAACGCTTTAGGGGGAGCGTACGTGTGAGGGCGCGGGTTAGTGTCAGCGTACGGGTTAGGATTAGGGCACGGGTGAGGGTCAGGCTTCAGGGAAGGTTTAGGGTTAGGGTTCGGGCTAGGGTTAGGGTTAGGGGACGGGGACGGTTTAGGGTCCAGGTGAGGGTACGGCAACGCTTTAGGGGGAGCGTACGTGTGAGGGCGCGGGTTACTTTCAGCGTACGGGTTAGGATGAGGGGACGGGTGAGGGTCAGGCTTCGGGGAAGGGTTAGGGTTAGGGTTCGGGCTAGGGTTAGGGTTAGGGGACGGGGACGGTTTAGGGTCCAGGTGAGGGTACGACAACGCTTTAGGGGGAGCGTACGTGTGAGGGCGCGGGTTAGTGTCAGCGTACGGGTTAGGATTAGGGGACGGGTGAGGGTCAGGCTTCGCGGAAGGGTTAGGGTTAGGGTTCGGGCTAGGGTTAGGGTTAGGGGACGGGGACGGTTTAGGGTCCAGGTGAGGGTACGACAACGCTTTAGGGGGAGCGTACGTGTGAGGGCGCGGGTTAGTGTCAGCGTACGGGTTAGGATTAGGGGACGGGTGAGGGTCAGGCTTCGGGGAAGGGTTAGGGTTAGGGTTCGGGCTAGGGTTAGGGTTAGGGGACGGGGACGGTTTAGGGTCCAGGTGAGGGTACGACAACGCTTTAGGGGGAGCGTAGGTGTGAGGGCGCGGGTTAGTGTCAGCGTATGTGTTAGGATTACGGGACGGGTGAGGGTCAGGCTTCGGGGAAGTGTTAGGGTTAGGGTTTGGGCTAGGGTTAGGGTTAGGGGACGGGGACGGTTTAGGGTCCAGCTGAGGGTACGACAACGCTTTAGGGGGAGCGTACGTGTGAGGGCGCGGGTTAGTGTCAGCGTACGGGTTATGATTAGGGGACGGGTGAGGGTCAGGCTTCGGGGAAGGTTTAGGGTTAGGGTTCGGGCTAGGGTTTGGGTTAGGGGACGGGGACAGTTTAGGGTCCAGGTGAGGGTACGGCAACGCTTTAGGGGGAGCGTACGTGTGAGGGTGCGGGTTAGTGTCAGCGTACGGGTTAGGATTAGGGGACGGGTGAGGGTCAGGCTTCGGGGAAGGGTTAGGGATAGGGTTCGGGCTAGGGTTAGGGTTAGGGGACGGGGACGGTTTAGGGTCCAGGTGAGGGTACGGCAACGCTTTAGGTGGAGCGTACGTGTGAGGGCGCGGGTTAGTGTCAGCGTACGGGTTAGGTTTAGGGGACGGGTGAGGGTCAGGCTTCGGGGAAGGGTTAGGGTTAGGGTTCGGGCTAGGGTTAGGGTTAGGGGACGGGGACGGTTTAGGGTCCAGCTGAGGGTACGACAACGCTTTAGGGGGAGCGTACGTGTGAGGGTGCGGGTTAGTGTCAGCGTACGGGTTAGGATTAGGGGACGGGTGAGGGTCAGGCTTCGGGGAAGGGTTAGGGTTAGGGTTCGGGCTAGGGTTAGTGTTAGGGGACGGGGACGGTTTAGGGTGCAGATGAGGGTACGACAACGCTTTAGGGGGAGCGTACGTGTGAGGGCGCGGGTTAGTGTCAGCGTACGGGTTAGGATTAGGGGACGGGTGAGGGTCAGACTTCGGGGAAGGGTTAGGGTTAGGGTTCGGGCTAGGGTTAGGGTTAGGGGACGGGGACGGTTTAGGATCCAGGTGAGGGTACGACAACGCTTTAGGGGGAGCGTACGTGTGAGGGCGCGGGTTAGTGTCAGCGTACGGGTTAGGATTAGGGGACGGGTGAGGGTCAGGCTTCGGGGAAGGGTTAGGTTTAGGGTTCGGGCTAGGGTTAGGGTTAGGGGACAGGGACGGTTTAGGGTCCAGGTGAGGGTACGACAACGCTTTAGGGGGAGCGTACGTGTGAGGGCGCGGGTTAGTGTCACCGTACGGGTTAGGATTAGGGGACGGGTGAGGGTCAGGCTTCGGGGAAGGGTTAGGGTTAGGGTTCGGGCTAGGGTTAGGGTTAGGGGACGGGGACGGTTTAGGGTCCAGGTGAGCGTACGACAACGCTTTAGGGGGAGTGTACATGTGAGGGCGCGGGTTAGTGTCAGCGTACGGGTTAGGATGAGGGGACGGGTGAGGGTCAGGCTTCGGGGAAGGGTTAGGGTTAGGGTTCGGGCTAGGGTTAGGGTTAGGGGACGGGGACGGTTTAGGGTCCAGGTGAGGGTACGACAACGCTTTAGGGGGAGCGTACGTGTGAGGGCGCGGGTTAGTGTCAGCGTACGGGTTAGGATTAGGGGACGGGTGAGGGTCAGGCTTCGGGGAAGGGTTAGGGTTAGGGTTCGGGCTAGGGTTAGGGTTAGGGGACGGGGACGGTTTAGGGTCCAGGTGAGGGTACGACAACGCTTTAGGGGGAGCGTACGTGTGAGGGCGCGGGTTAGTGTCAGCGTACGGGTTAGGTTTAGGGGACGTGTGAGGGTCAGGCTTCGGGGAAGGGTTAGGGTTAGGGTTCGGGCTAGGGTTAGGGTTAGGGGACGGGGACGGTTTAGGGTCCAGGTGAGGGTACGACAACGCTTTAGGGGGAGCGTACGTGTGAGGGTGCGGGTTAGTGTCAGCGTACGGGTTAGGATTAGGGGACGGGTGAGGGTCAGGCTTCGGGGAAGTGTTAGGGTTAGGGTTCGGGCTAGGGTTAGGGTTAGGGGACGGGGACGGTTTAGGGTCCAGCTGAGGGTACGACAACGCTTTAGGGGGAGCGTACGTGTGAGGGCGCGGGTTAGTGTCAGCGTACGGATTAGGATTATGGGACGGGTGAGGGTCAGGCTTCGGGGAGGTGTTAGGGTTAGGGTTTGGGCTAGGATTAAGGTTAGGGGACGGGGACGGTTTAGGGTCCAGGTGAGGGTACGACAACGCTTTAGGGGGAGCGTACGTGTGAGTGTGCGGGTTAGTGTCAGCGTACGGGTTAGGATTAGGGGACGGGTGAGGGTCAGGCTTCGGGGAAGGGTTAGGGTTAGGGTTCGGGCTAGGGTTAGGGTTAGGGGACGGGGACGGTTTAGGGTCCAGGTGAGGGTACGACAACGCTTTAGGGGGAGCGTACGTGTGAGGGCGCGGGTTAGTGTCAGCGTACGGGTTAGGATTAGGGGACGGGTGAGGGTCAGGCTTCGGGGAAGGGTTAGGGTTAGTGTTCGGGCTAGGGTTAGGGTTAGGGGACGGGGACGGTTTAGGGTCCAGGTGAGGGTACAATAACGCTTTAGGGGGAGCGTACGTGTGAGGGCGTGGGTTAGTGTCAGCGTACGGGTTAGGATTAGGGCACGGGTGAGGGTCAGGCTTCAGGGAAGGTTTAGGGTTAGGGTTCGGGCTAGGGTTAGGGTTAGGGGACGGGGACGGTTTAGGGTCCAGGTGAGGGTACGACAACGCTTTAGGGGGAGCGTACGTGTGAGGGCGCGGGTTACTTTCAGCGTACGGGTTAGGATGAGGGGACGGGTGAGGGTCAGGCTTCGGGGAAGGGTTAGGGTTAGGGTTCGGGCTAGGGTTAGGGTTAGGGGACGGGGACGGTTTAGGGTCCAGGTGAGGGTACGACAACGCTTTAGGGGGAGCGTACGTGTGAGGGCGCGGGTTAGTGTCAACGTACGGGTTAGGATTAGGGGACGGGTGAGGGTCAGGCTTCGCGGAAATGTTAGGGTTAGGGTTCGGGCTAGGGTTAGGGTTAGGGGACGGGGACGGTTTAGGGTCCAGGTGAGGGTACGACAACGCTTTAGGGGGAGCGTACGTGTGAGGGCGCGGGTTAGTGTCAGCGTACGGGTTAGGATTAGGGGACGGGTGAGGGTCAGGTTTCGGGGAAGGGTTAGGGTTAGGGTTCGGGCTAGGGTTAGGGTTAGGGGACGGGGACGGTTTAGGGTCCAGGTGAGGGTACGACAACGCTTTAGGGGGAGCGTAGGTGTGAGGGCGCGGGTTAGTGTCAGCGTACGGGTTAGGATTAGGGGACGGGTGAGGGTCAGGCTTCGGGGAAGGGTTAGGGTTTGGGTTCGGGCTAGGGTTAGGGTTAGGGGACGGGGACGGTTTAGGGTCCAGGTGAGGGTACGACAACGCTTTAGGGGGAGCGTACGTGTGAGGGCGCGGGTTAGTGTCAGCGTACGGGTTAGGATTAGGGGACGGGTGAGGGTCAGGCTTCGGGGAAGGGTTAGGGTTAGGGTTCGGGCTAGGGTTAGGGTTAGGGGACGGGGACGGTTTAGGGTCCAGGTTAGGGTACGACAACGCTTTAGGGGGAGCGTACGTGTGAGGGCGCGGGTTAGTGTCAGCGTACGGGTTAGGATGAGGGGACGGGTGAGGGTCAGGCTTCGGGGAAGGGTTAGGGTTAGGGTTCGGGCTAGGGTTAGGGTTAGGGGACGGGGACGGTTTAGGGTCCAGGTGAGGGTACGACAACACTTTAGGGGGAGCGTACGTGTGAGGGCGCGGGTTAGTGTCAGCGTACGGGTTAGGATTAGGGGACGGGTGAGGGTCAGGCTTCGGGGAAGGGTTAGGGTTAGGGTTCGGTCTAGATTTAGGGTTAGGGGACGGGGACGGTTTAGGGTCCAGGTGAGGGTACGACAACGCTTTAGGGGGAGCGTACGTGTGAGGGCGCGGGTTAGTGTCAGCGTACGGGTTAGGATGAGGGGACGGGTGAGGGTCAGGCTTCGGGGAAGGTTTAGGGTTAGGGTTCGGGCTAGGGTTAGGGTTAGGGGACGGGGACGGTTTAGGGTGCAGGTGAGGGTACGACAATGCTTTAAGGGGAGCGTACGTGTGAGGGCGTGGGTTAGTGTCAGCGTACGGGTTAGTATTAGGGGACGTGTGAGGGTCAGGCTTCAGTGAAGTGTTAGGGTTAGGGTTCGGGATAGGTTTAGGGTTAGGGGACGGGGACGGTTTAGGGTCCAGGTGAGGGTACGACAACGCTTTAGGGGGAGCGTACGTGTGAGGGCGCGGGTTAGTGTCAGCGTACGGGTTAGGATTAGGGGACGGGTGAGGGTCAGGCTTCGGGGAAGGGTTAGGGTTAGGGTTCGGGCTAGGGTTAGGGTTGGGGACGGGGACGGTTTAGGGTCCAGGTGAGGGTACGGCAACGCTTTAGGGGGAGCGTACGTGTGAGGGCGCGGGTTAGTGTCAGCGTACGGGTTAGGATGAGGGGACGGGTGAGGGTCAGGCTTCGGGGAAGGGTTAGGGTTAGGGTTCGGGCTAGGGTTAGGGTTAGGGGAAGGGGACGGTTTATGGTCCAGGTGAGGGTACGACAACGCTTTAGGGGGAGCGTACGTGTGAGGGCGCGGGTTAGTGTCAGCGTACGGGTTAGGTTTAGGGGACGGGTGAGGGTCAGGCTTCGGGGAAGGGTTAGGGTTAGGGTTCGGGCTAGGGTTAGGGTTAGGGGACGGGGACGGTTTAGGGTCCAGCTGAGGGTACGACAACGCTTTAGGGGGAGCGTACGTGTGAGGGCGCGGGTTAGTGTCAGCGTACGGGTTAGGATTAGGGGACGGGTGAGGGTCAGGCTTCGGGGAAGGGTTAGGGTTTGGGTTCGGGCTAGGGTTAGGGTTAGGGGACGGGGACGGTTTAGGGTCCAGGTGAGGGTACGACAACGCTTTAGGGGGAGCGTACGTGTGAGGGCGCGGGTTAGTGTCAGCGTACGGGTTAGGATTAGGGGACGGGTGAGGGTCAGGCTTCGGGGAAGGGTTAGGGTTAGGGTTCGGGCTAGGGTTAGGGTTAGGGGACGGGGACGGTTTAGGGTCCAGGTTAGGGTACGACAACGCTTTAGGGGGAGCGTACGTGTGAGGGCGCGGGTTAGTGTCAGCGTACGGGTTAGGATGAGGGGACGGGTGAGGGTCAGGCTTCGGGGAAGGGTTAGGGTTAGGGTTCGGGCTAGGGTTAGGGTTAGGGGACGGGGACGGTTTAGGGTCCAGGTGAGGGTACGACAACACTTTAGGGGGAGCGTACGTGTGAGGGCGCGGGTTAGTGTCAGCGTACGGGTTAGGATTAGGGGACGGGTGAGGGTCAGGCTTCGGGGAAGGGTTAGGGTTAGGGTTCGGTCTAGATTTAGGGTTAGGGGACGGGGACGGTTTAGGGTCCAGGTGAGGGTACGACAACGCTTTAGGGGGAGCGTACGTGTGAGGGCGCGGGTTAGTGTCAGCGTACGGGTTAGGATTAGGGGACGGGTGAGGGTCAGGCTTCGGGGAAGGTTTAGGGTTAGGGTTCGGGCTAGGGTTAGGGTTAGGGGACGGGGACGGTTTAGGGTGCAGGTGAGGGTACGACAATGCTTTAAGGGGAGCGTACGTGTGAGGGCGTGGGTTAGTGTCAGCGTACGGGTTAGTATTAGGGGACGTGTGAGGGTCAGGCTTCAGTGAAGTGTTAGGGTTAGGGTTCGGGATAGGGTTAGGGTTAGGGGACGGGGACGGTTTAGGGTCCAGGTGAGGGCACGACAACGCTTTAGGGGGAGCGTACGTGTGAGGGCGCGGGTTAGTGTCAGCGTACGGGTTAGGATTAGGGGACGGGTGAGAGTCAGGCTTCGGGGAAGCGTTAGGGTTAGGGTTCGGGCTAGGGTTAGGGTTAGGGGACGGGGACGGTTTAGGGTCCAGGTGAGGGTACGACAACGCTTTAGGGGGAGCGTACGTGTGAGGGCGCGGGTTAGTGTCAGCGTACGGGTTAGGTTTAGGGGACGGGTGTGGGTCAGGCTTCGGGGAAGGGTTAGGGTTAGGGTTCGGGCTAGGGTTAGGGTTTGGGGACGGGGACGGTTTAGGGTCCAGGTGAGGGTACGACAACGCTTTAGGGGGAGCGTACGTGTGAGGGCGCGGGTTAGTGTCAGCGTACGGGTTAGGATTAGGGGACGGGTGAGGGTCAAGCTTCGGGGAAGGGTTAGGGTTTGGGTTCGGGCTAGGGTTAGGGTTAGGGGACGGGGACGGTTTAGGGTCCAGGTGAGGGTACGACAACGCTTTAGGGGGAGCGTACGTGTGAGGGCGCGGGTTAGTGTCAGCGTACGGATTAGGATTTTGGGACGGGTGAGGGTCAGGCTTCGGGGAATTGTTAGGGTTAGGGTTTGGGCTAGGATTAAGGTTAGGGGACGGGGACGGTTTAGGGTCCAGGTGAGGGTACGACAACGCTTTAGGGGGAGCGTACGTGTGAGGGCGCGGGTTAGTGTCAGCGTACGGGTTAGGATTAGGGGACGGGTGAGGGTCAGGCTTCGGGGAAGGGTTAGGGTTAGGGTTCGGGCTAGGGTTAGGGTTAGGGGACGGGGACGGTTTAGGGTCCAGGTGAGGGTACGACAACGCTTTAGGGGGAGCGTACGTGTGAGGGCGCGGGTTAGTGTCAGCGTACGGGTTAGGATTAGGGGACGGGTGAGGGTCAGGCTTCGGGGAAGGGTTAGGGTTAGTGTTCGGGCTAGGGTTAGGGTTAGGGGACGGGGACGGTTTAGGGTCCAGGTGAGGGTACAATAACGCTTTAGGGGGAGCGTACGTGTGAGGGCGCGGGTTAGTGTCAGCGTACGGGTTAGGATTAGGGCACGGGTGAGGGTCAGGCTTCAGGGAAGGTTTAGGGTTAGGGTTCGGGCTAGGGTTAGGGTTAGGGGACGGGGACGGTTTAGGGTCCAGGTGAGGGTACGACAACGCTTTAGGGGGAGCGTACGTGTGAGGGCGCGGGTTACTTTCAGCGTACGGGTTAGGATGAGGGGACGGGTGAGGGTCAGGCTTCGGGGAAGGGTTAGGGTTAGGGTTCGGGCTAGGGTTAGGGTTAGGGGACGGGGACGGTTTAGGGTCCAGGTGAGGGTACGACAACGCTTTAGGGGGAGCGTACGTGTGAGGGCGCGGGTTAGTGTCAGCGTACGGGTTAGGATTAGGGGACGGGTGAGGGTCAGGCTTCGCGGAAGGGTTAGGGTTAGGGTTCGGGCTAGGGTTAGGGTTAGGGGACGGGGACGGTTTAGGGTCCAGGTGAGGGTACGACAACGCTTTAGGGGGAGCGTACGTGTGAGGGCGCGGGTTAGTGTCAGCGTACGGGTTAGGATTAGGGGACGGGTGAGGGTCAGGCTTCGGGGAAGGGTTAGGGTTAGGGTTCGGGCTAGGGTTAGGGTTAGGGGACGGGGACGGTTTAGGGTCCAGGTGAGGGTACGACAACGCTTTAGGGGGAGCGTAGGTGTGAGGGCGCGGGTTAGTGTCAGCGTATGTGTTAGGATTACGGGACGGGTGAGGGTCAGGCTTCGGGGAAGTGTTAGGGTTAGGGTTTGGGCTAGGGTTAGGGTTAGGGGACGGGGACGGTTTAGGGTCCAGCTGAGGGTACGACAACGCTTTAGGGGGAGCGTACGTGTGAGGGCGCGGGTTAGTGTCAGCGTACGGGTTATGATTAGGGGACGGGTGAGGGTCAGGCTTCGGGGAAGGTTTAGGGTTAGGGTTCGGGCTAGGGTTTGGGTTAGGGGACGGGGACAGTTTAGGGTCCAGGTGAGGGTACGGCAACGCTTTAGGGGGAGCGTACGTGTGAGGGTGCGGGTTAGTGTCAGCGTACGGGTTAGGATTAGGGGACGGGTGAGGGTCAGGCTTCGGGGAAGGGTTAGGGATAGGGTTCGGGCTAGGGTTAGGGTTAGGGGACGGGGACGGTTTAGGGTCCAGGTGAGGGTACGGCAACGCTTTAGGTGGAGCGTACGTGTGAGGGCGCGGGTTAGTGTCAGCGTACGGGTTAGGTTTAGGGGACGGGTGAGGGTCAGGCTTCGGGGAAGGGTTAGGGTTAGGGTTCGGGCTAGGGTTAGGGTTAGGGGACGGGGACGGTTTAGGGTCCAGCTGAGGGTACGACAACGCTTTAGGGGGAGCGTACGTGTGAGGGTGCGGGTTAGTGTCAGCGTACGGGTTAGGATTAGGGGACGGGTGAGGGTCAGGCTTCGGGGAAGGGTTAGGGTTAGGGTTCGGGCTAGGGTTAGTGTTAGGGGACGGGGACGGTTTAGGGTGCAGATGAGGGTACGACAACGCTTTAGGGGGAGCGTACGTGTGAGGGCGCGGGTTAGTGTCAGCGTACGGGTTAGGATTAGGGGACGGGTGAGGGTCAGACTTCGGGGAAGGGTTAGGGTTAGGGTTCGGGCTAGGGTTAGGGTTAGGGGACGGGGACGGTTTAGGATCCAGGTGAGGGTACGACAACGCTTTAGGGGGAGCGTACGTGTGAGGGCGCGGGTTAGTGTCAGCGTACGGGTTAGGATTAGGGGACGGGTGAGGGTCAGGCTTCGGGGAAGGGTTAGGTTTAGGGTTCGGGCTAGGGTTAGGGTTAGGGGACAGGGACGGTTTAGGGTCCAGGTGAGGGTACGACAACGCTTTAGGGGGAGCGTACGTGTGAGGGCGCGGGTTAGTGTCACCGTACGGGTTAGGATTAGGGGACGGGTGAGGGTCAGGCTTCGGGGAAGGGTTAGGGTTAGGGTTCGGGCTAGGGTTAGGGTTAGGGGACGGGGACGGTTTAGGGTCCAGGTGAGCGTACGACAACGCTTTAGGGGGAGTGTACATGTGAGGGCGCGGGTTAGTGTCAGCGTACGGGTTAGGATGAGGGGACGGGTGAGGGTCAGGCTTCGGGGAAGGGTTAGGGTTAGGGTTCGGGCTAGGGTTAGGGTTAGGGGACGGGGACGGTTTAGGGTCCAGGTGAGGGTACGACAACGCTTTAGGGGGAGCGTACGTGTGAGGGCGCGGGTTAGTGTCAGCGTACGGGTTAGGATTAGGGGACGGGTGAGGGTCAGGCTTCGGGGAAGGGTTAGGGTTAGGGTTCGGGCTAGGGTTAGGGTTAGGGGACGGGGACGGTTTAGGGTCCAGGTGAGGGTACGACAACGCTTTAGGGGGAGCGTACGTGTGAGGGCGCGGGTTAGTGTCAGCGTACGGGTTAGGTTTAGGGGACGTGTGAGGGTCAGGCTTCGGGGAAGGGTTAGGGTTAGGGTTCGGGCTAGGGTTAGGGTTAGGGGACGGGGACGGTTTAGGGTCCAGGTGAGGGTACGACAACGCTTTAGGGGGAGCGTACGTGTGAGGGCGCGGGTTAGTGTCAGCGTACGGGTTAGGATTAGGGGACGGGTGAGGGTCAGGCTTCGGGGAAGTGTTAGGGTTAGGGTTCGGGCTAGGGTTAGGGTTAGGGGACGGGGACGGTTTAGGGTCCAGCTGAGGGTACGACAACGCTTTAGGGGGAGCGTACGTGTGAGGGCGCGGGTTAGTGTCAGCGTACGGATTAGGATTATGGGACGGGTGAGGGTCAGGCTTCGGGGAGGTGTTAGGGTTAGGGTTTGGGCTAGGATTAAGGTTAGGGGACGGGGACGGTTTAGGGTCCAGGTGAGGGTACGACAACGCTTTAGGGGGAGCGTACGTGTGAGTGTGCGGGTTAGTGTCAGCGTACGGGTTAGGATTAGGGGACGGGTGAGGGTCAGGCTTCGGGGAAGGGTTAGGGTTAGGGTTCGGGCTAGGGTTAGGGTTAGGGGACGGGGACGGTTTAGGGTCCAGGTGAGGGTACGACAACGCTTTAGGGGGAGCGTACGTGTGAGGGCGCGGGTTAGTGTCAGCGTACGGGTTAGGATTAGGGGACGGGTGAGGGTCAGGCTTCGGGGAAGGGTTAGGGTTAGTGTTCGGGCTAGGGTTAGGGTTAGGGGACGGGGACGGTTTAGGGTCCAGGTGAGGGTACAATAACGCTTTAGGGGGAGCGTACGTGTGAGGGCGTGGGTTAGTGTCAGCGTACGGGTTAGGATTAGGGCACGGGTGAGGGTCAGGCTTCAGGGAAGGTTTAGGGTTAGGGTTCGGGCTAGGGTTAGGGTTAGGGGACGGGGACGGTTTAGGGTCCAGGTGAGGGTACGACAACGCTTTAGGGGGAGCGTACGTGTGAGGGCGCGGGTTACTTTCAGCGTACGGGTTAGGATGAGGGGACGGGTGAGGGTCAGGCTTCGGGGAAGGGTTAGGGTTAGGGTTCGGGCTAGGGTTAGGGTTAGGGGACGGGGACGGTTTAGGGTCCAGGTGAGGGTACGACAACGCTTTAGGGGGAGCGTACGTGTGAGGGCGCGGGTTAGTGTCAACGTACGGGTTAGGATTAGGGGACGGGTGAGGGTCAGGCTTCGCGGAAATGTTAGGGTTAGGGTTCGGGCTAGGGTTAGGGTTAGGGGACGGGGACGGTTTAGGGTCCAGGTGAGGGTACGACAACGCTTTAGGGGGAGCGTACGTGTGAGGGCGCGGGTTAGTGTCAGCGTACGGGTTAGGATTAGGGGACGGGTGAGGGTCAGGTTTCGGGGAAGGGTTAGGGTTAGGGTTCGGGCTAGGGTTAGGGTTAGGGGACGGGGACGGTTTAGGGTCCAGGTGAGGGTACGACAACGCTTTAGGGGGAGCGTAGGTGTGAGGGCGCGGGTTAGTGTCAGCGTACGGGTTAGGATTAGGGGACGGGTGAGGGTCAGGCTTCGGGGAAGTGTTAGGGTTAGGGTTTGGGCTAGGGTTAGGGTTAGGGGACGGGGACGGTTTAGGGTCCAGCTGAGGGTACGACAACGCTTTAGGGGGAGCGTACGTGTGAGGGCGCGGGTTAGTGTCAGCGTACGGGTTATGATTAGGGGACGGGTGAGGGTCAGGCTTCGGGGAAGGTTTAGGGTTAGGGTTCGGGCTAGGGTTTGGGTTAGGGGACGGGGACAGTTTAGGTTCCAGGTGAGGGTACGGCAACGCTTTAGGGCGAGCGTACGTGTGAGGGTGCGGGTTAGTGTCAGTGTACGGGTTAGGATTAGGGGACGGGTGAGGGTCAGGCTTCGGGGAAGGGTTAGGGATAGGGTTCGGGCTAGGGTTAGGGTTAGGGGACGGGGAAGGTTTAGGGTCCAGGTGAGGGTACGGCAACGCTTTAGGTGGAGCGTACGTGTGAGGGCGCGGGTTAGTGTCAGCGTACGGTTTAGGTTTAGGGGACGGGTGAGGGTCAGGCTTCGGGGAAGGGTTAGGGTTAGGGTTCGGGCTAGGGTTAGGGTTAGGGGACGGGGACGGTTTAGGGTCCAGCTGAGGGTACGACAACGCTTTAGGGGGAGCGTACGTGTGAGGGCGCGGGTTAGTGTCAGCGTACGGGTTAGGATTAGGGGACGGGTGAGGGTCAGGCTTCGGGGAAGGGTTAGGGTTTGGGTTCGGGCTAGGGTTAGGGTTAGGGGACGGGGACGGTTTAGGGTCCAGGTGAGGGTACGACAACGCTTTAGGGGGAGCGTACGTGTGAGGGCGCGGGTTAGTGTCAGCGTACGGGTTAGGATTAGGGGACGGGTGAGGGTCAGGCTTCGGGGAAGGGTTAGGGTTAGGGTTCGGGCTAGGGTTAGGGTTAGGGGACGGGGACGGTTTAGGGTCCAGGTTAGGGTACGACAACGCTTTAGGGGGAGCGTACGTGTGAGGGCGCGGGTTAGTGTCAGCGTACGGGTTAGGATGAGGGGACGGGTGAGGGTCAGGCTTCGGGGAAGGGTTAGGGTTAGGGTTCGGGCTAGGGTTAGGGTTAGGGGACGGGGACGGTTTAGGGTCCAGGTGAGGGTACGACAACGCTTTAGGGGGAGCGTACGTGTGAGGGCGCGGGTTAGTGTCAGCGTACGGGTTAGGATTAGGGGACGGGTGAGGGTCAGGCTTCGGGGAAGGGTTAGGGTTAGGGTTCGGTCTAGATTTAGGGTTAGGGGACGGGGACGGTTTAGGGTCCAGGTGAGGGTACGACAACGCTTTAGGGGGAGCGTACGTGTGAGGGCGCGGGTTAGTGTCAGCGTACGGGTTAGGATTAGGGGACGGGTGAGGGTTAGGCTTCGGGGAAGGTTTAGGGTTAGGGTTCGGGCTAGGGTTAGGGTTAGGGGACGGGGACGGTTTAGGGTGCAGGTGAGGGTACGACAATGCTTTAAGGGGAGCGTACGTGTGAGGGCGTGGGTTAGTGTCAGCGTACGGGTTAGTATTATGGGACGTGTGAGGGTCAGGCTTCAGTGAAGTGTTAGGTTTAGGGTTCGGGATAGGGTTAGGGTTAGGGGACGGGGACGGTTTAGGGTCCAGGTGAGGGCACGACAACGCTTTAGGGGGAGCGTACGTGTGAGGGCGCGGGTTAGTGTCAGCGTACGGGTTAGGATTAGGGGACGGGTGAGAGTCAGGCTTCGGGGAAGCGTTAGGGTTAGGGTTCGGGCTAGGGTTAGGGTTAGGGGACGGGGACGGTTTAGGGTCCAGGTGAGGGTACGACAACGCTTTAGGGGGAGCGTACGTGTGAGGGCGCGGGTTAGTGTCAGCGTACGGGTTAGGTTTAGGGGACGGGTGTGGGTCAGGCTTCGGGGAAGGGTTAGGGTTAGGGTTCGGGCTAGGGTTAGGGTTTGGGGACGGGGACGGTTTAGGGTCCAGGTGAGGGTACGACAACGCTTTAGGGGGAGCGTACGTGTGAGGGCGCGGGTTAGTGTCAGCGTACGGGTTAGGATTAGGGGACGGGTGAGGGTCAAGCTTCGGGGAAGGGTTAGGGTTTGGGTTCGGGCTAGGGTTAGGGTTAGGGGACGGGGACGGTTTAGGGTCCAGGTGAGGGTACGACAACGCTTTAGGGGGAGCGTACGTGTGAGGGCGCGGGTTAGTGTCAGCGTACGGATTAGGATTATGGGACGGGTGAGGGTCAGGCTTCGGGGAATTGTTAGGGTTAGGGTTTGGGCTAGGATTAAGGTTAGGGGACGGGGACGGTTTAGGGTCCAGGTGAGGGTACGACAACGCTTTAGGGGGAGCGTACGTGTGAGGGCGCGGGTTAGTGTCAGCGTACGGGTTAGGATTAGGGGACGGGTGAGGGTCAGGCTTCGGGGAAGGGTTAGGGTTAGGGTTCGGGCTAGGGTTAGGGTTAGGGGACGGGGACGGTTTAGGGTCCAGGTGAGGGTACGACAACGCTTTAGGGGGAGCGTACGTGTGAGGGCGCGGGTTAGTGTCAGCGTACGGGTTAGGATTAGGGGACGGGTGAGGGTCAGGCTTCGGGGAAGGGTTAGGGTTAGTGTTCGGGCTAGGGTTAGGGTTAGGGGACGGGGACGGTTTAGGGTCCAGGTGAGGGTACAATAACGCTTTAGGGGGAGCGTACGTGTGAGGGCGTGGGTTAGTGTCAGCGTACGGGTTAGGATTAGGGCACGGGTGAGGGTCAGGCTTCAGGGAAGGTTTAGGGTTAGGGTTCGGGCTAGGGTTAGGGTTAGGGGACGGGGACGGTTTAGGGTCCAGGTGAGGGTACGACAACGCTTTAGGGGGAGCGTACGTGTGAGGGCGCGGGTTACTTTCAGCGTACGGGTTAGGATGAGGGGACGGGTGAGGGTCAGGCTTCGGGGAAGGGTTAGGGTTAGGGTTCGGGCTAGGGTTAGGGTTAGGGGACGGGGACGGTTTACGGTCCAGGTGAGGGTACGACAACGCTTTAGGGGGAGCGTACGTGTGAGGGCGCGGGTTAGTGTCAGCGTACGGGTTAGGATTAGGGGACGGGTGAGGGTCAGGCTTCGCGGAAGGGTTAGGGTTAGGGTTCGGGCTAGGGTTAGGGTTAGGGGACGGGGACGGTTTAGGGTCCAGGTGAGGGTACGACAACGCTTTAGGGGGAGCGTACGTGTGAGGGCGCGGGTTAGTGTCAGCGTACGGGTTAGGATTAGGGGACGGGTGAGGGTCAGGCTTCGGGGAAGGGTTAGGGTTAGGGTTCGGGCTAGGGTTAGGGTTAGGGGACGGGGACGGTTTAGGGTCCAGGTGAGGGTACGACAACGCTTTAGGGGGAGCGTAGGTGTGAGGGCGCGGGTTAGTGTCAGCGTATGGGTTAGGATTACGGGACGGGTGAGGGTCAGGCTTCGGGGAAGTGTTAGGGTTAGGGTTTGGGCTAGGGTTAGGGTTAGGGGACGGGGACGGTTTAGGGTCCAGCTGAGGGTACGACAACGCTTTAGGGGGAGCGTACGTGTGAGGGCGCGGGTTAGTGTCAGCGTACGGGTTATGATTAGGGGACGGGTGAGGGTCAGGCTTCGGGGAAGGTTTAGGGTTAGGGTTCGGGCTAGGGTTTGGGTTAGGGGACGGGGACAGTTTAGGGTCCAGGTGAGGGTACGGCAACGCTTTAGGGGGAGCGTACGTGTGAGGGTGCGGGTTAGTGTCAGCGTACGGGTTAGGATTAGGGGACGGGTGAGGGTCAGGCTTCGGGGAAGGGTTAGGGATAGGGTTCGGGCTAGGGTTAGGGTTAGGGGACGGGGACGGTTTAGGGTCCAGGTGAGGGTACGGCAACGCTTTAGGTGGAGCGTACGTGTGAGGGCGCGGGTTAGTGTCAGCGTACGGGTTAGGTTTAGGGGACGGGTGAGGGTCAGGCTTCGGGGAAGGGTTAGGGTTAGGGTTCGGGCTAGGGTTAGGGTTAGGGGACGGGGACGGTTTAGGGTCCAGCTGAGGGTACGACAACGCTTTAGGGGGAGCGTACGTGTGAGGGTGCGGGTTAGTGTCAGCGTACGGGTTAGGATTAGGGGACGGGTGAGGGTCAGGCTTCGGGGAAGGGTTAGGGTTAGGGTTCGGGCTAGGGTTAGTGTTAGGGGACGGGGACGGTTTAGGGTGCAGATGAGGGTACGACAACGCTTTAGGGGGAGCGTACGTGTGAGGGCGCGGGTTAGTGTCAGCGTACGGGTTAGGATTAGGGGACGGGTGAGGGTCATACTTCGGGGAAGGGTTAGGGTTAGGGTTCGGGCTAGGGTTAGGGTTAGGGGACGGGGACGGTTTAGGATCCAGGTGAGGGTACGACAACGCTTTAGGGGGAGCGTACGTGTGAGGGCGCGGGTTAGTGTCAGCGTACGGGTTAGGATTAGGGGACGGGTGAGGGTCAGGCTTCGGGGAAGGGTTAGGTTTAGGGTTCGGGCTAGGGTTAGGGTTAGGGGACAGGGACGGATTAGGGTCCAGGTGAGGGTACGACAACGCTTTAGGGGGAGCGTACGTGTGAGGGCGCGGGTTAGTGTCACCGTACGGGTTAGGATTAGGGGACGGGTGAGGGTCAGGCTTCGGGGAAGGGTTAGGGTTAGGGTTCGGGCTAGGGTTAGGGTTAGGGGACGGGGACGGTTTAGGGTCCAGGTGAGCGTACGACAACGCTTTAGGGGGAGTGTACATGTGAGGGCGCGGGTTAGTGTCAGCGTACGGGTTAGGATGAGGGGACGGGTGAGGGTCAGGCTTCGGGGAAGGGTTAGGGTTAGGGTTCGGGCTAGGGTTAGGGTTAGGGGACGGGGACGGTTTAGGGTCCAGGTGAGGGTACGACAACGCTTTAGGGGGAGCGTACGTGTGAGGGCGTGGGTTAGTGTCAGCGTACGGGTTAGGATTAGGGGACGGGTGAGGGTCAGGCTTCGGGGAAGGGTTAGGGTTAGGGTTCGGGCTAGGGTTAGGGTTAGGGGACGGGGACGGTTTAGGGTCCAGGTGAGGGTACGACAACGCTTTAGGGGGAGCGTACGTGTGAGGGCGCGGGTTAGTGTCAGCGTACGGGTTAGGTTTAGGGGACGGGTGAGGGTCAGGCTTCGGGGAAGGGTTAGGGTTAGGGTTCGGGCTAGGGTTAGGGTTAGGGGACGGGGACGGTTTAGGGTCCAGGTGAGGGTACGACAACGCTTTAGGGGGAGCGTACGTGTGAGGGCGCGGGTTAGTGTCAGCGTACGGGTTAGGATTAGGGGACGGGTGAGGGTCAGGCTTCGGGGAAGTGTTAGGGTTAGGGTTCGGGCTAGGGTTAGGGTTAGGGGACGGGGACGGTTTAGGGTCCAGCTGAGGGTACGACAACGCTTTAGGGGGAGCGTACGTGTGAGGGCGCGGGTTAGTGTCAGCGTACGGATTAGGATTATGGGACGGGTGAGGGTCAGGCTTCGGGGAGGTGTTAGGGTTAGGGTTTGGGCTAGGATTAAGGTTAGGGGACGGGGACGGTTTAGGGTCCAGGTGAGGGTACGACAACGCTTTAGGGGGAGCGTACGTGTGAGGGTGCGGGTTAGTGTCAGCGTACGGGTTAGGATTAGGGGACGGGTGAGGGTCAGGCTTCGGGGAAGGGTTAGGGTTAGGGTTCGGGCTAGGGTTAGGGTTAGGGGACGGGGACGGTTTAGGGTCCAGGTGAGGGTACGACAACGCTTTAGGGGGAGCGTACGTGTGAGGGCGCGGGTTAGTGTCAGCGTACGGGTTAGGATTAGGGGACGGGTGAGGGTCAGGCTTCGGGGAAGGGTTAGGGTTAGTGTTCGGGCTAGGGTTAGGGTTAGGGGACGGGGACGGTTTAGGGTCCAGGTGAGGGTACAATAACGCTTTAGGGGGAGCGTACGTGTGAGGGCGTGGGTTAGTGTCAGCGTACGGGTTAGGATTAGGGCACGGGTGAGGGTCAGGCTTCAGGGAAGGTTTAGGGTTAGGGTTCGGGCTAGGGTTAGGGTTAGGGGACGGGGACGGTTTAGGGTCCAGGTGAGGGTACGACAACGCTTTAGGGGGAGCGTACGTGTGAGGGCGCGGGTTACTTTCAGCGTACGGGTTAGGATGAGGGGACGGGTGAGGGTCAGGCTTCGGGGAAGGGTTAGGGTTAGGGTTCGGGCTAGGGTTAGGGTTAGGGGACGGGGACGGTTTAGGGTCCAGGTGAGGGTACGACAACGCTTTAGGGGGAGCGTACGTGTGAGGGCGCGGGTTAGTGTCAACGTACGGGTTAGGATTAGGGGACGGGTGAGGGTCAGGCTTCGCGGAAAGGTTAGGGTTAGGGTTCGGGCTAGGGTTAGGGTTAGGGGACGGGGACGGTTTAGGGTCCAGGTGAGGGTACGACAACGCTTTAGGGGGAGCGTACGTGTGAGGGCGCGGGTTAGTGTCAGCGTACGGGTTAGGATTAGGGGACGGGTGAGGGTCAGGTTTCGGGGAAGGGTTAGGGTTAGGGTTCGGGCTAGGGTTAGGGTTAGGGGACGGGGACGGTTTAGGGTCCAGGTGAGGGTACGACAATGCTTTAGGGGGAGCGTAGGTGTGAGGGCGCGGGTTAGTGTCAGCGTACGGGTTAGGATTAGGGGACGGGTGAGGGTCAGGCTTCGGGGAAGTGTTAGGGTTAGGGTTTGGGCTAGGGTTAGGGTTAGGGGACGGGGACGGTTTAGGGTCCAGCTGAGGGTACGACAACGCTTTAGGGGGAGCGTACGTGTGAGGGCGCGGGTTAGTGTCAGCGTACGGGTTATGATTAGGGGACGGGTGAGGGTCAGGCTTCGGGGAAGGTTTAGGGTTAGGGTTCGGGCTAGGGTTTGGGTTAGGGGACGGGGACAGTTTAGGTTCCAGGTGAGGGTACGGCAACGCTTTAGGGCGAGCGTACGTGTGAGGGTGCGGGTTAGTGTCAGTGTACGGGTTAGGATTAGGGGACGGGTGAGGGTCAGGCTTCGGGGAAGGGTTAGGGATAGGGTTCGGGCTAGGGTTAGGGTTAGGGGACGGGGACGGTTTAGGGTCCAGGTGAGGGTACGGCAACGCTTTAGGTGGAGCGTACGTGTGAGGGCGCGGGTTAGTGTCAGCGTACGGGTTAGGTTTAGGGGACGGGTGAGGGTCAGGCTTCGGGGAAGGGTTAGGGTTAGGGTTCGGGCTAGGGTTAGGGTTAGGGGACGGGGACGGTTTAGGGTCCAGCTGAGGGTACGACAACGCTTTAGGGGGAGCATACGTGTGAGGGTGCGGGTTAGTGTCAGCGTACGGGTTAGGATTAGGGGACGGGTGAGGGTCAGGCTTCGGGGAAGGGTTAGGGTTAGGGTTCGGGCTAGGGTTAGGGTTAGGGGACGGGGACGGTTTAGGGTCCAGATGAGGGTACGACAACGCTTTAGGGGGAGCGTACGTGTGAGGGCGCGGGTTAGTGTCAGCGTACGGGTTAGGATAAGGGGACGGGTGAGGGTCAGACTTCGGGGAAGGGTTAGGGTTAGGGTTCGGGCTAGGGTTAGGGTTAGGGGACGGGGACGGTTTAGGATCCAGGTGAGGGTACGACAACGCTTTAGGGGGAGCGTACGTGTGAGGGCGCGGGTTAGTGTCAGCGTACGGGTTAGGATTAGGGGACGGGTGAGGGTCAGGCTTCGGGGAAGGGTTAGGGTTAGGGTTCGGGCTAGGGTTAGGGTTAGGGGACAGGGACGGTTTAGGGTCCAGGTGAGGGTACGACAACGCTTTAGGGGGAGCGTACGTGTGAGGGCGTGGGTTAGTGTCAGCGTACGGGTTAGGATTAGGGGACGGGTGAGGGTCAGGCTTCGGGGAAGGGTTAGGGTTAGGGTTCGGGCTAGGGTTAGGGTTAGGGGACGGGGACGGTTTAGGGTCCAGGTGAGGGTACGACAACGCTTTAGGGGGAGTGTACATGTGAGGGCGCGGGTTAGTGTCAGCGTACGGGTTAGGATGAGGGGACGGGTGAGGGTCAGGCTTCGGGGAAGTGTTAGGGTTAGGGTTCGGGCTAGGGTTAGGGTTAGGGGACGGGGACGGTTTAGGGTCCAGGTGAGGGTACGACAACGCTTTAGGGGGAGCGTACGTGTCGGGGCGCGGGTTAGTGTCAGCGTACGGGTTAGGATTAGGGGACGGGTGAGGGTCAGGCTTCGGGGAAGGGTTAGGGTTAGGGTTCGGGCTAGGGTTAGGGTTAGGGGACGGGGACGGTTTAGGGTCCAGGTGAGGGTACGACAACGCTTTAGGGGGAGCGTACGTGTGAGGGCGCGGGTTAGTGTCAGCGTACGGGTTAGGTTTAGGGGACGGGTGAGGGTCAGGCTTCGGGGAAGGGTTAGGGTTAGGGTTCGGGCTAGGGTTAGGGTTAGGGGACGGGGACGGTTTAGGGTCCAGGTGAGGGTACGACAACGCTTTAGGGGTAGCGTACGTGTGAGGGCGCGGGTTAGTGTCAGCGTACGGATTACGATTAGGGGACGGGTGAGGGTCAGGCTTCGGGGAAGTGTTAGGGTTAGGGTTCGGGCTAGGGTTAGGGTTAGGGGACGGGGACGGTTTAGGGTCCAGCTGAGGGTACGACAACGCTTTAGGGGGAGCGTACGTGTGAGGGTGCGGGTTAGTGTCAGCGTACGGGTTAGGATTAGGGGACGGGTGAGGGTCAGGCTTCGGTGAAGGGTTAGGGTTAGGGTTCGGGCTAGGGTTAGGGTTAGGGGACGGGGACGGTTTAGGGTCCAGGTGAGGGTACGACAACGCTTTAGGGGGAGCGTACGTGTGAGGGCGCGGGTTAGTGTCAGCGTACGGGTTAGGATTAGGGGACGGGTGAGGGTCAGGCTTCGGGGAAGGGTTAGGGTTAGGGTTCGGGCTAGGGTTAGGGTTAGGGGACGGGGACGGTTTAGGATCCAGGTGAGGGTACGACAACGGTTTAGGGGGAGCGTACGTGTGAGGGCGCGGGTTAGTGTCAGCGTACGGGTTAGGATTAGGGGACGGGTGAGGGTCAGGCTTCGGGGAAGGGTTAGGGTTAGGGTTCGGGCTAGGGTTAGGGTTAGGGGACAGGGACGGTTTAGGGTCCACGTGAGGGTACGACAACACTTTAGGGGGAGCGTACGTGTGAGGGCGCGGGTTAGTGTCAACGTATGGGTTAGGATTAGGGGACGGGTGAGGGTCAGGCTTCGGGGAAGGGTTAGGGTTAGGGTTCGGGCTAGGGTTAGGGTTAGGGGACGGGGACGGTTTAGGGTCCAGGTGAGGGTACGACAACGCTTTAGGGGGAGCGTACGTGTGAGGGCGCGGGTTAGTGTCAGCGTACGGGTTAGGATGAGGGGACGGGTGAGGGTCAAGCTTCGGGGAAGGTTTAGGGTTAGGGTTCGGGCTAGGGTTAGGGTTAGGGGACGAGGACGGTTTAGGGTCCAGGTGAGGGTACGACAATGCTTTAGGGGGAGCGTACGTGTGAGGGCGCGGGTTAGTGTCAGCGTACGGTTTAGGATGAGGGGACGGGTGAGGGTCAGGCTTCGGGGAAGGGTTAGGGTTAGGGTTCGGGCTAGGGTTAGGGTTAGGGGACGGGGACGGTTTAGGGTCCAGGTGAGGGTACGACAATGCTTTAAGGGGAGCGTACGTGTGAGGGCGTGGGTTACTGTCAGCGTACGGGTTAGTATTAGGGGACGTGTGAGGGTCAGGCTTCGGTGAAGTGTTAGGGTTAGGGTTCGGGCTAGGGTTAGGGTTAGGGGACGGGGACGGTTTAGGGTCCAGGTGAGGGTACGACAACGCTTTAGGGGGAGCGTACGTGTGAGGGCGCGGGTTAGTGTCAGCGTACGGGTTGGGATTAGGGGACGGGTGAGAGTCAGGCTTCGGGGAAGGGTTAGGGTTAGGGTTCGGGCTAGGGTTAGGGTTAGGGGACGGGGACGGTTTAGGGTCCAGGTGAGGGTACGGCAACGCTTTAGGGGGAGCGTACGTGTGAGGGCGCGGGTTAGTGTCAGCGTACGGGTTAGGATTAGGGGACGGGTGAGGGTCAGGCTTCAGGGAAGGGTTAGGGTTAGGGTTCGGGCTAGGGTTAGGGTTAGGGGACGGGGACGGTTTAGGGTCCAGGTGAGGGTACGACAACGCTTTAGGGGGAGCGTACGTGTGAGGGCGCGGGTTAGTGTCAGCGTACGGGTTAGGTTTAGGGGACGGGTGAGGGTCAGGCTTCGGGGAAGGGTTAGGGTTAGGGTTCGTGCTAGGGTTAGGGTTAGGGGACGGGGACGGTTTAGGGTCCAGCTGAGGGTACGACAACGCTTTAGGGGGAGCGTACGTGTGAGGGCGTGGGTTAGTGTCAGCGTACGGGTTAGGATTAGGGGACGGGTGAGGGTCAGGCTTCGGGGAAGTGTTAGGGTTTGGGTTCGGGCTAGGGTTAGTTTCAGGGGACGGGGACGGTTTAGGGTCCAGGTGAGGGTACGACAACGCTTTAGGGGGAGCGTACGTGTGAGGGCGCGGGTTAGTGTCAGCGTACGGGTTAGGAATAGGGGAAGGGTGAGGGTCAGGCTTCGGGGAAGGGTTAGGGTTAGGGTTCGGGCTAGGGTTAGGGTTAGGGGACGGGGACGGTTTAGGGTCCAGGTGAGGGTACGACAACGCTTTAGGGGGAGCGTACGTGTGAGGGCGCGGGTTAGTGTCAGCGTACGGGTTAGGATGAGGGGACGGGTGAGGGTCAGGCTTCGGGGAAGGGTTAGGGTTAGGGTTCGGGCTAGGGTTAGGGTTAGGGGACGGGGACGGTTTAGGGTCCAGGTGAGGGTACGACAACGCTTTAGGGGTAGCGTACGTGTGAGGGCGCGGGTTAGTGTCAGCGTACGGGTTAGGATTAGGGGACGGGTGAGGGTCAGGCTTCGGGGAAGGGTTAGGGTTAGGGTTCGGGCTAGGGTTAGGGTTAGGGGACGGGGACGGTTTAGGGTCCAGGTGAGGGTACGACAACGCTTTAGGGGGAGCGTACGTGTGAGGGCGCGGGTTAGTGTCAGCGTACGGGTTAGGATAAGGGGACGGGTGAGGGTCAGGCTTCGGGGAAGTGTTAGGGTTAGGGTTCGGGCTAGGGTTAGGGTTAGGGGACGGGGACGGTTTAGGGTCCAGGTGAGGGTACGACAACGCTTTAGGGGGAGCGTACGTGTGAGGGCGCGGGTTAGTGTCAGCGTACGGGTTAGGATTAGGGGACGGGTGAGGGTCTGGCTTCGGGGAAGGGTTAGGGTTAGGGTTCGGGCTAGGGTTAGGGTTAGGGGACGGGGACGGTTTAGGGTCCACGTGAGGGTACGACAACACTTTAGGGGGAGCGTACGTGTGAGGGCGCGGGTTAGTGTCAACGTATGGGTTAGGATTAGGGGACGGGTGAGGGTCAGGCTTCGGGGAAGGGTTAGGGTTAGGGTTCAGGCTAGGGTTAGGGTTAGGGGACGGGGACGGTTTAGGGTCCACGTGAGGGTACGACAACACTTTAGGGGGAGCGTACGTGTGAGGGCGCGGGTTAGTGTCAACGTATGGGTTAGGATTAGGGGACGGGTGAGGGTCAGGCTTCGGGGAAGGGTTAGGGTTAGGGTTCGGGCTAGGGTTAGGGTTAGGGGATGGGGACGGTTTAGGGTCCAGGTGAGGGTACGACAACGCTTTAGGGGGAGCGTACGTGTGAGGGCGCGTGTTAGTGTCAGCGTACGGGTTAGGATGAGGGGACGGGTGAGGGTCAGGCTTCAGTGAAGTGTTAGGGTTAGGGTTCGGGCTAGGGTTAGGGTTAGGGGACGGGGACGGTTTAGGGTCCAGTTGAGGGTACGACAACGCTTTAGGGGGAGCGTACGTGTGAGGGCGCGGGTTAGTGTCAGCGTACGGGTTAGGATTAGGGGACGGGTGAGGGTCAGGCTTCGGGGAAGTGTTAGGGTTAGGGTTTGGGCTAGGGTTAGGGTTAGGGGACGGGGACGGTTTAGGGTCCAGCTGAGGGTACGACAACGCTTTAGGGGGAGCGTACGTGTGAGGGTGCGGGTTAGTGTCAGCGTACGGGTTAGGATTAGGGGACGGGTGAGGGTCAGGCTTCGGGGAAGGGTTAGGGTTAGGGTTCGGGCTAGGGTTAGGGTTAGGGGACGGGGACGGTTTAGGGTCCAGGTGAGGGTACGACAACGCTTTAGGGGGAGCGTACGTGTGAGGGCGCGGGTTAGTGTCAGCGTACGGGTTAGGATTAGGGGACGGGTGAGGGTCAGGCTTCGGGGAAGGGTTAGGTTTAGGGTTCGGGCTAGGGTTAGGGTTAGGGGACGGGGACGGTTTAGGGTCCAGGTGAGGGTACGACAATGCTTTAAGGGGAGCGTACGTGTGAGGGCGTGGGTTAGTGTCAGCGTACGGGTTAGTATTAGGGGATGTGTGAGGGTCAGGCTTCGGTGAAGTGTTAGGGTTAGGGTTCGGGCTAGGGTTAGGGTTAGGGGACGGGGACGGTTTAGGGTCCAGGTGAGGGTACGACAACGCTTTAGGGGGAGCGTACGTGTGAGGGCGCGGGTTAGTTTCAGCGTACGGGTTAGGATTAGGGGACGGGTGAGAGTCAGGCTTCGGGGAAGGTTTAGGGTTAGGGTTCGGGCTAGGGTTAGGGTTAGGGGACGGGGTCGGTTTAGGGTCCAGGTGAGGGTACGGCAACGCTTTAGGGGGAGCGTACGTGTGAGGGCACGGGTTAGTGTCAGCGTACGGGTTAGGATTAGGAGACGGGTGAGGGTCAGGCTTCGGGGAAGGGTTAGGGTTAGGGTTCGGGCTAGGGTTAGGTTTAGGGGACGGGGACGGTTTAGGGTCCAGGTGAGGGTACGACAACGCTTTAGGGGGAGCGTACGTGTGAGGGCGCGGGTTAGTGTCAGCGTACGGGTTAGGATGAGGGGATGGGTGAGGGTCAGGCTTCGGGGAAGGGTTAGGGTTAGGGTTCGGGCTAGGGTTAGGGTTAGGGGACGGGGACGGTTTAGGGTCCAGGTGAGGGTACGACAATGCTTTAAGGGGAGCGTACGTGTGAGGGCGTGGGTTAGTGTCAGCGTACGGGTTAGTATTAGGGGACGTGTGAGGGTCAGGCTTCGGTGAAGTGTTAGGGTTAGGGTTCGGGCTAGGGTTAGGGTTAGGGGACGGGGACGGTTTAGGGTCCAGGTGAGGGTACGACAACGCTTTAGGGGGAGCGTACGTGTGAGGGCGCGGGTTAGTGTCAGCGTACGGGTTAGGATTAGGGGACGGGTGAGAGTCAGGCTTCGGGGAAGGGTTAGGGTTAGGGTTCGGGCTAGGGTTAGGGTTAGGGGACGGGGACGGTTTAGGGTCCAGGTGAGGGTACGGCAACGCTTTAGGGGGAGCGTACGTGTGAGGGCGCGGGTTAGTGTCAGCGTACGGGTTAGGATTAGGGGACGGGTGAGGGTCAGGCTTCGGGGAAGGGTTAGAGTTAGGGTTCGGGCTAGGGTTAGGGTTAGGGGACGGGGACGGTTTAGGGTCCAGGTGAGGGTACGACAACGCTTTAGGGGGAGCGTACGTGTGAGGGCGCGGGTTAGTGTCAGCGTACGGGTTAGGTTTAGGGGACGGGTGAGGGTCAGGCTTCGGGGAAGGGTTAGGGTTAGGGTTCGGGCTAGGGTTAGGGTTAGGGGACGGGGACGGTTTAGGGTCCAGCTGAGGGTACGACAACGCTTTAGGGGGAGCGTACGTGTGAGGGCGTGGGTTAGTGTCAGCGTACGGGTTAGGATTAGGGGACGGGTGAGGGTCAGGCTTCGGGGAAGGGTTAGGGTTTGGGTTCGGGCTAGGGTTAGGGTTAGGGGACGGGGACGGTTTAGGGTCCAGGTGAGGGTACGACAACGCTTTAGGGGGAGCGTACGTGTGAGGGCGCGGGTTAGTGTCAGCGTACGGGTTAGGATTAGGGGACGGGTGAGGGTCAGGCTTCGGGGAAGGGTTAGGGTTAGGGTTCGGGCTAGTGTTAGGGTTAGGGGACGGGGACGGTTTAGGGTCCAGGTGAGGGTACGACAACGCTTTAGGGGGAGCGTACGTGTGAGGGCGCGGGTTAGTGTCAGCGTACGGGTTAGGATGAGGGGACGGGTGAGGGTCAGGCTTCGGGGAAGGGTTAGGGTTAGGGTTCGGGCTAGGGTTAGGGTTAGGGGACGGGGACGGTTTAGGGTCCAGGTGAGGGTACGACAACGCTTTAGGGGGAGCGTACGTGTGAGGGCGCGGGTTAGTGTCAGCGTACGGGTTAGGATTAGGGGACGGGTGAGGGTCAGGCTTCGGGGAAGGGTTAGGGTTAGGGTTCGGGCTAGGGTTAGGGTTAGGGGACGGGGACGGTTTAGGGTCCAGGTGAGGGTACGACAACGCTTTAGGGGGAGCGTACGTGTGAGGGCGCGGGTTAGTGTCAGCGTACGGGTTAGGATTAGGGGACGGGTGAGGGTCAGGCTTCGGGGAAGGGTTAGGGTTAGGGTTCGGGCTAGGGTTAGGGTTAGGGGATGGGGACGGTTTAGGGTGCAGGTGAGGGTACGACAATGCTTTAAGGGGAGCGTACGTGTGAGGGCGTGGGTTAGTGTCAGCGTACGGGTTAGTATTAGGGGACGTGTGAGGGTCAGGCTTCAGTGAAGTGTTAGGGTTAGGGTTCGGGCTAGGGTTAGGGTTAGGGGACGGGGACGGTTTAGGGTCCAGGTGAGGGTACGACAACGCTTTAGGGGGAGCGTACGTGTGAGGGCGCGGGTTAGTGTCAGCGTACGGGTTAGGACTAGGGGACGGGTGAGGGTCAGGCTTCGGGGAAGTGTTAGGGTTAGGGTTTGGGCTAGGGTTAGGGTTAGGGGACGGGGACGGTTTAGGGTCCAGCTGAGGGTACGACAACGCTTTAGGGGGAGCGTACGTGTGAGGGTGCGGGTTAGTGTCAGCGTACGGGTTAGGATTAGGGGACGGGTGAGGGTCAGGCTTCGGGGAAGGGTTAGGGTTAGGGTTCGGGCTAGGGTTAGGGTTAGGGGACGGGGACGGTTTAGGGTCCAGGTGAGGGTACGACAACGCTTTAGGGGGAGCGTACGTGTGAGGGCGCGGGTTAGTGTCAGCGTACGGGTTAGGATTAGGGGACGGGTGAGGGTCAGGCTTCGGGGAAGGGTTAGGGTTAGGGTTCGGGCTAGGGTTAGGGTTAGGGGACGGGGACGGTTTAGGGTCCAGGTGAGGGTACGACAATGGTTTAGGGGGAGCGTACGTGTGAGGGCGCGGGTTAGTGTCAGCGTACGGGTTAGGATTAGGGGACGGGTGAGGGTCAGGCTTCGGGGAAGGGTTAGGGTTAGGGTTCGGGCTAGGGTTAGGGTTAGGGGACGTGGACGGTTTAGGGTCCACGTGAGGGTACGACAACACTTTAGGGGGAGCGTACGTGTGAGGGCGCGGGTTAGTGTCAACGTATGGGTTAGGATTAGGGGACGGGTGAGGGTCAGGCTTCGGGGAAGGGTTAGGGTTAGGGTTCGGGCTAGGGTTAGGGTTAGGGTTAGGGGACGGTTTAGGGTCCAGGTGAGGGTACGACAACGCTTTAGGGGGAGCGTACGTGTGAGGGCGCGGGTTAGTGTCAGCGTACGGGTTAGGATGAGGGGACGGGTGAGGGTCAGGCTTCGGGGAAGGGTTAGGGTTAGGGTTCGGGCTAGGGTTAGGGTTAGGGGACGGGGACGGTTTAGGGTCCAGGTGAGGGTACGACAACGCTTTAGGGGGAGCGTACGTGTGAGGGCGCGGGTTAGTGTCAGCGTACGGGTTAGGATGAGGGGACGGGTGAGGGTCAGGCTTCGGGGAAGGGTTAGGGTTAGGGTTCGGGCTAGGGTTAGGGTTAGGGTACGGGGACGGTTTAGGGTCCAGGTGAGGGTACGACAACGCTTTAGGGGCAGCGTACGTGTGAGGGCGCGGGTTAGTGTCAGCGTACGGGTTAGGATGAGGGGACGGGTGAGGGTCAGGCTTCGGGGAAGGGTTAGGGTTAGGGTTCGGGCTAGGGTTAGGGTTAGGGGACGGGGACGGTTTAGGGTCCAGGTGAGGGTACGACAATGCTTTAAGGGGAGCGTACGTGTGAGGGCGTGGGTTAGTGTCAGCGTACGGGTTAGTATTAGGGGACGTGTGAGGGTCAGGCTTCGGTGAAGTGTTAGGGTTAGGGTTCGGGCTAGGGTTAGGGTTAGGGGACGGGGACGGTTTAGGGTCCAGGTGAGGGTACGACAACGCTTTAGGGGGAGCGTACGTGTGAGGGCGCGGGTTAGTGTCAGCGTACGGGTTAGGATTAGGGGACGGGTGAGGGTCAGGCTTCGGGGAAGGGTTAGGGTTAGGGTTCGGGCTAGGGTTAGGGTTAGGGGACGGGGACGGTTTAGGGTCCAGGTGAGGGTACGACAACGCTTTAGGGGGAGCGTACGTGTGAGGGCGCGGGTTAGTGTCAGCGTACGGGTTAGGATGAGGGGACGGGTGAGGGTCAGGCTTCGGGGAAGGGTTAGGGTTAGGGTTCGGGCTAGGGTTAGGGTTAGGGGACGGGGACGGTTTAGGGTCCAGGTGAGGGTACGACAATGCTTTAAGGGGAGCGTACGTGTGAGGGCGTGGGTTAGTGTCAGCGTACGGGTTAGTATTAGGGGACGTGTGAGGGTCAGGCTTCGGTGAAGTGTTAGGGTTAGGGTTCGGGCTAGGGTTAGGGTTAGGGGACGGGGACGGTTTAGGGTCCAGGTGAGGGTACGACAACGCTTTAGGGGGAGCGTACGTGTGAGGGCGCGGGTTAGTGTCAGCGTACGGGTTAGGATTAGGGGACGGGTGAGGGTCAGGCTTCGGGGAAGGGTTAGGGTTAGGGTTCGGGCTAGGCTTAGGGTTAGGGGACGGGGACGGTTTAGGGTCCAGGTGAGGGTACGACAACGCTTTAGGGGGAGCGTACGTGTGAGGGCGCGGGTTAGTGTCAGCGTACGGGTTAGGATGAGGGGACGGGTGAGGGTCAGGCTTCGGGGAAGGGTTAGGGTTAGGGTTCGGGCTAGTGTTAGGGTTAGGGGACGGGGACGGTTTAGGGTCCAGGTGAGGGTACGACAACGCTTTAGGGGGAGCGTACGTGTGAGGGCGCGGGTTAGTGTCAGCGTACGGGTTAGGATTAGGGGACGGGTGAGGGTCAGGCTTCGGGGAAGGGTTAGGGTTAGGGTTCGGGCTAGGGTTAGGGTTAGGGGACGGGGACGGTTTAGGGTCCAGGTGAGGGTACGACAACGCTTTAGGGGGAGCGTACGTGTGAGGGCGCGGGTTAGTGTCAGCGTACGGGTTAGGATTAGGGGACGGGTGAGGGTCAGGCTTCGGGGAAGGGTTAGGGTTAGGGTTCGGGCTAGGGTTAGGGTTAGGGGACGGGGACGGTTTAGGATGCAGGTGAGGGTACGACAATGCTTTAAGGGGAGCGTACGTGTGAGGGCGTGGGTTAGTGTCAGCGTACGGGTTAGTATTAGGGGACGTGTGAGGGTCAGGCTTCAGTGAAGTGTTAGGGTTAGGGTTCGGGCTAGGGTTAGGGTTAGGGGACGGGGACGGTTTAGGGTCCAGGTGAGGGTACGACAACGCTTTAGGGGGAGCGTACGTGTGAGGGCGCGGGTTAGTGTCAGCGTACGGGTTAGGATTAGGGGACGGGTGAGGGTCAGGCTTCGGGGAAGTGTTAGGGTTAGGGTTTGGGCTAGGGTTAGGGTTAGGGGACGGGGACGGTTTAGGGTCCAGCTGAGGGTACGACAACGCTTTAGGGGGAGCGTACGTGTGAGGGTGCGGGTTAGTGTCAGCGTACGGGTTAGGATTAGGGGACGGGTGAGGGTCAGGCTTCGGGGAAGGGTTAGGGTTAGGGTTCGGGCTAGGTTTAGGGTTAGGGGATGGGGACGGTTTAGGGTCCAGGTGAGGGTACGACAACGCTTTAGGGGGAGCGTACGTGTGAGGGCGCGGGTTAGTGTCAGCGTACGGGTTAGGATTAGGGGACGGGTGAGGGTCAGGCTTCGGGGAAGGGTTAGGGTTAGGGTTCGGGCTAGGGTTAGGGTTAGGGGACGGGGACGGTTTAGGGTCCAGGTGAGGGTACGACAACGCTTTAGGGGGAGCGTACGTGTGAGGGCGCGGGTTAGTGTCAGCGTACGGGTTAGGATTAGGGGACGGGTGAGGGTCAGGCTTCGGGGAAGGGTTAGGGTTAGGGTTCGGGCTAGGGTTAGGGTTAGGGGACGGGGACGGTTTAGGGTCCACGTGAGGGTACGACAACACTTTAGGGGGAGCGTACGTGTGAGGGCGCGGGTTAGTGTCAACGTATGGGTTAGGATTAGGGGACGGGTGAGGGTCAGGCTTCGGGGAAGGGTTAGGGTTAGGGTTCGGGCTAGGGTTAGGGTTAGGGGACGGGGACGGTTTAGGGTCCAGGTGAGGGTACGACAACGCTTTAGGGGGAGCGTACGTGTGAGGGCGCGGGTTAGTGTCAGCGTACGGGTTAGGATGAGGGGACGGGTGAGGGTCAGGCTTCGGGGAAGGGTTAGGGTTAGGGTTCGGGCTAGGGTTAGGGTTAGGGGACGGGGACGGTTTAGGGTCCAGGTGAGGGTACGACAACGCTTTAGGGGGAGCGTACGTGTGAGGGCGCGGGTTAGTGTCAGCGTACGGGTTAGGATGAGGGGACGGGTGAGGGTCAGGCTTCGGGGAAGGGTTAGGGTTAGGGTTCGGGCTAGGGTTAGGGTTAGGGGACGGGGACGGTTTAGGGTCCAGGTGAGGGTACGACAACGCTTTAGGGGGAGCGTACGTGTGAGGGCGTGGGTTAGTGTCAGCGTACGGGTTAGTATTAGGGGACGTGTGAGGGTCAGGCTTCGGTGAAGTGTTAGGGTTAGGGTTCGGGCTAGGGTTAGGGTTAGGGGACGGGGACGGTTTAGGGTCCAGGTGAGGGTACGACAACGCTTTAGGGGGAGCGTACGTGTGAGGGCGCGGGTTAGTGTCAGCGTACGGGTTAGGATTAGGGGACGGGTGAGAGTCAGGCTTCGGGGAAGGGTTAGGGTTAGGGTTCGGGCTAGGGTTAGGGTTAGGGGACGGGGACGGTTTAGGGTCCAGGTGAGGGTACGGCAACGCTTTAGGGGGAGCGTACGTGTGAGGGCGCGGGTTAGTGTCAGCGTACGGGTTAGGATTAGGGGACGGGTGAGGGTCAGGCTTCGGGGAAGGGTTAGGGTTAGGGTTCGGGCTAGGGTTAGGGTTAGGGGACGGGGACGGTTTAGGGTCCAGCTGAGGGTACGACAACGCTTTAGGGGGAGCGTACGTGTGAGGGCGTGGGTTAGTGTCAGCGTACGGGTTAGGATTAGGGGACGGGTGAGGGTCAGGCTTCGGGGAAGGGTTAGGGTTTGGGTTCGGGCTAGGGTTAGGGTTAGGGGACGGGGACGGTTTAGGGTCCAGGTGAGGGTACGACAACGCTTTAGGGGGAGCGTACGTGTGAGGGCGCGGGTTAGTGTCAGCGTACGGGTTAGGATTAGGGGACGGGTGAGGGTCAGGCTTCGGGGAAGGGTTAGGGTTAGGGTTCGGGCTAGGGTTAGGGTTAGGGGACGGGGACGGTTTAGGGTCCAGGTGAGCGTACGACAACGCTTTAGGGGGAGCGTACGTGTGAGGGCGCGGGTTAGTGTCAGCGTACGGTTTAGGATGAGGGGACGGGTGAGGGTCAGGCTTCGGGGAAGGGTTAGGGTTAGGGTTCGGGCTAGGGTTAGGGTTAGGGGACGGGGACGGTTTAGGGTCCAGGTGAGGGTACGACAACGCTTTAGGGGGAGCGTACGTGTGAGGGCGCGGGTTAGTGTCAGCGTACGGGTTAGGATTAGGGGACGGGTGAGGGTCAGGCTTCGGGGAAGGTTTAGGGTTAGGGTTCGGGCTAGGGTTAGGGTTAGGGGACGGGGACGGTTTAGGGTCCAGGTGAGGGTACGACAACGCTTTAGGGGGAGCGTACGTGTGAGGGCGCGGGTTAGTGTCAGCGTACGGGTTAGGATTAGGGGACGGGTGAGGGTCAGGCTTCGGGGAAGGGTTAGGGTTAGGGTTCGGGCTAGGGTTAGGGTTAGGGGACAGGGACGGTTTAGGGTGCAGGTGAGGGTACGACAATGCTTTAAGGGGAGCGTACGTGTGAGGGCGTGGGTTAGTGTCAGCGTACGGGTTAGTATTAGGGGACGTGTGAGGGTCAGGCTTCAGTGAAGTGTTAGGGTTAGGGTTCGGGCTAGGGTTAGGGTTAGGGGACGGGGACGGTTTAGGGTCCAGGTGAGGGTACGACAACGCTTTAGGGGGAGCGTACGTGTGAGGGCGCGGGTTAGTGTCAGCGTACGGGTTAGGATTAGGGGACGGGTGAGAGTCAGGCTTCGGGGAAGGGTTAGGGTTAGGGTTCGGGCTAGGTTTAGGGTTAGGGGACGGGGACGGTTTAGGGTCCAGGTGAGGGTACGGCAACGCTTTAGGGGGAGCGTACGTGTGAGGGCGCGGGTTAGTGTCAGCGTACGGGTTAGGATTAGGGGACGGGTGAGGGTCAGGCTTCGGGGAAGGGTTAGGGTTAGGGTTCGGGCTAGAGTTAGGGTTAGGGGACGGGGACGGTTTAGGGTCCAGGTGAGGGTACGACAACGCTTTAGGGGGAGCGTACGTGTGAGGGCGCGGGTTAGTGTCAGCGTACGGGTTAGGTTTAGGGGACGGGTGTGGGTCAGGCTTCGGGGAAGGGTTAGGGTTAGGGTTCGCGCTACGGTTAGGGTTAGGGGACGGGGATGGTTTAGGGTCCAGCTGAGAGTTCGACAACGCTTTAGGGGGAGCGTACGTGTGAGGGCGTGCGTTAGTGTCAGCGTACGGGTTAGGATTAGGGGACGGGTGAGGGTCAAGCTTCGGGGAAGGGTTAGGGTTTGGGTTCGGGCTAGGGTTAGGGTTAGGGGACGGGGACGGTTTAGGGTCCTGGTGAGGGTACGACAACGCTTTAGGGGGAGCGTACGTGTGAGGGCGCGGGTTAGTGTCAGCGTACGGGTTAGGATTAGGGGACGGGTGAGGGTCAGGCTTCGGGGAAGGGTTAGGGTTAGGGTTCGGGCTAGGGTTAGGGTTAGGGGACGGGGACGGTTTAGGGTCCAGGTGAGGGTACGACAACGCTTTAGGGGGAGCGTACGTGTGAGGGCGCGGGTTAGTGTCAGCGTACGGGTTAGGATTAGGGGACGGGTGAGGGTCAGGCTTCGGGGAAGGGTTAGGGTTAGTGTTCGGGCTAGGGTTAGGGTTAGGGGACGGGGACGGTTTAGGGTCCAGGTGAGGGTACGACAACGCTTTAGGGGGAGCGTACGTGTGAGGGCGTGGGTTAGTGTCAGCGTACGGGTTAGGATTAGGGGACGGGTGAGGGTCAGGCTTCAGGGAAGGTTTAGGGTTAGGGTTCGGGCTAGGGTTAGGGTTAGGGGACGGGGACGGTTTAGGGTCCAGGTGAGGGTACGACAACGCTTTAGGGGGAGCGTACGTGTGAGGGCGCGGGTTAGTGTCAGCGTACGGGTTAGGATGAGGGGACGTGTGAGGGTCAGGCTTCGGGGAAGGGTTAGGGTTAGGGTTCGGGCTAGGGTTAGGGTTAGGGGACGGGGACGGTTTAGGGTCCAGGTGAGGGTACGACAACGCTTTAGGGGGAGCGTACGTGTGAGGGCGCGGGTTAGTGTCAACGTACGGGTTTGTATTAGGGGACGGGTGAGGGTCAGGCTTCGGGGAAGGGATAGGGTTAGGGTTCGGGCTAGGGTTAGGGTTAGGGGACGGGGACGGTTTAGGGTCCAGGTGAGGGTACGACAACGCTTTAGGGGGAGCGTACGTGTGAGGGCGCGGGTTAGTGTCAGCGTACGGGTTAGGATTAGGGGACGGGTGAGGATCAGGCTTCGGGGAAGGGTTAGGATTAGGGTTCGGACTAGGGTTAGGGTTAGGGGACGGGGACGGTTTAGGGTCCAGGTGAGGGTACGACAACGCTTTAGGGGGAGCGTACGTGTGAGGGCGCGGGTTAGTGTCAGCGTACGGGTTAGGATTAGGGGACGGGTGAGGGTCAGGCTTCGGGGAAGGGTTAGGGTTAGGGTTCGGGCTAGGGTTAGGGTTAGGGGACGGGGACGGTTTAGGGTCCAGGTGAGGGTACGACAACGCTTTAGGGGGAGCGTACGTGTGAGGGCGCGGGTTAGTGTCAGCGTACGGGTTAGGATGAGGGGACGGGTGAGGGTCAGGCTTCGGGGAAGGGTTAGGGTTAGGGTTCGGGCTAGGGTTAGGGTTAGGGGACGGGGACGGTTTAGGGTCCAGGTGAGGGTACGACAACGCTTTAGGGGGAGCGTACGTGTGAGGGCGCGGGTTAGTGTCAGCGTACGGGTTAGGATTAGGGGACGGGTGAGGGTCAGGCTTCGGGGAAGGTTTAGGGTTAGGGTTCGGGCTAGGGTTAGGGTTAGGGGACGGGGACGGTTTAGGGTCCAGGTGAGGGTACGACAACGCTTTAGGGGGAGCGTACGTGTGAGGGCGCGGGTTAGTGTCAGCGTACGGGTTAGGATTAGGGGACGGGTGAGGGTCAGGCTTCGGGGAAGGGTTAGGGTTAGGGTTCGGGCTAGGGTTAGGGTTAGGGGACAGGGACGGTTTAGGGTGCAGGTGAGGGTACGACAATGCTTTAAGGGGAGCGTACGTGTGAGGGCGTGGGTTAGTGTCAGCGTACGGGTTAGTATTAGGGGACGTGTGAGGGTCAGGCTTCAGTGAAGTGTTAGGGTTAGGGTTCGGGCTAGGGTTAGGGTTAGGGGACGGGGACGGTTTAGGGTCCAGGTGAGGGTACGACAACGCTTTAGGGGGAGCGTACGTGTGAGGGCGCGGGTTAGTGTCAGCGTACGGGTTAGGATTAGGGGACGGGTGAGAGTCAGGCTTCGGGGAAGGGTTAGGGTTAGGGTTCGGGCTAGGTTTAGGGTTAGGGGACGGGGACGGTTTAGGGTCCAGGTGAGGGTACGGCAACGCTTTAGGGGGAGCGTACGTGTGAGGGCGCGGGTTAGTGTCAGCGTACGGGTTAGGATTAGGGGACGGGTGAGGGTCAGGCTTCGGGGAAGGGTTAGGGTTAGGGTTCGGGCTAGAGTTAGGGTTAGGGGACGGGGACGGTTTAGGGTCCAGGTGAGGGTACGACAACGCTTTAGGGGGAGCGTACGTGTGAGGGCGCGGGTTAGTGTCAGCGTACGGGTTAGGTTTAGGGGACGGGTGTGGGTCAGGCTTCGGGGAAGGGTTAGGGTTAGGGTTCGCGCTACGGTTAGGGTTAGGGGACGGGGATGGTTTAGGGTCCAGCTGAGAGTTCGACAACGCTTTAGGGGGAGCGTACGTGTGAGGGCGTGCGTTAGTGTCAGCGTACGGGTTAGGATTAGGGGACGGGTGAGGGTCAAGCTTCGGGGAAGGGTTAGGGTTTGGGTTCGGGCTAGGGTTAGGGTTAGGGGACGGGGACGGTTTAGGGTCCAGGTGAGGGTACGACAACGCTTTAGGGGGAGCGTACGTGTGAGGGCGCGGGTTAGTGTCAGCGTACGGGTTAGGATTATGGGACGGGTGAGGGTCAGGCTTCGGGGAAGGGTTAGGGTTAGGGTTCGGGCTAGGGTTAGGGTTAGGGGACGGGGACGGTTTAGGGTCCTGGTGAGGGTACGACAACGCTTTAGGGGGAGCGTACGTGTGAGGGCGCGGGTTAGTGTCAGCGTACGGGTTAGGATTAGGGGACGGGTGAGGGTCAGGCTTCGGGGAAGGGTTAGGGTTAGGGTTCGGGCTAGGGTTAGGGTTAGGGGACGGGGACGGTTTAGGGTCCAGGTGAGGGTACGACAACGCTTTAGGGGGAGCGTACGTGTGAGGGCGCGGGTTAGTGTCAGCGTACGGGTTAGGATTAGGGGACGGGTGAGGGTCAGGCTTCGGGGAAGGGTTAGGGTTAGTGTTCGGGCTAGGGTTAGGGTTAGGGGACGGGGACGGTTTAGGGTCCAGGTGAGGGTACGACAACGCTTTAGGGGGAGCGTACGTGTGAGGGCGTGGGTTAGTGTCAGCGTACGGGTTAGGATTAGGGGACGGGTGAGGGTCAGGCTTCAGGGAAGGTTTAGGGTTAGGGTTCGGGCTAGGGTTAGGGTTAGGGGACGGGGACGGTTTAGGGTCCAGGTGAGGGTACGACAACGCTTTAGGGGGAGCGTACGTGTGAGGGCGCGGGTTAGTGTCAGCGTACGGGTTAGGATGAGGGGACGTGTGAGGGTCAGGCTTCGGGGAAGGGTTAGGGTTAGGGTTCGGGCTAGGGTTAGGGTTAGGGGACGGGGACGGTTTAGGGTCCAGGTGAGGGTACGACAACGCTTTAGGGGGAGCGTACGTGTGAGGGCGCGGGTTAGTGTCAACGTACGGGTTTGTATTAGGGGACGGGTGAGGGTCAGGCTTCGGGGAAGGGATAGGGTTAGGGTTCGGGCTAGGGTTAGGGTTAGGGGACGGGGACGGTTTAGGGTCCAGGTGAGGGTACGACAACGCTTTAGGGGGAGCGTACATGTGAGGGCGCGGGTTAGTGTCAGCGTACGGGTTAGGATTAGGGGACGGGTGAGGATCAGGCTTCGGGGAAGGGTTAGGATTAGGGTTCGGACTAGGGTTAGGGTTAGGGGACGGGGACGGTTTAGGGTCCAGGTGAGGGTACGACAACGCTTTAGGGGGAGCGTACGTGTGAGGGCGCGGGTTAGTGTCAGCGTACGGGTTAGGATTAGGGGACGGGTGAGGGTCAGGCTTCGGGGAAGTGTTAGGGTTAGGGTTTGGGCTAGGGTTAGGGTTAGGGGACGGGGACGGTTTAGGGTCCAGGTGAGGGTACGACAACGCTTTAGGGGGAGCGTACGTGTGAGGGTGCGGGTTAGTGTCAGCGTACGGGTTATGATTAGGGGACGGTTGAGGGTCAGGCTTCGGGGAAGGTTTAGGGTTAGGGTTCGGGCTAGGGTTAGGGTTAGGGGACGGGGACAGTTTAGGGTCCAGGTGAGGGTACGGCAACGCTTTATGGGGAGGGTACGTGTGAGGGCGCGGGTTAGTGTCAGCGTACGGGTTAGGATTAGGGGACGGGTAAGGGTCAGGCTTCGGGGAAGGGTTAGGGATAGGGTTCGGGCTAGGGTTAGGGTTAGGGGACGGGGACGGTTTAGGGTCCAGGTGAGGGTACGGCAACGCTTTAGGTGGAGCGTACGTGTGAGGGCGCGGGTTAGTGTCAGCGTACGGGTTAGGTTTAGGGGACGGGTGAGGGTCAGGCTTCGGGGAAGGGTAAGGGTTAGGGTTCGGGCTAGGGTTAGGGTTAGGGGACGGGGACGGTTTAGGGTCCAGCTGAGGGTACGACAACGCTTTAGGGGGAGCGAACGTGTGAGGGCGCGGGTTAGTGTCAGCGTACGGGTTAGGATTAGGGGACGGGTGAGGGTCAGGCTTCGGGGAAGGGTTAGGGTTAGGGTTCGGGCTAGGGTTAGGGTTAGGGGACGGGGACGGTTTAGGGTCCAGGTGAGGGTACGACAACGCTTTAGGGGGAGCGTACGTGTGAGGGCGCGGGTTAGTGTCAGCGTACGGGTTAGCATTAGGGGACGGGTGAGGGTCAGGCTTCGGGGAAGGGTTAGGGTTAGGGTTCGGGCTAGGGTTAGGGTTAGGGGACGGGGACGGTTTAGGGTCCAGGTGAGGGTACGACAACGCTTTAGGGGGAGCGTACGTGTGAGGGCGCGGGTTAGTGTCAGCGTACGGGTTAGGATGAGGGGACGGGTGAGGGTCAGGCTTCGGGGAAGGGTTAGGGTTAGGGTTCGGGCTAGGGTTAGGGTTAGGGGACGGGGACGGTTTAGGGTCCAGGTGAGGGTACGACAATGCTTTAAGGGGAGCGTACGTGTGAGGGCGTGGGTTAGTGTCAGCGTACGGGTTAGTATTAGGGGACGTGTGAGGGTCAGGCTTCGGTGAAGTGTTAGGGTTAGGGTTCGGGCTAGGGTTAGGGTTAGGGGACGGGGACGGTTTAGGGTCCAGGTGAGGGTACGACAACGCTTTAGGGGGAGCGAACGTGTGAGGGCGTGGGTTAGTGTCAGCGTACGGGTTAGGATTAGGGGACGGGTGAGAGTCAGGCTTCGGGGAAGGGTTAGGGTTAGGGTTCGGGCTAGGGTTAGGGTTAGGGGACGGGGACGGTTTAGGGTCCAGGTGAGGGTACGGCAACGCTTTAGGGGGAGCGTACGTGTGAGGGCGCGGGTTAGTGTCAGCGTACGGGTTAGGATTAGGGGACGGGTGAGGGTCAGGCTTCGGGGAAGGGTTAGGGTTAGGGTTCGGGCTAGGGTTAGGGTTAGGGGACGGGGACGGTTTAGGGTCCAGGTGAGGGTACGACAACGCTTTAGGGGGAGCGTACGTGTGAGGGCGCGGGTTAGTGTCAGCGTACGGGTTAGGTTTAGGGGACGGGTGAGGGACAGGCTTCGGGGAAGGGTTAGGGTTAGGGTTCGGGCTAGGGTTAGGGTTAGGGGACGGGGACGGTTTAGGGTCCAGCTGAGGGTACGACAACGCTTTAGGGGGAGCGTACGTGTGAGGGCGTGGGTTAGTGTCAGCGTACGGGTTAGGATTAGGGGACGGGTGAGGGTCAGGCTTCGGGGAAGGGTTAGGGTTTGGGTTCGGGCTAGGGTTAGGGTTAGGGGACGGGGACGGTTTAGGGTCCAGGTGAGGGTACGACAACGCTTTAGGGGGAGCGTACGTGTGAGGGCGCGGGTTAGTGTCAGCGTACGGGTTAGGATTAGGGGACGGGTGAGGGTCAGGCTTCGGGGAAGGTTTAGGGTTAGGGTTCGGGCTAGGGTTAGGGTTAGGGGACGGGGACGGTTTAGGGTCCAGGTGAGGGTACGACAACGCTTTAGGGGGAGCGTACGTGTGAGGGCGCGGGTTAGTGTCAGCGTACGGGTTAGGATGAGGGGACGGGTGAGGGTCAGGCTTCGGGGAAGGGTTAGGGTTAGGGTTCGGGCTAGGGTTAGGGTTAGGGGAAGGGGACGGTTTAGTGTCCAGCTGAGGGTACGACAACGCTTTAGGGGGAGCGTACGTGTGAGGGCGCGGGTTAGTGTCAGCGTACGGGTTAGGTTTAGGGGACGGGTGAGGGTCAGGCTTCGGGGAAGGTTTAGGGTTAGGGTTCGGGCTAGGGTTAGGGTTAGGGGAAGGGGACGGTTTAGGGTCCAGCTGAGGGTACGACAACGCTTTAGGGGGAGCGTACGTGTGAGGGCGCGGGTTAGTGTCAGCGTACGGGTTAGGATTAGGGGACGGGTGAGGGTCAGGCTTCGGGGAAGGGTTAGGGTTAGGGTTCGGGCTAGGGTTAGGGTTAGGGGACGGGGACGGTTTAGGGTCCAGGTGAGGGTACGACAACGCTTTAGGGGGAGCGTACGTGTGAGGGCGCGGGTTAGTGTCAGCGTACGGGTTAGGATGAGGGGACGGGTGAGGGTCAGGCTTCGGGGAAGGGTTAGAGTTAGGGATCGGGCTAGGGTTAGGGTTAGGGGACGGGGACGGTTTAGGGTCCAGGTGAGGGTACGACAACGCTTTAGGGGGAGCGTACGTGTGAGGGCGTGGGTTAGTGTCAGCGTACGGGTTAGGATTAGGGGACGGGTGAGGGTCAGGCTTCGGGGAAGGGTTAGGGTTAGGGTTCGGGCTAGGGTTAGGGTTAGGGGACGGGGACGGTTTAGGGTCCAGGTGAGGGTACGGCAACGCTTTAGGGGGAGCGTACGTGTGAGGGCGCGGGTTAGTGTCAGCGTACGGGTTAGGATTAGGGGACGGGTGAGGGTCAGGCTTCGGGGAAGTGTTAGGGTTAGGGTTCGGGCTAGGGTTAGGGTTAGGGGACGGGGACGGTTTAGGGTCCTGGTGAGGGTACGGCAACGCTTTAGGGGGAGCGTACGTGTGAGGGCGCGGGTTAGTGTCAGCGTACGGGTTAGGATTAGGGGACGGGTGAGGGTCAGGCTTCGGGGAATGGTTAGGGTTAGGGTTCGGGCTAGGGTTAGTGTTAGGGGACGGGGACGGATTAGGGTCCAGGTGAGGGTACGACAACGCTTTAGGGGGAGCGTACGTGTGAAGGCGCGGGTTAGTGTCAGCGTACGGGTTAGGATTAGGGGACGGGTGAGGGTCAGGCTTCGGGGAAGGGTTAGGGTTAGGGTTCGGGCTAGGGTTAGGGTTAGGGGACGGGGACGGTTTAGGGTCCAGGTGAGGGTACGACAACGCTTTAGGGGGAGCGTACGTGTGAGGGCGCGGGTTAGTGTCAGCGTACGGGTTAGGATGAGGGGACGGGTGAGGGTCAGGCTTCGGGGAAGGGTTAGGGTTAGGGTTCGGGCTAGGGTTAGGGTTAGGGGACGGGGACGGTTTAGGGTCCAGGTGAGGGTACGACAACGCTTTAGGGGGAGCGTACGTGTGAGGGCGCGGGTTAGTGTCAGCGTACGGGTTAGGATGAGGGGACGGGTGAGGGTCAGGCTTCGGGGAAGGGTTAGGGTTAGGGTTCGGGCTAGGGTTAGGGTTAGGGGACGGGGACGGTTTAGGGTCCAGGTGAGGGTACGACAACGCTTTAGGGGGAGCGTACGTGTGAGGGCGCGGGTTAGTGTCAGCGTACGGGTTAGGATGAGGGGACGGGTGAGGGTCAGGCTTCGGGGAAGGGTTAGAGTTAGGGATCGGGCTAGGGTTAGGGTTAGGGGACGGGGACGGTTTAGGGTCCAGGTGAGGGTACGACAACGCTTTAGGGGGAGCGTACGTGTGAGGGCGCGGGTTAGTGTCAGCGTACGGGTTAGGATTAGGGGACGGGTGAGGGTCAGGCTTCGGGGAAGGGTTAGGGTTAGGGTTCGGGCTAGGGTTAGGGTTAGGGGACGGGGACGGTTTAGGGTCCAGGTGAGGGTACGGCAACGCTTTAGGGGGAGCGTACGTGTGAGGGCGCGGGTTAGTGTCAGCGTACGGGTTAGGATTAGGGGACGGGTGAGGGTCAGGCTTCGGGGAAGTGTTAGGGTTAGGGTTCGGGCTAGGGTTAGGGTTAGGGGACGGGGACGGTTTAGGGTCCTGGTGAGGGTACGGCAACGCTTTAGGGGGAGCGTACGTGTGAGGGCGCGGGTTAGTGTCAGCGTACGGGTTAGGATTAGGGGACGGGTGAGGGTCAGGCTTCGGGGAATGGTTAGGGTTAGGTTTCGGGCTAGGGTTAGGGTTAGGGGACGGGGACGGTTTAGGGTCCAGGTGAGGGTACGACAACGCTTTAGGGGGAGCGTACGTGTGAGGGCGCGGGTTAGTGTCAGCGTACGGGTTAGGTTTAGGGGACGGGTGAGGGTCAGGCTTCGGGGAAGGTTTAGGGTTAGGGTTCGGGCTAGGGTTAGGGTTAGGGGAAGGGGACGGTTTAGGGTCCAGCTGAGGGTACGACAACGCTTTAGGGGGAGCGTACGTGTGAGGGCGTGGGTTAGTGTCAGCGTACGGGTTAGGATTAGGGGACGGGTGAGGGTCAGGCTTCGGGGAAGGGTTAGGGTTAGGGTTCGGGCTAGGGTTAGTGTTAGGGGACGGGGACGGTTTAGGGTCCAGGTGAGGGTACGACAACGCTTTAGGGGGAGCGTACGTGTGAGGGCGCGGGTTAGTGTCAGCGTACGGGTTAGGATTAGGGGACGGGTGAGGGTCAGGCTTCGGGGAAGGGTTAGGGTTAGGGTTCGGGCTAGGGTTAGGGTTAGGGGACGGGGACGGTTTAGGGTCCAGGTGAGGGTACGACAACGCTTTAGGGGGAGCGTACGTGTGAGGGCGCGGGTTAGTGTCAGCGTACGGGTTAGGATTAGGGGACGGGTGAGGGTCAGGCTTCGGGGAAGGGTTAGGGTTAGGGTTCGGGCTAGGGTTAGGGTTAGGGGACGGGGACGGTTTAGGGTCCAGGTGAGGGTACGACAACGCTTTAGGGGGATCGTACGTGTGAGGGCGCGGGTTAGTGTCAGCGTACGGGTTAGGATTAGGGGACGGGTGAGGGTCAGGCTTCGGGGAAGTGTTAGGGTTAGGGTTTGGGCTAGGGTTAGGGTTAGGGGACGGGGACGGTTTAGGGTCCAGGTGAGGGTACGACAACGCTTTAGGGGGAGCGTACGTGTGAGGGCGCGGGTTAGTGTCAGCGTACGGGTTAGGATTAGGGGACGGGTGAGGGTCAGGCTTCGGGGAAGTGTTAGGGTTAGGGTTCGGGCTAGGGTTAGGGTTAGGGGACAGGGACGGTTTAGGGTCCTGGTGAGGGTACGGCAACGCTTTAGGGGGAGCGTACGTTTGAGGGCGCGGGTTAGTGTCAGCGTACGGGTTAGGATTAGGGGACGGGTGAGGGTCAGGCTTCGAGGAAGGTTTAGGGTTAGGGTTCAGGCTAGGGTTAGGGTTAGGGGAAGGGGACGGTTTAGGGTCCAGGTGAGGGTACGGCAACGCTTTAGGGGGAGCGTACGTGTGAGGGCGCGGGTTAGTGTCAGCGTACGGGTTAGGATTAGGGGACGGGTGAGGGTCAGGCTTCGGGGAAGGGTTAGGGATAGGGTTCGGGCTAGGGTTAGGGTTAGGGGACGGGGACGGTTTAGGGTCCAGGTGAGGGTACGGCAACGCTTTAGGTGGAGCGTACGTGTGAGGGCGCGGGTTAGTGTCAGCGTACGGGTTAGGTTTAGGGGACGGGTGAGTGTCAGGCTTCGGGGAAGTGTAAGGGTTAGGGTTCGGGCTAGGGTTAGGGTTAGGGGACGGGGACGGTTTAGGGTCCAGCTGAGGGTACGACAACGCTTTAGGGGGAGCGTACGTGTGAGGGTGCGGGTTAGTGTCAGCGTACGGGTTAGGATTAGGGGACGGGTGAGGGTCAGGCTTCGGGGAAGGGTTAGGGTTAGGGTTCGGGCTAGGGTTAGGGTTAGGGGACGGGGACGGTTTAGGGTCCAGGTGAGGGTACGACAACGCTTTAGGGGGAGCGTACGTGTGAGGGCGCGGGTTAGTGTCAGCGTACGGGTTAGGATTAGGGGACGGGTGAGGGTCAGGCTTCGGGGAAGGGTTAGGGTTAGGGTTCGGGCTAGGGTTAGGTTTAGGGGACGGGGACGGTTTAGGATCCAGGTGAGGGTACGACAACGCTTTAGGGGGAGCGTACGTGTGAGGGCGCGGGTTAGTGTCAGCGTACGGGTTAGGATTAGGGGACGGGTGAGTGTCAGGCTTCGGGGAAAGGTTAGGGTTAGGGTTCGGGCTAGGGTTAGGGTTAGGGGACGGGGACGGTTTAGGGTCCAGGTGAGGGTACGGCAACGCTTTAGGGGGAGCGTACGTGTGAGGGCGCGGGTTAGTGTCAGCGTACGGGTTAGGATTAGGGGACGGGTGAGGGTCAGGCTTCGGGGAAGGGTTAGGGTTAGGGTTCGGGCTAGGGTTAGGGTTAGGGGACGGGGACGGTTTAGGGTCCAGGTGAGGGTACGACAACGCTTTAGGGGGAGCGTACGTGTGAGGGCGCGGGTTAGTGTCAGCGTACGGGTTAGGTTTAGGGGACGGGTGAGGGTCAGGCTTCGGGGAAGGGTTAGGGTTAGGGTTCGGGCTAGGGTTAGGGTTAGGGGAAGGGGACGGTTTAGTGTCCAGCTGAGGGTACGACAACGCTTTAGGGGGAGCGTACGTGTGAGGGCGCGGGTTAGTGTCAGCGTACGGGTTAGGATAAGGGGACGGGTGAGTGTCAGGCTTCGGGGAAGGGTTAGGGTTAGGGTTCGGGCTAGGGTTAGGGTTAGGGGACGGGGACGGTTTAGGGTCCAGGTGAGGGTACGACAACGCTTTAGGGGGAGCGTACGTGTGACGGCGCGGGTTAGTGTCAGCGTACGGGTTAGGATTATGGGACGGGTGAGGGTCAGGTTTCGGGGAAGGGTTAGGGTTAGGGTTCGGGCTAGGGTTAGGGTTAGGGGACGGGGACGGTTTAGGGTCCAGGTGAGGGTACGACAACGCTTTAGGGGGAGCGTACGTGTGAGGGCGCGGGTTAGTGTCAGCGTACGGGTTAGGATGAGGGGACGGGTGAGGGTCAGGCTTCGGGGAAGGGTTAGGGTTAGGGTTCGGGCTAGGGTTAGGGTTAGGGGACGGGGACGGTTTAGGGTCCAGGTGAGGGTACGACAACGCTTTAGGGGGAGCGTACGTGTGAGGGCGCGGGTTAGTGTCAGCGTACGGGTTAGGATTAGGGGACGGGTGAGGGTCAGGCTTCGGGGAAGGGTTAGGGTTAGGGTTCGGGCTAGGGTTAGGGTTAGGGGACGGGGACGGTTTAGGGTCCAGGTGAGGGTACGACAACGCTTTAGGGGGAGCGTACGTGTGAGGGCGCGGGTTAGTGTCAGCGTACGGGTTAGGATGAGGGGACGGGTGAGGGTCAGGCTTCGGGGAAGGGTTAGAGTTAGGGATCGGGCTAGGGTTAGGGTTAGGGGACGGGGACGGTTTAGGGTCCAGGTGAGGGTACGACAACGCTTTAGGGGGAGCGTACGTGTGAGGGCGCGGGTTAGTGTCAGCGTACGGGTTAGGATTAGGGGACGGGTGAGGGTCAGGCTTCGGGGAAGGGTTAGGGTTAGGGTTCGGGCTAGGGTTAGGGTTAGGGGACGGGGACGGTTTAGGGTCCAGGTGAGGGTACGGCAACGCTTTAGGGGGAGCGTACGTGTGAGGGCGCGGGTTAGTGTCAGCGTACGGGTTAGGATTAGGGGACGGGTGAGGGTCAGGCTTCGGGGAAGTGTTAGGGTTAGGGTTCGGGCTAGGGTTAGGGTTAGGGGACGGGGACGGTTTAGGGTCCTGGTGAGGGTACGGCAACGCTTTAGGGGGAGCGTACGTGTGAGGGCGCGGGTTAGTGTCAGCGTACGGGTTAGGATTAGGGGACGGGTGAGGGTCAGGCTTCGGGGAATGGTTAGGGTTAGGTTTCGGGCTAGGGTTAGGGTTAGGGGACGGGGACGGTTTAGGGTCCAGGTGAGGGTACGACAACGCTTTAGGGGGAGCGTACGTGTGAGGGCGCGGGTTAGTGTCAGCGTACGGGTTAGGTTTAGGGGACGGGTGAGGGTCAGGCTTCGGGGAAGGTTTAGGGTTAGGGTTCGGGCTAGGGTTAGGGTTAGGGGAAGGGGACGGTTTAGGGTCCAGCTGAGGGTACGACAACGCTTTAGGGGGAGCGTACGTGTGAGGGCGCGGGTTAGTGTCAGCGTACGGGTTAGGATTAGGGGACGGGTGAGGGTCAGGCTTCGGGGAAGGGTTAGGGTTAGGGTTCGGGCTAGGGTTAGGGTTAGGGGACGGGGACGGTTTAGGGTCCAGGTGAGGGTACGACAACGCTTTAGGGGGAGCGTACGTGTGAGGGCGCGGGTTAGTGTCAGCGTACGGGTTAGGATTAGGGGACGGGTGAGGGTCAGGCTTCGGGGAAGGGTTAGGTTTAGGGTTCGGGCTAGGGTTAGTGTTAGGGGAAGGGGACGGTTTAGGGTCCAGGTGAGGGTACGACAACGCTTTAGGGGGAGCGTACGTGTGAGGGCGCGGGTTAGTGTCAGCGTACGGGTTAGGATTAGGGGACGGGTGAGGGTCAGGCTTCGGGGAAGGGTTAGGGTTAGGGTTCGGGCTAGGGTTAGGGTTAGGGGACGGGGACGGTTTAGGGTCCAGGTGAGGGTACGACAACGCTTTAGGGGGAGCGTACGTGTGAGGGCGCGGGTTAGTGTCAGCGTACGGGTTAGGATGAGGGGACGGGTGAGGGTCAGGCTTCGGGGAAGGGTTAGGGTTAGGGTTCGGGCTAGGGTTAGGGTTAGGGGACGGGGACGGTTTAGGGTCCAGGTGAGGGTACGACAACGCTTTAGGGGGAGCGTACGTGTGAGGGCGCGGGTTAGTGTCAGCGTACGGGTTTGTATTAGGGGACGGGTGAGGGTCAGGCTTCGGGGAAGGGATAGGGTTAGGGTTCGGGCTAGGGTTAGGGTTAGGGGACGGGGACGGTTTAGGGTCCAGGTGAGGGTACGACAACGCTTTAGGGGGAGCGTACGTGTGAGGGCGCGGGTTAGTGTCAGCGTACGGGTTAGGATTAGGGGACGGGTGAGGATCAGGCTTCGGGGAAGGGTTAGGATTAGGGTTCGGACTAGGGTTAGGGTTAGGGGACGGGGACGGTTTAGGGTCCAGGTGAGGGTACGACAACGCTTTAGGGGGAGCGTACGTGTGAGGGCGCGGGTTAGTGTCAGCGTACGGGTTAGGATTAGGGGACGGGTGAGGGTCAGGCTTCGGGGAAGTGTTAGGGTTAGGGTTTGGGCTAGGGTTAGGGTTAGGGGACGGGGACGGTTTAGGGTCCAGGTGAGGGTACGACAACGCTTTAGGGGGAGCGTACGTGTGAGGGCGCGGGTTAGTGTCAGCGTACGGGTTATGATTAGGGGACGGTTGAGGGTCAGGCTTCGGGGAAGGTTTAGGGTTAGGGTTCGGGCTAGGGTTAGGGTTAGGGGACGGGGACAGTTTAGGGTCCAGGTGAGGGTACGGCAACGCTTTATGGGGAGGGTACGTGTGAGGGCGCGGGTTAGTGTCAGCGTACGGGTTAGGATTAGGGGACGGGTAAGGGTCAGGCTTCGGGGAAGGGTTAGGGATAGGGTTCGGGCTAGGGTTAGGGTTAGGGGACGGGGACGGTTTAGGGTCCAGGTGAGGGTACGGCAACGCTTTAGGTGGAGCGTACGTGTGAGGGCGCGGGTTAGTGTCAGCGTACGGGTTAGGTTTAGGGGACGGGTGAGGGTCAGGCTTCGGGGAAGGGTAAGGGTTAGGGTTCGGGCTAGGGTTAGGGTTAGGGGACGGGGACGGTTTAGGGTCCAGCTGAGGGTACGACAACGCTTTAGGGGGAGCGAACGTGTGAGGGCGCGGGTTAGTGTCAGCGTACGGGTTAGGATTAGGGGACGGGTGAGGGTCAGGCTTCGGGGAAGGGTTAGGGTTAGGGTTCGGGCTAGGGTTAGGGTTAGGGGACGGGGACGGTTTAGGGTCCAGGTGAGGGTACGACAACGCTTTAGGGGGAGCGTACGTGTGAGGGCGCGGGTTAGTGTCAGCGTACGGGTTAGCATTAGGGGACGGGTGAGGGTCAGGCTTCGGGGAAGGGTTAGGGTTAGGGTTCGGGCTAGGGTTAGGGTTAGGGGACGGGGACGGTTTAGGGTCCAGGTGAGGGTACGACAACGCTTTAGGGGGAGCGTACGTGTGAGGGCGCGGGTTAGTGTCAGCGTACGGGTTAGGATGAGGGGACGGGTGAGGGTCAGGCTTCGGGGAAGGGTTAGGGTTAGGGTTCGGGCTAGGCTTAGGGTTAGGGGACGGGGACGGTTTAGGGTCCAGGTGAGGGTACGACAACGCTTTAGGGGGAGCGTACGTGTGAGGGCGCGGGTTAGTGTCAGCGTACGGGTTTGTATTAGGGGACGGGTGAGGGTCAGGCTTCGGGGAAGGGATAGGGTTAGGGTTCGGGCTAGGGTTAGGGTTAGGGGACGGGGACGGTTTAGGGTCCAGGTGAGGGTACGACAACGCTTTAGGGGGAGCGTACGTGTGAGGGCGCGGGTTAGTGTCAGCGTACGGGTTAGGATTAGGGGACGGGTGAGGATCAGGCTTCGGGGAAGGGTTAGGATTAGGGTTCGGACTAGGGTTAGGGTTAGGGGACGGGGACGGTTTAGGGTCCAGGTGAGGGTACGACAACGCTTTAGGGGGAGCGTACGTGTGAGGGCGCGGGTTAGTGTCAGCGTACGGGTTAGGATTAGGGGACGGGTGAGGGTCAGGCTTCGGGGAAGTGTTAGGGTTAGGGTTTGGGCTAGGGTTAGGGTTAGGGGACGGGGACGGTTTAGGGTCCAGGTGAGGGTACGACAACGCTTTAGGGGGAGCGTACGTGTGAGGGCGCGGGTTAGTGTCAGCGTACGGGTTATGATTAGGGGACGGTTGAGGGTCAGGCTTCGGGGAAGGTTTAGGGTTAGGGTTCGGGCTAGGGTTAGGGTTAGGGGACGGGGACAGTTTAGGGTCCAGGTGAGGGTACGGCAACGCTTTATGGGGAGGGTACGTGTGAGGGCGCGGGTTAGTGTCAGCGTACGGGTTAGGATTAGGGGACGGGTAAGGGTCAGGCTTCGGGGAAGGGTTAGGGATAGGGTTCGGGCTAGGGTTAGGGTTAGGGGACGGGGACGGTTTAGGGTCCAGGTGAGGGTACGGCAACGCTTTAGGTGGAGCGTACGTGTGAGGGCGCGGGTTAGTGTCAGCGTACGGGTTAGGTTTAGGGGACGGGTGAGGGTCAGGCTTCGGGGAAGGGTAAGGGTTAGGGTTCGGGCTAGGGTTAGGGTTAGGGGACGGGGACGGTTTAGGGTCCAGCTGAGGGTACGACAACGCTTTAGGGGGAGCGAACGTGTGAGGGCGCGGGTTAGTGTCAGCGTACGGGTTAGGATTAGGGGACGGGTGAGGGTCAGGCTTCGGGGAAGGGTTAGGGTTAGGGTTCGGGCTAGGGTTAGGGTTAGGGGACGGGGACGGTTTAGGGTCCAGGTGAGGGTACGACAACGCTTTAGGGGGAGCGTACGTGTGAGGGCGCGGGTTAGTGTCAGCGTACGGGTTAGCATTAGGGGACGGGTGAGGGTCAGGCTTCGGGGAAGGGTTAGGGTTAGGGTTCGGGCTAGGGTTAGGGTTAGGGGACGGGGACGGTTTAGGGTCCAGGTGAGGGTACGACAACGCTTTAGGGGGAGCGTACGTGTGAGGGCGCGGGTTAGTGTCAGCGTACGGGTTAGGATGAGGGGACGGGTGAGGGTCAGGCTTCGGGGAAGGGTTAGGGTTAGGGTTCGGGCTAGGCTTAGGGTTAGGGGACGGGGACGGTTTAGGGTCCAGGTGAGGGTACGACAATGCTTTAAGGGGAGCGTACGTGTGAGGGCGTGGGTTAGTGTCAGCGTACGGGTTAGTATTAGGGGACGTGTGAGGGTCAGGCTTCGGTGAAGTGTTAGGGTTAGGGTTCGGGCTAGGGTTAGGGTTAGGGGACGGGGACGGTTTAGGGTCCAGTTGAGGGTACGACAACGCTTTAGGGGGAGCGAACGTGTGAGGGCGCGGGTTAGTGTCAGCGTACGGGTTAGGATTAGGGGACGGGTGAGAGTCAGGCTTCGGGGAAGGGTTAGGGTTAGGGTTCGGGCTAGGGTTAGGGTTAGGGGACGGGGACGGTTTAGGGTCCAGGTGAGGGTACGGCAACGCTTTAGGGGGAGCGTACGTGTGAGGGCGCGGGTTAGTGTCAGCGTACGGGTTAGGATTAGGGGACGGGTGAGGGTCAGGCTTCGGGGAAGGGTTAGGGTTAGGGTTCGGGCTAGGGTTAGGGTTAGGGGACGGGGACGGTTTAGGGTCCAGGTGAGGGTACGACAACGCTTTAGGGGGAGCGTACGTGTGAGGGCGCGGGTTAGTGTCAGCGTACGGGTTAGGTTTAGGGGACGGGTGAGGGTCAGGCTTCGGGGAAGGGTTAGGGTTAGGGTTCGGGCTAGGGTTAGGGTTAGGGGACGGGGACGGTTTAGGGTCCAGCTGAGGGTACGACAACGCTTTAGGGGGAGCGTACGTGTGAGGGCGTGGGTTAGTGTCAGCGTACGGGTTAGGATTAGGGGACGGGTGAGGATCAGGCTTCGGGGAAGGGTTAGGGTTTGGGTTCGGGCTAGGGTTAGGGTTAGGGGACGGGGACGGTTTAGGGTCCAGGTGAGGGTACGACAACGCTTTAGGGGGAGCGTACGTGTGAGGGCGCGGGTTAGTGTCAGCGTACGGGTTAGGATTAGGGGACGGGTGAGGGTCAGGCTTCGGGGAAGGTTTAGGGTTAGGGTTCGGGCTAGGGTTAGGGTTAGGGGACGGGGACGGTTTAGGGTCCAGGTGAGGGTACGACAACGCTTTAGGGGGAGCGTACGTGTGAGGGCGCGGGTTAGTGTCAGCGTACGGGTTAGGATGAGGGGATGGGTGAGGGTCAGGCTTCGGGGAAGGGTTAGGGTTAGGGTTCGGGCTAGGGTTAGGGTTAGGGGAAGGGGACGGTTTAGTGTCCAGCTGAGGGTACGACAACGCTTTAGGGGGAGCGTACGTGTGAGGGCGCGGGTTAGTGTCAGCGTACGGGTTAGGTTTAGGGGACGGGTGAGGGTCAGGCTTCGGGGAAGGTTTAGGGTTAGGGTTCGGGCTAGGGTTAGGGTTAGGGGAAGGGGACGGTTTAGGGTCCAGCTGAGGGTACGACAACGCTTTAGGGGGAGCGTACGTGTGAGGGCGCGGGTTAGTGTCAGCGTACGGGTTAGGATTAGGGGACGTGTGAGGGTCAGGCTTCGGGGAAGGGTTAGGGTTAGGGTTCGGGCTAGGGTTAGGGTTAGGGGACGGGGACGGTTTAGGGTCCAGGTGAGGGTACGACAACGCTTTAGGGGGAGCGTACGTGTGAGGGCGCGGGTTAGTGTCAGCGTACGGGTTAGGATGAGGGGACGGGTGAGGGTCAGGCTTCGGGGAAGGGTTAGAGTTAGGGATCGGGCTAGGGTTAGGGTTAGGGGACGGGGACGGTTTAGGGTCCAGGTGAGGGTACGACAACGCTTTAGGGGGAGCGTACGTGTGAGGGCGTGGGTTAGTGTCAGCGTACGGGTTAGGATTAGGGGACGGGTGAGGGTCAGGCTTCGGGGAAGGGTTAGGGTTAGGGTTCGGGCTAGGGTTAGGGTTAGGGGACGGGGACGGTTTAGGGTCCAGGTGAGGGTACGGCAACGCTTTAGGGGGAGCGTACGTGTGAGGGCGCGGGTTAGTGTCAGCGTACGGGTTAGGATTAGGGGACGGGTGAGGGTCAGGCTTCGGGGAAGTGTTAGGGTTAGGGTTCGGGCTAGGGTTAGGGTTAGGGGACGGGGACGGTTTAGGGTCCTGGTGAGGGTACGGCAACGCTTTAGGGGGAGCGTACGTGTGAGGGCGCGGGTTAGTGTCAGCGTACGGGTTAGGATTAGGGGACGGGTGAGGGTCAGGCTTCGGGGAATGGTTAGGGTTAGGTTTCGGGCTAGGGTTAGGGTTAGGGGACGGGGACGGTTTAGGGTCCAGGTGAGAGTACGACAACGCTTTAGGGGGAGCCTACGTGTGAGGGCGCGGGTTAGTGTCAGCGTACGGGTTAGGTTTAGGGGACGGGTGAGGGTCAGGCTTCGGGGAAGGTTTAGGGTTAGGGTTCGGGCTAGGGTTAGGGTTAGGGGAAGGGGACGGTTTAGGGTCCAGCTGAGGGTACGACAACGCTTTAGGGGGAGCGTACGTGTGAGGGCGCGGGTTAGTGTCAGCGTACGGGTTAGGATTAGGGGACGGGTGAGGGTCAGGCTTCGGGGAAGGGTTAGGGTTAGGGTTCGGGCTAGGGTTAGTGTTAGGGGACGGGGACGGTTTAGGGTCCAGGTGAGGGTACGACAACGCTTTAGGGGGAGCGTACGTGTGAGGGCGCGGGTTAGTGTCAGCGTACGGGTTAGGATTAGGGGACGGGTGAGGGTCAGGCTTCGGGGAAGGGTTAGGGTTAGGGTTCGGGCTAGGGTTAGGGTTAGGGGACGGGGACGGTTTAGGGTCCAGGTGAGGGTACGACAACGCTTTAGGGGGAGCGTACGTGTGAGGGCGCGGGTTAGTGTCAGCGTACGGGTTAGGATTAGGGGACGGGTGAGGGTCAGGCTTCGGGGAAGGGTTAGGGTTAGGGTTCGGGCTAGGGTTAGTGTTAGGGGACGGGGACGGTTTAGGGTCCAGGTGAGGGTACGACAACGCTTTAGGGGGAGCGTACGTGTGAGGGCGCGGGTTAGTGTCAGCGTACGGGTTAGGATTAGGGGACGGGTGAGGGTCAGGCTTCGGGGAAGGGTTAGGGTTAGGGTTCGGGCTAGGGTTAGGGTTAGGGGACGGGGACGGTTTAGGGTCCAGGTGAGGGTACGACAACGCTTTAGGGGGAGCGTACGTGTGAGGGCGCGGGTTAGTGTCAGCGTACGGGTTAGGATGAGGGGACGGGTGAGGGTCAGGCTTCGGGGAAGGGTTAGGGTTAGGGTTCGGGCTAGGGTTAGGGTTAGGGGACGGGGACGGTTTAGGGTCCAGGTGAGGGTACGACAACGCTTTAGGGGGAGCGTACGTGTGAGGGCGCGGGTTAGTGTCAGCGTACGGGTTAGGATTAGGGGACGGGTGAGGGTCAGGCTTCGGGGAAGGGTTAGGGTTAGGGTTCGGGCTAGGGTTAGGGTTAGGGGACGGGGACGGTTTAGGGTCCAGGTGAGGGTACGACAACGCTTTAGGGGGAGCGTACGTGTGAGGGCGCGGGTTAGTGTCAGCGTACGGGTTAGGATGAGGGGACGGGTGAGGGTCAGGCTTCGGGGAAGGGTTAGGGTTAGGGTTCGGGCTAGGGTTAGGGTTAGGGGACGGGGACGGTTTAGGGTCCAGGTGAGGGTACGACAATGCTTTAAGGGGAGCGTACGTGTGAGGGCGTGGGTTAGTGTCAGCGTACGGGTTAGTATTAGGGGACGTGTGAGGGTCAGGCTTCGGTGAAGTGTTAGGGTTAGGGTTCGGGCTAGGGTTAGGGTTAGGGGACGGGGACGGTTTAGGGTCCAGTTGAGGGTACGACAACGCTTTAGGGGGAGCGAACGTGTGAGGGCGCGGGTTAGTGTCAGCGTACGGGTTAGGATTAGGGGACGGGTGAGAGTCAGGCTTCGGGGAAGGGTTAGGGTTAGGGTTCGGGCTAGGGTTAGGGTTAGGGGACGGGGACGGTTTAGGGTCCAGGTGAGGGTACGGCAACGCTTTAGGGGGAGCGTACGTGTGAGGGCGCGGGTTAGTGTCAGCGTACGGGTTAGGATTAGGGGACGGGTGAGGGTCAGGCTTCGGGGAAGGGTTAGGGTTAGGGTTCGGGCTAGGGTTAGGGTTAGGGGACGGGGACGGTTTAGGGTCCAGGTGAGGGTACGACAACGCTTTAGGGGGAGCGTACGTGTGAGGGCGCGGGTTAGTGTCAGCGTACGGGTTAGGTTTAGGGGACGGGTGAGGGTCAGGCTTCGGGGAAGGGTTAGGGTTAGGGTTCGGGCTAGGGTTAGGGTTAGGGGACGGGGACGGTTTAGGGTCCAGCTGAGGGTACGACAACGCTTTAGGGGGAGCGTACGTGTGAGGGCGTGGGTTAGTGTCAGCGTACGGGTTAGGATTAGGGGACGGGTGAGGGTCAGGCTTCGGGGAAGGGTTAGGGTTTGGGTTCGGGCTAGGGTTAGGGTTAGGGGACGGGGACGGTTTAGGGTCCAGGTGAGGGTACGACAACGCTTTAGGGGGAGCGTACGTGTGAGGGCGCGGGTTAGTGTCAGCGTACGGGTTAGGATTAGGGGACGGGTGAGGGTCAGGCTTCGGGGAAGGTTTAGGGTTAGGGTTCGGGCTAGGGTTAGGGTTAGGGGACGGGGACGGTTTAGGGTCCAGGTGAGGGTACGACAACGCTTTAGGGGGAGCGTACGTGTGAGGGCGCGGGTTAGTGTCAGCGTACGGGTTAGGATGAGGGGACGGGTGAGGGTCAGGCTTCGGGGAAGGGTTAGGGTTAGGGTTCGGGCTAGGGTTAGGGTTAGGGGAAGGGGACGGTTTAGTGTCCAGCTGAGGGTACGACAACGCTTTAGGGGGAGCGTACGTGTGAGGGCGCGGGTTAGTGTCAGCGTACGGGTTAGGTTTAGGGGACGGGTGAGGGTCAGGCTTCGGGGAAGGTTTAGGGTTAGGGTTCGGGCTAGGGTTAGGGTTAGGGGAAGGGGACGGTTTAGGGTCCAGCTGAGGGTACGACAACGCTTTAGGGGGAGCGTACGTGTGAGGGCGCGGGTTAGTGTCAGCGTACGGGTTAGGATTAGGGGACGGGTGAGGGTCAGGCTTCGGGGAAGGGTTAGGGTTAGGGTTCGGGCTAGGGTTAGGGTTAGGGGACGGGGACGGTTTAGGGTCCAGGTGAGGGTACGACAACGCTTTAGGGGGAGCGTACGTGTGAGGGCGCGGGTTAGTGTCAGCGTACGGGTTAGGATGAGGGGACGGGTGAGGGTCAGGCTTCGGGGAAGGGTTAGAGTTAGGGATCGGGCTAGGGTTAGGGTTAGGGGACGGGGACGGTTTAGGGTCCAGGTGAGGGTACGACAACGCTTTAGGGGGAGCGTACGTGTGAGGGCGTGGGTTAGTGTCAGCGTACGGGTTAGGATTAGGGGACGGGTGAGGGTCAGGCTTCGGGGAAGGGTTAGGGTTAGGGTTCGGGCTAGGGTTAGGGTTAGGGGACGGGGACGGTTTAGGGTCCAGGTGAGGGTACGGCAACGCTTTAGGGGGAGCGTACGTGTGAGGGCGCGGGTTAGTGTCAGCGTACGGGTTAGGATTAGGGGACGGGTGAGGGTCAGGCTTCGGGGAAGTGTTAGGGTTAGGGTTCGGGCTAGGGTTAGGGTTAGGGGACGGGGACGGTTTAGGGTCCAGGTGAGGGTACGACAACGCTTTAGGGGGAGCGTACGTGTGAGGGCGCGGGTTAGTGTCAGCGTACGGGTTAGGTTTAGGGGACGGGTGAGGGTCAGGCTTCGGGGAAGGTTTAGGGTTAGGGTTCGGGCTAGGGTTAGGGTTAGGGGAAGGGGACGGTTTAGGGTCCAGCTGAGGGTACGACAACGCTTTAGGGGGAGCGTACGTGTGAGGGCGCGGGTTAGTGTCAGCGTACGGGTTAGGATTAGGGGACGGGTGAGGGTCAGGCTTCGGGGAAGGGTTAGGGTTAGGGTTCGGGCTAGGGTTAGTGTTAGGGGACGGGGACGGTTTAGGGTCCAGGTGAGGGTACGACAACGCTTTAGGGGGAGCGTACGTGTGAGGGCGCGGGTTAGTGTCAGCGTACGGGTTAGGATTAGGGGACGGGTGAGGGTCAGGCTTCGGGGAAGGGTTAGGGTTAGGGTTCGGGCTAGGGTTAGGGTTAGGGGACGGGGACGGTTTAGGGTCCAGGTGAGGGTACGACAACGCTTTAGGGGGAGCGTACGTGTGAGGGCGCGGGTTAGTGTCAGCGTACGGGTTAGGATGAGGGGACGGGTGAGGGTCAGGCTTCGGGGAAGGGTTAGGGTTAGGGTTCGGGCTAGGGTTAGGGTTAGGGGACGGGGACGGTTTAGGGTCCAGGTGAGGGTACGACAACGCTTTAGGGGGAGCGTACGTGTGAGGGCGCGGGTTAGTGTCAGCGTACGGGTTAGGATTAGGGGACGGGTGAGGGTCAGGCTTCGGGGAAGGGTTAGGGTTAGGGTTCGGGCTAGGGTTAGGGTTAGGGGACGGGGACGGTTTAGGGTCCAGGTGAGGGTACGACAACGCTTTAGGGGGAGCGTACGTGTGAGGGCGCGGGTTAGTGTCAGCGTACGGGTTAGGATGAGGGGACGGGTGAGGGTCAGGCTTCGGGGAAGGGTTAGAGTTAGGGATCGGGCTAGGGTTAGGGTTAGGGGACGGGGACGGTTTAGGGTCCAGGTGAGGGTACGACAACGCTTTAGGGGGAGCGTACGTGTGAGGGCGCGGGTTAGTGTCAGCGTACGGGTTAGGATTAGGGGACGGGTGAGGGTCAGGCTTCGGGGAAGGGTTAGGGTTAGGGTTCGGGCTAGGGTTAGGGTTAGGGGACGGGGACGGTTTAGGGTCCAGGTGAGGGTACGGCAACGCTTTAGGGGGAGCGTACGTGTGAGGGCGCGGGTTAGTGTCAGCGTACGGGTTAGGATTAGGGGACGGGTGAGGGTCAGGCTTCGGGGAAGTGTTAGGGTTAGGGTTCGGGCTAGGGTTAGGGTTAGGGGACGGGGACGATTTAGGGTCCTGGTGAGGGTACGGCAACGCTTTAGGGGGAGCGTACGTGTGAGGGCGCGGGTTAGTGTCAGCGTACGGGTTAGGATTAGGGGACGGGTGAGGGTCAGGCTTCGGGGAATGGTTAGGGTTAGGTTTCGGGCTAGGGTTAGGGTTAGGGGACGGGGACGGTTTAGGGTCCAGGTGAGGGTACGACAACGCTTTAGGGGGAGCGTACGTGTGAGGGCGCGGGTTAGTGTCAGCGTACGGGTTAGGTTTAGGGGACGGGTGAGGGTCAGGCTTCGGGGAAGGTTTAGGGTTAGGGTTCGGGCTAGGGTTAGGGTTAGGGGAAGGGGACGGTTTAGGGTCCAGCTGAGGGTACGACAACGCTTTAGGGGGAGCGTACGTGTGAGGGCGCGGGTTAGTGTCAGCGTACGGGTTAGGATTAGGGGACGGGTGAGGGTCAGGCTTCGGGGAAGGGTTAGGGTTAGGGTTCGGGCTAGGGTTAGTGTTAGGGGACGGGGACGGTTTAGGGTCCAGGTGAGGGTACGACAACGCTTTAGGGGGAGCGTACGTGTGAGGGCGCGGGTTAGTGTCAGCGTACGGGTTAGGATTAGGGGACGGGTGAGGGTCAGGCTTCGGGGAAGGGTTAGGGTTAGGGTTCGGGCTAGGGTTAGGGTTAGGGGACGGGGACGGTTTAGGGTCCAGGTGAGGGTACGACAACGCTTTAGGGGGAGCGTACGTGTGAGGGCGCGGGTTAGTGTCAGCGTACGGGTTAGGATTAGGGGACGGGTGAGGGTCAGGCTTCGGGGAAGGGTTAGGGTTAGGGTTCGGGCTAGGGTTAGGGTTAGGGGACGGGGACGGTTTAGGGTCCAGGTGAGGGTACGACAACGCTTTAGGGGGATCGTACGTGTGAGGGCGCGGGTTAGTGTCAGCGTACGGGTTAGGATTAGGGGACGGGTGAGGGTCAGGCTTCGGGGAAGTGTTAGGGTTAGGGTTTGGGCTAGGGTTAGGGTTAGGGGACGGGGACGGTTTAGGGTCCAGGTGAGGGTACGACAACGCTTTAGGGGGAGCGTACGTGTGAGGGCGCGGGTTAGTGTCAGCGTACGGGTTAGGATTAGGGGACGGGTGAGGGTCAGGCTTCGGGGAAGTGTTAGGGTTAGTGTTCGGGCTAGGGTTAGGGTTAGGGGACAGGGACGGTTTAGGGTCCTGGTGAGGGTACGGCAACGCTTTAGGGGGAGCGTACGTTTGAGGGCGCGGGTTAGTGTCAGCGTACGGGTTAGGATTAGGGGACGGGTGAGGGTCAGGCTTCGAGGAAGGTTTAGGGTTAGGGTTCGGGCTAGGGTTAGGGTTAGGGGAAGGGGACGGTTTAGGGTCCAGGTGAGGGTACGGCAACGCTTTAGGGGGAGCGTACGTGTGAGGGCGCGGGTTAGTGTCAGCGTACGGGTTAGGATTAGGGGACGGGTGAGGGTCAGGCTTCGGGGAAGTGTTAGGGATAGGGTTCGGGCTAGGGTTAGGGTTAGGGGACGGGGACGGTTTAGGGTCCAGGTGAGGGTACGGCAACGCTTTAGGTGGAGCGTACGTGTGAGGGCGCGGGTTAGTGTCAGCGTACGGGTTAGGTTTAGGGGACGGGTGAGGGTCAGGCTTCGGGGAAGTGTAAGGGTTAGGGTTCGGGCTAGGGTTAGGGTTAGGGGACGGGGACGGTTTAGGGTCCAGCTGAGGGTACGACAACGCTTTAGGGGGAGCGTACGTGTGAGGGTGCGGGTTAGTGTCAGCGTACGGGTTAGGATTAGGGGACGGGTGAGGGTCAGGCTTCGGGGAAGGGTTAGGGTTAGGGTTCGGGCTAGGGTTAGGGTTAGGGGAAGGGGACGGTTTAGTGTCCAGCTGAGGGTACGACAACGCTTTAGGGGGAGCGTACGTGTGAGGGCGCGGGTTAGTGTCAGCGTACGGGTTAGGATTAGGGGACGGGTGAGGGTCAGGCTTCGGGGAAGGGTTAGGGTTAGGGTTCGGGCTAGGGTTAGGGTTAGGGGACGGGGACGGTTTAGGGTCCAGGTGAGGGTACGACAACGCTTTAGGGGGAGCGTACGTGTGACGGCGCGGGTTAGTGTCAGCGTACGGGTTAGGATTAGGGGACGGGTGAGTGTCAGGCTTCGGGGAAAGGTTAGGGTTAGGGTTCGGGCTAGGGTTAGGGTTAGGGGACGGGGACGGTTTAGGGTCCAGGTGAGGGTACGACAACGCTTTAGGGGGAGCGTACGTGTGAGGGCGCGGGTTAGTGTCAGCGTACGGGTTAGGATGAGGGGACGGGTGAGGGTCAGGCTTCGGGGAAGGGTTAGGGTTAGGGTTCGGGCTAGGGTTAGGGTTAGGGGACGGGGACGGTTTAGGGTCCAGGTGAGGGTACGACAACGCTTTAGGGGGAGCGTACGTGTGAGGGCGCGGGTTAGTGTCAGCGTACGGGTTAGGTTTAGGGGACGGGTGAGGGTCAGGCTTCGGGGAAGGGTTAGGGTTAGGGTTCGGGCTAGGGTTAGGGTTAGGGGACGGGGACGGTTTAGTGTCCAGCTGAGGGTACGACAACGCTTTAGGGGGAGCGTACGTGTGAGGGCGCGGGTTAGTGTCAGCGTACGGGTTAGGATGAGGGGACGGGTGAGTGTCAGGCTTCGGGGAAGGGTTAGGGTTAGGGTTCGGGCTAGGGTTAGGGTTAGGGGACGGGGACGGTTTAGGGTCCAGGTGAGGGTACGACAACGCTTTAGGGGGAGCGTACGTGTGACGGCGCGGGTTAGTGTCAGCGTATGGGTTAGGATTATGGGACGGGTGAGGGTCAGGTTTCGGGGAAGGGTTAGGGTTAGGGTTCGGGCTAGGGTTAGGGTTAGGGGACGGGGACGGTTTAGGGTCCAGGTGAGGGTACGACAACGCTTTAGGGGGAGCGTACGTGTGAGGGCGCGGGTTAGTGTCAGCGTACGGGTTAGGATGAGGGGACGGGTGAGGGTCAGGCTTCGGGGAAGGGTTAGGGTTAGGGTTCGGGCTAGGGTTAGGGTTAGGGGACGGGGACGGTTTAGGGTCCAGGTGAGGGTACGACAACGCTTTAGGGGGAGCGTACGTGTGAGGGCGCGGGTTAGTGTCAGCGTACGGGTTAGGATTAGGGGACGGGTGAGGGTCAGGCTTCGGGGAAGGGTTAGGGTTAGGGTTCGGGCTAGGGTTAGGGTTAGGGGACGGGGACGGTTTAGGGTCCAGGTGAGGGTACGACAACGCTTTAGGGGGAGCGTACGTGTGAGGGCGCGGGTTAGTGTCAGCGTACGGGTTAGGATGAGGGGACGGGTGAGGGTCAGGCTTCGGGGAAGGGTTAGAGTTAGGGATCGGGCTAGGGTTAGGGTTAGGGGACGGGGACGGTTTAGGGTCCAGGTGAGGGTACGACAACGCTTTAGGGGGAGCGTACGTGTGAGGGCGCGGGTTAGTGTCAGCGTACGGGTTAGGATTAGGGGACGGGTGAGGGTCAGGCTTCGGGGAAGGGTTAGGGTTAGGGTTCGGGCTAGGGTTAGGGTTAGGGGACGGGGACGGTTTAGGGTCCAGGTGAGGGTACGGCAACGCTTTAGGGGGAGCGTACGTGTGAGGGCGCGGGTTAGTGTCAGCGTACGGGTTAGGATTAGGGGACGGGTGAGGGTCAGGCTTCGGGGAAGTGTTAGGGTTAGGGTTCGGGCTAGGGTTAGGGTTAGGGGACGGGGACGGTTTAGGGTCCTGGTGAGGGTACGACAACGCTTTAGGGGGAGCGTACGTGTGAGGGCGCGGGTTAGTGTCAGCGTACGGGTTAGGATTAGGGGACGGGTGAGGGTCAGGCTTCGGGGAAGGTTTAGGGTTAGGGTTCGGGCTAGGGTTAGGGTTAGGGGAAGGGGACGGTTTAGGGTCCAGGTGAGGGTACGACAACGCTTTAGGGGGAGCGTACGTGTGAGGGCGCGGGTTAGTGTCAGCGTACGGGTTACGATTAGGGGACGGGTGAGGGTCAGGCTTCGGGGAAGGGTTAGGGTTAGGGTTCGGGCTAGGGTTAGGGTTAGGGGACGGGGACGGTTTAGGGTCCAGGTGAGGGTACGGCAACGCTTTAGGGGGAGCGTACGTGTGAGGGCGCGGGTTAGTGTCAGCGTATGGGTTAGGATTAGGGGACGGGTGAGGGTCAGGCTTCGGGGAAGGGTTAGGGTTAGGGTTCGGGCTAGGGTTAGTGTTAGGGGACGGGGACGGTTTAGGGTCCAGGTGAGGGTACGACAACGCTTTAGGGGGAGCGTACGTGTGAGGGCGCGGGTTAGTGTCAGCGTACGGGTTAGGATTAGGGGACGGGTGAGGGTCAGGCTTCGGGGAAGGGTTAGGGTTAGGGTTCGGCCTAGGGTTAGGGTTAGGGGACGGGGACGGTTTAGGGTCCAGGTGAGGGTACGACAACGCTTTAGGGGGAGCGTACGTGTGAGGGCGCGGGTTAGTGTCAGCGTACGGGTTAGGATTAGGGGACGGGTGAGGGTCAGGCTTCGGGGAAGGGTTAGGGTTAGGGTTCGGGCTAGGGTTAGGGTTAGGGGACGGGGACGGTTTAGGGTCCAGCTGAGGGTACGACAACGCTTTAGGGGGAGCGTACGTGTGAGGGCGCGGGTTAGTGTCAGCGTACGGGTTAGGATTAGGGGACGGGTGAGGGTCAGGCTTCGGGGAAGGGTTAGGGTTAGGGTTCGGGCTAGGGTTAGGGTTAGGGGACGGGGACGGTTTAGGGTCCAGGTGAGGGTACGGCAACGCTTTAGGGGGAGCGTACGTGTGAGGGCGCGGGTTAGTGTCAGCGTACGGGTTAGGATTAGGGGACGGGTGAGGGTCAGGCTTCGGGGAAGGGTTAGGGTTAGGTTTCAGGCTAGGGTTAGGGTTAGGGGACGGGGACGGTTTAGGGTCCAGGTGAGGGTACGACAACGCTTTAGGGGGAGCGTACGTGTGAGGGCGCGGGTTAGTGTCAGCGTACGGGTTAGGTTTAGGGGACGGGTGAGGGTCAGGCTTCGGGGAAGGGTTAGGGTTAGGGTTCGGGCTAGGGTTAGGGTTAGGGGAAGGGGACGGTTTAGTGTCCAGCTGAGGGTACGACAACGCTTTAGGGGGAGCGTACGTGTGAGGGCGCGGGTTAGTGTCAGCGTACGGGTTAGGATTAGGGGACGGGTGAGTGTCAGGCTTCGGGGAAGGGTTAGGGTTAGGGTTCGGGCTAGGGTTAGGGTTAGGGGACGGGGACGGTTTAGGGTCCAGGTGAGGGTACGACAACGCTTTAGGGGGAGCGTACGTGTGACGGCGCGGGTTAGTGTCAGCGTATGGGTTAGGATTATGGGACGGGTGAGGGTCAGGTTTCGGGGAAGGGTTAGGGTTAGGGTTCGGGCTAGGGTTAGGGTTAGGGGACGGGGACGGTTTAGGGTCCAGGTGAGGGTACGACAACGCTTTAGGGGGAGCGTACGTGTGAGGGCGCGGGTTAGTGTCAGCGTACGGGTTAGGATGAGGGGACGGGTGAGGGTCAGGCTTCGGGGAAGGGTTAGGGTTAGGGTTCGGGCTAGGGTTAGGGTTAGGGGACGGGGACGGTTTAGGGTCCAGGTGAGGGTACGACAACGCTTTAGGGGGAGCGTACGTGTGAGGGCGCGGGTTAGTGTCAGCGTACGGGTTAGGATTAGGGGACGGGTGAGGGTCAGGCTTCGGGGAAGGGTTAGGGTTAGGGTTCGGGCTAGGGTTAGGGTTAGGGGACGGGGACGGTTTAGGGTCCAGGTGAGGGTACGACAACGCTTTAGGGGGAGCGTACGTGTGAGGGCGCGGGTTAGTGTCAGCGTACGGGTTAGGATGAGGGGACGGGTGAGGGTCAGGCTTCGGGGAAGGGTTAGAGTTAGGGTTCGGGCTAGGGTTAGGGTTAGGGGACGGGGACGGTTTAGGGTCCAGGTGAGGGTACGACAACGCTTTAGGGGTAGCGTACGTGTGAGGGCGCGGGTTAGTGTCAGCGTACGGGTTAGGATTAGGGGACGGGTGAGGGTCAGGCTTCGGGGAAGGGTTAGGGTTAGGGTTCGGGCTAGGGTTAGGGTTAGGGGACGGGGACGGTTTAGGGTCCAGGTGAGGGTACGACAACGCTTTAGGGGGAGCGTACGTGTGAGGGCGCGGGTTAGTGTCAGCGTACGGGTTAGGATTAGGGGACGGGTGAGGGTCAGGCTTCGGGGAAGGGTTAGGGTTAGGGTTCGGGCTAGGGTTAGGGTTAGGGGACGGGGACGGTTTAGGGTCCTGGTGAGGGTACGGCAACGCTTTAGGGGGAGCGTACGTGTGAGGGCGCGGGTTAGTGTCAGCGTACGGGTTAGGATTAGGGGACGGGTGAGGGTCAGGCTTCGGGGAATGGTTAGGGTTAGGTTTCGGGCTAGGGTTAGGGTTAGGGGACGGGGACGGTTTAGGGTCCAGGTGAGGGTACGACAACGCTTTAGGGGGAGCGTACGTGTGAGGGCGCGGGTTAGTGTCAGCGTACGGGTTAGGTTTAGGGGACGGGTGAGGGTCAGGCTTCGGGGAAGGTTTAGGGTTAGGGTTCGGGCTAGGGTTAGGGTTAGGGGAAGGGGACGGTTTAGGGTCCAGCTGAGGGTACGACAACGCTTTAGGGGGAGCGTACGTGTGAGGGCGCGGGTTAGTGTCAGCGTACGGGTTAGGATTAGGGGACGGGTGAGGGTCAGGCTTCGGGGAAGGGTTAGGGTTAGGGTTCGGGCTAGGGTTAGGGTTAGGGGACGGGGACGGTTTAGGGTCCAGGTGAGGGTACGACAACGCTTTAGGGGGAGCGTACGTGTGAGGGCGCGGGTTAGTGTCAGCGTATGGGTTAGGATGAGGGGACGGGTGAGGGTCAGGCTTCGGGGAAGGGTTAGGTTTAGGGTTCGGGCTAGGGTTAGTGTTAGGGGACGGGGACGGTTTAGGGTCCAGGTGAGGGTATGACAACGCTTTAGGGGGAGCGTACGTGTGAGGGCGCGGGTTAGTGTCAGCGTACGGGTTAGGATTAGGGGACGGGTGAGGGTCAGGCTTCGGGGAAGGGTTAGGGTTAGGGTTCGGGCTAGGGTTAGGGTTAGGGGACGGGGACGGTTTAGGGTCCAGGTGAGGGTACGACAACGCTTTAGGGGGAGCGTACGTGTGAGGGCGCGGGTTAGTGTCAGCGTACGGGTTAGGATTAGGGGACGGGTGAGGGTCAGGCTTCGGGGAAGGGTTAGGGTTAGGGTTCGGGCTAGGGTTAGGGTTAGGGGACGGGGACGGTTTAGGGTCCTGGTGAGGGTACGGCAACGCTTTAGGGGGAGCGTACGTGTGAGGGCGCGGGTTAGTGTCAGCGTACGGGTTAGGATTAGGGGACGGGTGAGGGTCAGGCTTCGGGGAAGGGTTAGGGTTAGGGTTCGGGCTAGGGTTAGGGTTAGGGTTAGGGGACGGTTTAGGGTCCAGGTGAGGGTACGACAACGCTTTAGGGGGAGCGTACGTGTGAGGGCGCGGGTTAGAGTCAGCGTACGGGTTAGGATTAGGGGACGGGTGAGGGTCAGGCTTCGGGGAAGGGTTAGGGTTAGGGTTCGGCCTAGGGTTAGGGTTAGGGGACGGGGACGGTTTAGGGTCCAGGTGAGGGTACGACAACGCTTTAGGGGGAGCGTACGTGTGAGGGCGCGGGTTAGTGTCAGCGTACGGGTTAGGATTAGGGGACGGGTGAGGGTCAGGCTTCGGGGAAGGGTTAGGGTTAGGGTTCGGGCTAGGGTTAGGGTTAGGGGACGGGGACGGTTTAGGGTCCAGCTGAGGGTACGACAACGCTTTAGGGGGAGCGTACGTGTGAGGGCGCGGGTTAGTGTCAGCGTACTGGTTAGGATTAGGGGACGGGTGAGGGTCAGGCTTCGGGGAAGGGTTAGGGTTAGGGTTCGGGCTAGGGTTAGGGTTAGGGGACGGGGACGGTTTAGGGTCCAGGTGAGGGTACGGCAACGCTTTAGGGGGAGCGTACGTGTGAGGGCGCGGGTTAGTGTCAGCGTACGGGTTAGGATTAGGGGACGGGTGAGGGTCAGGCTTCGGGGAAGGGTTAGGGTTAGGGTTCGGGCTAGGGTTAGGGTTAGGGTTAGGGGACGGTTTAGGGTCCAGGTGAGGGTACGACAACGCTTTAGGGGGAGCGTACGTGTGAGGGCGCGGGTTAGAGTCAGCGTACGGGTTAGGATTAGGGGACGGGTGAGGGTCAGGCTTCGGGGAAGGGTTAGGGTTAGGGTTCGGCCTAGGGTTAGGGTTAGGGGACGGGGACGGTTTAGGATCCAGGTGAGGGTACGACAACGCTTTAGGGGGAGCGTACGTGTGAGGGCGCGGGTTAGTGTCAGCGTACGGGTTAGGATTAGGGGACGGGTGAGTGTCAGGCTTCGGGGAAAGGTTAGGGTTAGGGTTCGGGCTAGGGTTAGGGTTAGGGGACGGGGATGGTTTAGGGTCCAGGTGAGGGTACGGCAACGCTTTAGGGGGAGCGTACGTGTGAGGGCGCGGGTTAGTGTCAGCGTACGGGTTAGGATTAGGGGACGGGTGAGGGTCAGGCTTCGGGGAAGGGTTAGGGTTAGGTTTCGGGCTAGGGTTAGGGTTAGGGGACGGGCACGGTTTAGGGTCCAGGTGAGGGTACGACAACGCTTTAGGGGGAGCGTACGTGTGAGGGCGCGGGTTAGTGTCAGCGTACGGGTTAGGTTTAGGGGACGGGTGAGGGTCAGGCTTCGGGGAAGGGTTAGGGTTAGGGTTCGGGCTAGGGTTAGGGTTAGGGGAAGGGGACGGTTTAGTGTCCAGCTGAGGGTACGACAACGCTTTAGGGGGAGCGTACGTGTGAGGGCGCGGGTTAGTGTCAGCGTACGGGTTAGGATTAGGGGACGGGTGAGTGTCAGGCTTCGGGGAAGGGTTAGGGTTAGGGTTCGGGCTAGGGTTAGGGTTAGGGGACGGGGACGGTTTAGGGTCCAGGTGAGGGTACGACAACGCTTTAGGGGGAGCGTACGTGTGACGGCGCGGGTTAGTGTCAGCGTATGGGTTAGGATTATGGGACGGGTGAGGGTCAGGTTTCGGGGAAGGGTTAGGGTTAGGGTTCGGGCTAGGGTTAGGGTTAGGGGACGGGGACGGTTTAGGGTCCAGGTGAGGGTACGACAACGCTTTAGGGGGAGCGTACGTGTGAGGGCGCGGGTTAGTGTCAGCGTACGGGTTAGGATGAGGGGACGGGTGAGGGTCAGGCTTCGGGGAAGGGTTAGGGTTAGGGTTCGGGCTAGGGTTAGGGTTAGGGGACGGGGACGGTTTAGGGTCCAGGTGAGGGTACGACAACGCTTTAGGGGGAGCGTACGTATGAGGGCGCGGGTTAGTGTCAGCGTACGGGTTAGGATTAGGGGACGGGTGAGGGTCAGGCTTCGGGGAAGGGTTAGGGTTAGGGTTCGGGCTAGGGTTAGGGTTAGGGGACGGGGACGGTTTAGGGTCCAGGTGAGGGTACGACAACGCTTTAGGGGGAGCGTACGTGTGAGGGCGCGGGTTAGTGTCAGCGTACGGGTTAGGATGAGGGGACGGGTGAGGGTCAGGCTTCGGGGAAGTGTTAGAGTTAGGGATCGGGCTAGGGTTAGGGTTAGGGGACGGGGACGGTTTAGGGTCCAGGTGAGGGTACGACAACGCTTTAGGGGGAGCGTACGTGTGAGGGCGCGGGTTAGTGTCAGCGTACGGGTTAGGATTAGGGGACGGGTGAGGGTCAGGCTTCGGGGAAGGGTTAGGGTTAGGGTTCGGGCTAGGGTTAGGGTTAGGGGACGGGGACGGTTTAGGGTCCAGGTGAGGGTACGGCAACGCTTTAGGGGGAGCGTACGTGTGAGGGCGCGGGTTAGTGTCAGCGTACGGGTTAGGATTAGGGGACGGGTGAGGGTCAGGCTTCGGGGAAGTGTTAGGGTTAGGGTTCGGGCTAGGGTTAGGGTTAGGGGACGGGGACGGTTTAGGGTCCTGGTGAGGGTACGGCAACGCTTTAGGGGGAGCGTACGTGTGAGGGCGCGGGTTAGTGTCAGCGTACGGGTTAGGATTAGGGGACGGGTGAGGGTCAGGCTTCGGGGAAGGGTTAGGGTTAGGTTTCGGGCTAGGGTTAGGGTTAGGGGACGGGGACGGTTTAGGGTCCAGGTGAGGGTACGACAACGCTTTAGGGGGAGCGTACGTGTGAGGGCGCGGGTTAGTGTCAGCGTACGGGTTAGGTTTAGGGGACGGGTGAGGGTCAGGCTTCGGGGAAGGTTTAGGGTTAGGGTTCGGGCTAGGGTTAGGGTTAGGGGAAGGGGACGGTTTAGGGTCCAGCTGAGGGTACGACAACGCTTTAGGGGGAGCGTACGTGTGAGGGCGCGGGTTAGTGTCAGCGTACGGGTTAGGATTAGGGGACGGGTGAGGGTCAGGCTTCGGGGAAGGGTTAGGGTTAGGGTTCGGGCTAGGGTTAGGGTTAGGGGACGGGGACGGTTTAGGGTCCAGGTGAGGGTACGACAACGCTTTAGGGGGAGCGTACGTGTGAGGGCGCGGGTTAGTGTCAGCGTATGGGTTAGGATTAGGGGACGGGTGAGGGTCAGGCTTCGGGGAAGGGTTAGGTTTAGGGTTCGGGCTAGGGTTAGTGTTAGGGGACGGGGACGGTTTAGGGTCCAGGTGAGGGTACGACAACGCTTTAGGGGGAGCGTACGTGTGAGGGCGCGGGTTAGTGTCAGCGTACGGGTTAGGATTAGGGGACGGGTGAGGGTCAGGCTTCGGGGAAGGGTTAGGGTTAGGGTTCGGGCTAGGGTTAGGGTTAGGGGACGGGGACGGTTTAGGGTCCAGGTGAGGGTACGACAACGCTTTAGGGGGAGCGTACGTGTGAGGGCGCGGGTTAGTGTCAGCGTACGGGTTAGGATTAGGGGACGGGTGAGGGTCAGGCTTCGGGGAAGGGTTAGGGTTAGGGTTCGGGCTAGGGTTAGGGTTAGGGGACGGGGACGGTTTAGGGTCCAGGTGAGGGTACGGCAACGCTTTAGGGGGAGCGTACGTGTGAGGGCGCGGGTTAGTGTCAGCGTACGGGTTAGGATTAGGGGACGGGTGAGGGTCAGGCTTCGGGGAAGGGTTAGGGTTAGGGTTCGGGCTAGGGTTAGGGTTAGGGTTAGGGGACGGTTTAGGGTCCAGGTGAGGGTACGACAACGCTTTAGGGGGAGCGTACGTGTGAGGGCGCGGGTTAGAGTCAGCGTACGGGTTAGGATTAGGGGACGGGTGAGGGTCAGGCTTCGGGGAAGGGTTAGGGTTAGGGTTCGGCCTAGGGTTAGGGTTAGGGGACGGGGACGGTTTAGGGTCCAGGTGAGGGTACGACAACGCTTTAGGGGGAGCGTACGTGTGAGGGCGCGGGTTAGTGTCAGCGTACGGGTTAGGATTAGGGGACGGGTGAGGGTCAGGCTTCGGGGAAGGGTTAGGGTTAGGGTTCGGGCTAGGGTTAGGGTTAGGGGACGGGGACGGTTTAGGGTCCAGCTGAGGGTACGACAACGCTTTAGGGGGAGCGTACGTGTGAGGGCGCGGGTTAGTGTCAGCGTACTGGTTAGGATTAGGGGACGGGTGAGGGTCAGGCTTCGGGGAAGGGTTAGGGTTAGGGTTCGGGCTAGGGTTAGGGTTAGGGGACGGGGACGGTTTAGGGTCCAGGTGAGGGTACGGCAACGCTTTAGGGGGAGCGTACGTGTGAGGGCGCGGGTTAGTGTCAGCGTACGGGTTAGGATTAGGGGACGGGTGAGGGTCAGGCTTCGGGGAAGGGTTAGGGTTAGGGTTCGGGCTAGGGTTAGGGTTAGGGTTAGGGGACGGTTTAGGGTCCAGGTGAGGGTACGACAACGCTTTAGGGGGAGCGTACGTGTGAGGGCGCGGGTTAGAGTCAGCGTACGGGTTAGGATTAGGGGACGGGTGAGGGTCAGGCTTCGGGGAAGGGTTAGGGTTAGGGTTCGGCCTAGGGTTAGGGTTAGGGGACGGGGACGGTTTAGGGTCCAGGTGAGGGTACGACAACGCTTTAGGGGGAGCGTACGTGTGAGGGCGCGGGTTAGTGTCAGCGTACGGGTTAGGATTAGGGGACGGGTGAGGGTCAGGCTTCGGGGAAGGGTTAGGGTTAGGGTTCGGGCTAGGGTTAGAGTTAGGGGACGGGGACGGTTTAGGGTCCAGGTGAGGGTACGACAACGCTTTAGGGGGAGCGTACGTGTGAGGGCGCGGGTTAGTGTCAGCGTACGGGTTAGGATTAGGGGACGGGTGAGGGTCAGGCTTCGGGGAAGGGTTAGGGTTAGGGTTCGGGCTAGGGTTAGGGTTAGGGGACGGGGACGGTTTAGGGTCCAGGTGAGGGTACGACAACGCTTTAGGGGGATCGTACGTGTGAGGGCGCGGGTTAGTGTCAGCGTACGGGTTAGGATTAGGGGACGGGTGAGGGTCAGGCTTCGGGGAAGTGTTAGGGTTAGGGTTTGGGCTAGGGTTAGGGTTAGGGGACGGGGACGGTTTAGGGTCCAGGTGAGGGTACGACAACGCTTTAGGGGGAGCGTACGTGTGAGGGCGCGGGTTAGTGTCAGCGTACGGGTTAGGATTAGGGGACGGGTGAGGGTCAGGCTTCGGGGAAGTGTTAGGGTTAGGGTTCGGGCTAGGGTTAGGGTTAGGGGACAGGGACGGTTTAGGGTCCTGGTGAGGGTACGGCAACGCTTTAGGGGGAGCGTACGTGTGAGGGCGCGGGTTAGTGTCAGCGTACGGGTTAGGATTAGGGGACGGGTGAGGGTCAGGCTTCGAGGAAGGTTTAGGGTTAGGGTTCGGGCTAGGGTTAGGGTTAGGGGAAGGGGACGGTTTAGGGTCCAGGTGAGGGTACGGCAACGCTTTAGGGGGAGCGTACGTGTGAGGGCGCGGGTTAGTGTCAGCGTACGGGTTAGGATTAGGGGACGGGTGAGGGTCAGGCTTCGGGGAAGTGTTAGGGATAGGGTTCGGGCTAGGGTTAGGGTTAGGGGACGGGGACGGTTTAGGGTCCAGGTGAGGGTACGGCAACGCTTTAGGTGGAGCGTACGTGTGAGGGCGCGGGTTAGTGTCAGCGTACGGGTTAGGTTTAGGGGACGGGTGAGGGTCAGGCTTCGGGGAAGTGTAAGGGTTAGGGTTCGGGCTAGGGTTAGGGTTAGGGGACGGGGACGGTTTAGGGTCCAGCTGAGGGTACGACAACGCTTTAGGGGGAGCGTACGTGTGAGGGTGCGGGTTAGTGTCAGCGTACGGGTTAGGATTAGGGGACGGGTGAGGGTCAGGCTTCGGGGAAGGGTTAGGGTTAGGGTTCGGGCTAGGGTTAGGGTTAGGGGACGGGGACGGTTTAGGGTCCAGGTGAGGGTACGACAACGCTTTAGGGGGAGCGTACGTGTGAGGGCGCGGGTTAGTGTCAGCGTACGGGTTAGGATTAGGGGACGGGTGAGGGTCAGGCTTCGGGGAAGGGTTAGGGTTAGGGTTCGGGCTAGGGTTAGGTTTAGGGGACGGGGACGGTTTAGGATCCAGGTGAGGGTACGACAACGCTTTAGGGGGAGCGTACGTGTGAGGGCGCGGGTTAGTGTCAGCGTACGGGTTAGGATTAGGGGACGGGTGAGTGTCAGGCTTCGGGGAAAGGTTAGGGTTAGGGTTCGGGCTAGGGTTAGGGTTAGGGGACGGGGACGGTTTAGGGTCCAGGTGAGGGTACGGCAACGCTTTAGGGGGAGCGTACGTGTGAGGGCGCGGGTTAGTGTCAGCGTACGGGTTAGGATTAGGGGACGGGTGAGGGTCAGGCTTCGGGGAAGGGTTAGGGTTAGGGTTCGGGCTAGGGTTAGGGTTAGGGGACGGGGACGGTTTAGGGTCCAGGTGAGGGTACGACAACGCTTTAGGGGGAGCGTACGTGTGAGGGCGCGGGTTAGTGTCAGCGTACGGGTTAGGTTTAGGGGACGGGTGAGGGTCAGGCTTCGGGGAAGGGTTAGGGTTAGGGTTCGGGCTAGGGTTAGGGTTAGGGGAAGGGGACGGTTTAGTGTCCAGCTGAGGGTACGACAACGCTTTAGGGGGAGCGTACGTGTGAGGGCGCGGGTTAGTGTCAGCGTACGGGTTAGGATTAGGGGACGGGTGAGTGTCAGGCTTCGGGGAAGGGTTAGGGTTAGGGTTCGGGCTAGGGTTAGGGTTAGGGGACGGGGACGGTTTAGGGTCCAGGTGAGGGTACGACAACGCTTTAGGGGGAGCGTACGTGTGACAGCGCGGGTTAGTGTCAGCGTATGGGTTAGGATTATGGGACGGGTGAGGGTCAGGTTTCGGGGAAGGGTTAGGGTTAGGGTTCGGGCTAGGGTTAGGGTTAGGGGACGGGGACGGTTTAGGGTCCAGGTGAGGGTACGACAACGCTTTAGGGGGAGCGTACGTGTGAGGGCGCGGGTTAGTGTCAGCGTACGGGTTAGGATGAGGGGACGGGTGAGGGTCAGGCTTCGGGGAAGGGTTAGGGTTAGGGTTCGGGCTAGGGTTAGGGTTAGGGGACGGGGACGGTTTAGGGTCCAGGTGAGGGTACGACAACGCTTTAGGGGGAGCGTACGTGTGAGGGCGCGGGTTAGTGTCAGCGTACGGGTTAGGATTAGGGGACGGGTGAGGGTCAGGCTTCGGGGAAGGGTTAGGGTTAGGGTTCGGGCTAGGGTTAGGGTTAGGGGACGGGGACGGTTTAGGGTCCAGGTGAGGGTACGACAACGCTTTAGGGGGAGCGTACGTGTGAGGGCGCGGGTTAGTGTCAGCGTACGGGTTAGGATGAGGGGACGGGTGAGGGTCAGGCTTCGGGGAAGGGTTAGAGTTAGGGATCGGGCTAGGGTTAGGGTTAGGGGACGGGGACGGTTTAGGGTCCAGGTGAGGGTACGACAACGCTTTAGGGGGAGCGTACGTGTGAGGGCGTGGGTTAGTGTCAGCGTACGGGTTAGGATTAGGGGACGGGTGAGGGTCAGGCTTCGGGGAAGGGTTAGGGTTAGGGTTCGGGCTAGGGTTAGGGTTAGGGGACGGGGACGGTTTAGGGTCCAGGTGAGGGTACGGCAACGCTTTAGGGGGAGCGTACGTGTGAGGGCGCGGGTTAGTGTCAGCGTACGGGTTAGGATTAGGGGACGGGTGAGGGTCAGGCTTCGGGGAAGTGTTAGGGTTAGGGTTCGGGCTAGGGTTAGGGTTAGGGGACGGGGACGGTTTAGGGTCCTGGTGAGGGTACGGCAACGCTTTAGGGGGAGCGTACGTGTGAGGGCGCGGGTTAGTGTCAGCGTACGGGTTAGGATTAGGGGACGGGTGAGGGTCAGGCTTCGGGGAATGGTTAGGGTTAGGTTTCGGGCTAGGGTTAGGGTTAGGGGACGGGGACGGTTTATGGTCCAGGTGAGGGTACGACAACGCTTTAGGGGGAGCGTACGTGTGAGGGCGCGGGTTAGTGTCAGCGTACGGGTTAGGTTTAGGGGACGGGTGAGGGTCAGGCTTCGGGGAAGGTTTAGGGTTAGGGTTCGGGCTAGGGTTAGGGTTAGGGGAAGGGGACGGTTTAGGGTCCAGCTGAGGGTACGACAACGCTTTAGGGGGAGCGTACGTGTGAGGGCACGGGTTAGTGTCAGCGTACGGGTTAGGATTAGGGGACGGGTGAGGGTCAGGCTTCGGGGAAGGGTTAGGGTTAGGGTTCGGGCTAGGGTTAGGGTTAGGGGACGGGGACGGTTTAGGGTCCAGGTGAGGGTACGACAACGCTTTAGGGGGAGCGTACGTGTGAGGGCGCGGGTTAGTGTCAGCGTATGGGTTAGGATTAGGGGACGGGTGAGGGTCAGGCTTCGGGGAAGGGTTAGGTTTAGGGTTCGGGCTAGGGTTAGTGTTAGGGGACGGGGACGGTTTAGGGTCCAGGTGAGGGTACGACAACGCTTTAGGGGGAGCGTACGTGTGAGGGCGCGCGTTAGTGTCAGCGTACGGGTTAGGATTAGGGGACGGGTGAGGGTCAGGCTTCGGGGAAGGGTTAGGGTTAGGGTTCGGGCTAGGGTTAGGGTTAGGGGACGGGGACGGTTTAGGGTCCAGGTGAGGGTACGACAACGCTTTAGGGGGAGCGTACGTGTGAGGGCGCGGGTTAGTGTCAGCGTACGGGTTAGGATTAGGGGACGGGTGAGGGTCAGGCTTCGGGGAAGGGTTAGGGTTAGGGTTCGGGCTAGGGTTAGGGTTAGGGGACGGGGACGGTTTAGGGTCCAGGTGAGGGTACGGCAACGCTTTAGGGGGAGCGTACGTGTGAGGGCGCGGGTTAGTGTCAGCGTACGGGTTAGGATTAGGGGACGGGTGAGGGTCAGGCTTCGGGGAAGGGTTAGGGTTAGGGTTCGGGCTAGGGTTAGGGTTAGGGTTAGGGGACGTTTTAGGGTCCAGGTGAGGGTACGACAACGCTTTAGGGGGAGCGTACGTGTGAGGGCGCGGGTTAGAGTCAGCGTACGGGTTAGGATTAGGGGACGGGTGAGGGTCAGGCTTCGGGGAAGGGTTAGGGTTAGGGTTCGGCCTAGGGTTAGGGTTAGGGGACGGGGACGGTTTAGGGTCCAGGTGAGGGTACGACAACGCTTTAGGGGGAGCGTACGTGTGAGGGCGCGGGTTAGTGTCAGCGTACGGGTTAGGATGAGGGGACGGGTGAGGGTCAGGCTTCGGGGAAGGGTTAGGGTTAGGGTTCGGGCTAGGGTTAGGGTTAGGGGACGGGGACGGTTTAGGGTCCAGGTGAGGGTACGACAACGCTTTAGGGGGAGCGTACGTGTGAGGGCGCGGGTTAGTGTCAGCGTACGGGTTAGGATTAGGGGACGGGTGAGGGTCAGGCTTCGGGGAAGGGTTAGGGTTAGGGTTCGGGCTAGGGTTAGGGTTAGGGGACGGGGACGGTTTAGGGTCCAGGTGAGGGTACGACAACGCTTTAGGGGGAGCGTACGTGTGAGGGCGCGGGTTAGTGTCAGCGTACCGGTTAGGATTAGGGGACGGGTGAGGGTCAGGCTTCGGGGAAGTGTTAGGGTTAGGGTTTGGGCTAGGGTTAGGGTTAGGGGACGGGGACGGTTTAGGGTCCAGGTGAGGGTACGACAACGCTTTAGGGAGAGCGTACGTGTGAGGGCGCGGGTTAGTGTCAGCGTACGGGTTAGGATTAGGGGACGGGTGAGGGTCAGGCTTCGGGGAAGGGTTAGGGTTAGGGTTCGGGCTAGGGTTAGGGTTAGGGGACGGGGACGGTTTAGGGTCCAGGTGAGGGTACGACAACGCTTTAGGGGGAGCGTACGTGTGAGGGCGCGGGTTAGTGTCAGCGTACGGGTTAGGATTAGGGGACGGGTGAGGGTCAGGCTTCGGGGAAGGGTTAGGGTTAGGGTTCGGTCTAGGGTTAGGGTTAGGGGACGGGGACGGTTTAGGGTCCAGGTGAGGGTACGACAACGCTTTAGGGGGAGCGTACGTGTGAGGGCGCAGGTTAGTGTCAGCGTACGGGTTAGGATTAGGGGACGGGTGAGGGTCAGGCTTCGGGGAAGGGTTAGGGTTAGGGTTCGGGCTAGGGTTAGAGTTAGGGGACGGGGACGGTTTAGGGTCCAGGTGAGGGTACGACAACGCTTTAGGGGGAGCGTACGTGTGAGGGCGCGGGTTAGTGTCAGCGTACGGGTTAGGATTAGGGGACGGGTTAGGGTCAGGCTTCGGGGAAGTGTTAGGGTTAGGGTTCGGGCTAGGGTTAGGGTTAGGGGACGGGGACGGTTTAGGGTCCAGGTGAGGGTACGACAACGCTTTAGGGGGAGCGTACGTGTGAGGGCGCGGGTTAGTGTCAGCGTACGGGTTAGGATTAGGGGACGGGTGAGGGTCAGGCTTCGGGGAAGGGTTAGGGTTAGGGTTCGGGCTAGGGTTAGGGTTAGGGGACAGGGACGGTTTAGGGTCCAGGTGAGGGTACGACAACGCTTTAGGGGGAGCGTACGTGTGAGGGCGCGGGTTAGTGTCAGCGTACGGGTTAGGATTAGGGGACGGGTGACGGTCAGGCTTCGGGGAAGGGTTAGGGTTAGGGTTCGGGCTAGGGTTAGGGTTAGGGGACGGGGACGGTTTAGGGTCCAGGTGAGGGTACGACAACGCTTTAGGGGGAGCGTACGTGTGAGGGCGCGGGTTAGTGTCAGCGTACGGGTTAGGATTAGGGGACGGGTGAGGGTCAGGCTTCGGGGAAGTTTTAGGGTTAGGGTTCGGGCTAGGGTTAGGGTTAGGGGACGGGGACGGTTTAGGGTCCAGGTGAGGGTACGGCAACGCTTTAGGGGGAGCGTACGTGTGAGGGCGCGGGTTAGTGTTAGCGTACGGGTTAGGATTAGGGGACGGGTGAGGGTCAGGCTTCGGGGAAGGGTTAGGGTTAGGGTTCGGGCTAGGGTTAGGGTTAGGGGACGGGGACGGTTTAGGGTCCAGGTGAGGGTACGGCAACGCTTTAGGGGGAGCGTACGTGTGAGGGCGTGGGTTAGTGTCAGCGTACGGGTTAGGATTAGGGGACGGGTGAGGGTCAGGCTTCGGGGAAGGGTTAGGGTTAGGGTTCGGGCTAGGGTTAGGGTTAGGGGACGGGGACGGTTTAGGGTCCAGGTGAGGGTACGACAACGCTTTAGGGGGAGCGTACGTGTGAGGGCGCGGGTTAGAGTCAGCGTACGGGTTAGGATTAGGGGACGGGTGAGGGTCAGGCTTCTGGGAAGGGTTAGGGTTAGGGTTCGGCCTAGGGTTAGGGTTAGGGGACGGGGACGGTTTAGGGTCCAGGTGAGGGTACGACAACGCTTTAGGGGGAGCGTACGTGTGAGGGCGCAGGTTAGTGTCAGCGTACGGGTTAGGATTAGGGGACGGGTGAGGGTCAGGCTTCGGGGAAGGGTTAGGGTTAGGGTTCGGGCTAGGGTTAGAGTTAGGGGACGGGGACGGTTTAGGGTCCAGGTGAGGGTACGACAACGCTTTAGGGGGAGCGTACGTGTGAGGGCGCGGGTTAGTGTCAGCGTACGGGTTAGGATTAGGGGACGGGTGAGGGTCAGGCTTCGGGGAAGGGTTAGGGTTAGGGTTCGGGCTAGGGTTAGGGTTAGGGGACGGGGACGGTTTAGGGTCCAGGTGAGGGTACGACAACGCTTTAGGGGGAGCGTACGTGTGAGGGCGCGGGTTAGTGTCAGCGTACGGGTTAGGATTAGGGGACGGGTGAGGGTCAGGCTTCGGGGAAGTGTTAGGGTTAGGGTTTGGGCTAGGGTTAGGGTTAGGGGACGGGGACGGTTTAGGGTCCAGGTGAGGGTACGACAACGCTTTAGGGGGAGCGTACGTGTGAGGGCGTGGGTTAGTGTCAGCGTACGGGTTAGGATTAGGGGACGGGTGAGGGTCAGGCTTCGGGGAAGGGTTAGGGTTAGGGTTCGGGCTAGGGTTAGGGTTAGGGGACGGGGACGGTTTAGGGTCCAGGTGAGGGTACGACAACGCTTTAGGGGGAGCGTACGTGTGAGGGCGCGGGTTAGTGTCAGCGTACGGGTTAGGATTAGGGGACGGGTGAGGGTCAGGCTTCGGGGAAGGGTTAGGGTTAGGGTTCGGGCTAGGGTTAGGGTTAGGGGACGGGGACGGTTTAGGGTCCAGGTGAGGGTACGACAACGCTTTAGGGGGAGCGTACGTGTGAGGGCGCAGGTTAGTGTCAGCGTACGGGTTAGGATTAGGGGACGGGTGAGGGTCAGGCTTCGGGGAAGGGTTAGGGTTAGGGTTCGGGCTAGGGTTAGGGTTAGGGGACGGGGACGGTTTAGGGTCCAGGTGAGGGTACGACAACGCTTTAGGGGGAGCGTACGTGTGAGGGCGCGGGTTAGTGTCAGCGTACGGGTTAGGATTAGGGGACGGGTGAGGGTCAGGCTTCGGGGAAGGGTTAGGGTTAGGGTTCGGGCTAGGGTTAGGGTTAGGGGACGAGGACGGTTTAGGGTCCAGGTGAGGGTACGACAACGCTTTAGGGGGAGCGTACGTGTGAGGGCGCGGGTTAGTGTCAGCGTACGGGTTAGGATTAGGGGACGGGTGAGGGTCAGGCTTCGGGGAAGTGTTAGTGTTAGGGTTTGGGCTAGGGTTAGGGTTAGGGGACGGGGACGGTTTAGGGTCCAGGTGAGGGTACGACAACGCTTTAGGGGGAGCGTACGTGTGAGGGCGTGGGTTAGTGTCAGCGTACGGGTTAGGATTAGGGGACGGGTGAGTGTCAGGCTTCGGGGAAGGGTTAGGGTTAGGGTTCGGGCTAGGGTTAGGGTTAGGGGACGGGGACGGTTTAGGGTCCAGGTGAGGGTACGACAATGCTTTAGGGGGAGCGTACGTGTGAGGGCGCGGGTTAGTGTCAGCGTACGGGTTAGGATTAGGGGACGGGTGAGGGTCAGGCTTCAGGGAAGTGTTAGGGTTAGGGTTCGGGCTAGGGTTAGGGTTAGGGGACGGGGACGGTTTAGGGTCCAGGTGAGGGTACGGCAACGCTTTAGGGGGAGCGTACGTGTGAGGGCGCGGGTTAGTGTCAGCGTACGGGTTAGGATAAGGGGACGGGTGAGGGTCAGGCTTCGGGGAAGTGTTAGGGTTAGGGTTCGGGCTAGGGTTAGGGTTAGGGGACGGGGACGGTTTAGGGTCCAGGTGAGGGTACGGCAACGCTTTAGGGGGAGCGTACGTGTGAGGGCGTGGGTTAGTGTCAGCGTACGGGTTAGGATTAGGGGACGGGTGAGGGTCAGGCTTCGGGGAAGGGTTAGGTTTAGGGTTCGGGCTACGGTTAGGGTTAGGGGACGGGGACAGTTTAGGGTCCAGGTGAGGGTACGACAACGCTTTAGGGGGAGCGTACGTGTGAGGGCGCGGGTTAGTGTCAGCGTACGGGTTAGGATTAGGGGACGGGTGAGGGTCAGGCTTCGGGGAAGGGTTAGGGTTAGGGTTCGGGCTAGGGTTAGGGTTAGGGGACGGGGACGGTTTAGGGTCCAGGTGAGGGTACGACAACGCTTTAGGGGGAGCGTACGTGTGAGGGCGCGGGTTAGTGTCAGCGTACGGGTTAGGATTAGGGGACGGGTGAGGGTCAGGCTTCGGGGAAGTGTTAGGGTTAGGGTTTGGGCTAGGGTTAGGGTTAGGGGACGGGGACGGTTTAGGGTCCAGGTGAGGGTACGACAACGCTTTAGGGGGAGCGTACGTGTGAGGGCGTGGGTTAGTGTCAGCGTACGGGTTAGGATTAGGGGACGGGTGAGGGTCAGGCTTCGGGGAAGGGTTAGGGTTAGGGTTCGGGCTAGGGTTAGGGTTAGGGGACGGGGACGGTTTAGGGTCCAGGTGAGGGTACGACAACGCTTTAGGGGGAGCGTACGTGTGAGGGCGCGGGTTAGTGTCAGCGTACGGGTTAGGATTAGGGGACGGGTGAGGGTCAGGCTTCGGGGAAGGGTTAGGGTTAGGGTTCGGGCTAGGGTTAGGGTTAGGGGACGGGGACGGTTTAGGGTCCAGGTGAGGGTACGGCAACGCTTTAGGGGGAGCGTACGTGTGAGGGCGCGGGTTAGTGTCAGCGTACGGGTTAGGATAAGGGGACGGGTGAGGGTCAGGCTTCGGGGAAGTGTTAGGGTTAGGGTTCGGGCTAGGGTTAGGGTTAGGGGACGGGGACGGTTTAGGGTCCAGGTGAGGGTACGGCAACGCTTTAGGGGGAGCGTACGTGTGAGGGCGTGGGTTAGTGTCAGCGTACGGGTTAGGATTAGGGGACGGGTGAGGGTCAGGCTTCGGGGAAGGGTTAGGGTTAGGGTTCGGGCTAGGGTTAGAGTTAGGGGACGGGGACGGTTTAGGGTCCAGGTGAGGGTACGACAACGCTTTAGGGGGAGCGTACGTGTGAGGGCGCGGGTTAGTGTCAGCGTACGGGTTAGGATTAGGGGACGGGTGAGGGTCAGGCTTCGGGGAAGGGTTAGGGTTAGGGTTCGGGCTAGGGTTAGGGTTAGGGGACGGGGACGGTTTAGGGTCAAGGTGAGGTACGGCAACGCTTTAGGGGGAGCGTACGTGTGAGGGCGCGGGTTAGTGTCAGCGTACGGGTTAGGATTAGGGGACGGGTGAGGGTCAGGCTTCGGGCAAGGGTTAGGGTTAGGGTTCGGGCTAGGGTTAGGGTTAGGGGACGGGGACGGTTTAGGGTCCAGGTGAGGGTACGGCAACGCTTTAGGGGGAGCGTACGTGTGAGGGCGTGGGTTAGTGTCAGCGTACGGGTTAGGATTAGGGGACGGGTGAGGGTCAGGCTTCGGGGAAGGGTTACGGTTAGGGTTCGGGCTAGGGTTAGGGTTAGGGGACGGGGACGGTTTAGGGTCCAGGTGAGGGTACGACAACGCTTTAGGGGGAGCGTACGTGTGAGGGCGCGGGTTAGAGTCAGCGTACGGGTTAGGATTAGGGGACGGGTGAGGGTCAGGCTTCGGGGAAGGGTTAGGGTTAGGGTTCGGCCTAGGGTTAGGGTTAGGGGACGGGGACGGTTTAGGGTCCAGGTGAGGGTACGACAACACTTTAGGGGGAGCGTTCGTGTGAGGGCGCAGGTTAGTGTCAGCGTACGGGTTAGGATTAGGGGACGGGTGAGGGTCAGGCTTCGGGGAAGGGTTAGGGTTAGGGTTCGGGCTAGGGTTAGAGTTAGGGGACGGGGACGGTTTAGGGTCCAGGTGAGGGTACGACAACGCTTTAGGGGGAGCGTACGTGTGAGGGCGCGGGTTAGTGTCAGCGTACGGGTTAGGATTAGGGGACGGGTGAGGGTCAGGCTTCGGGGAAGGGTTAGGGTTAGGGTTCGGGCTAGGGTTAGGGTTAGGGGACGGGGACGGTTTAGGGTCCAGGTGAGGGTACGACAACGCTTTAGGGGGAGCGTACGTGTGAGGGCGTGGGTTAGTGTCAGCGTATGGGTTAGGATTAGGGGACGGGTGAGGGTCAGGCTTCGGGGAAGGGTTAGGTTTAGGGTTCGGGCTAGGGTTAGTGTTAGGGGACGGGGACGGTTTAGGGTCCAGGTGAGGGTACGACAACGCTTTAGGGGGAGCGTACGTGTGAGGGCGCGGGTTAGTGTCAGCGTACGGGTTAGGATTAGGGGACGGGTGAGGGTCAGGCTTCGGGGAAGGGTTAGGGTTAGGGTTCGGGCTAGGGTTAGGGTTAGGGGACGGGGACGGTTTAGGGTCCAGGTGAGGGTACGACAACGCTTTAGGGGGAGCGTACGTGTGAGGGCGCGGGTTAGTGTCAGCGTACGGGTTAGGATTAGGGGACGGGTGAGGGTCAGGCTTCGGGGAAGGGTTAGGGTTAGGGTTCGGGCTAGGGTTAGGGTTAGGGTTAGGGGACGGTTTAGGGTCCAGGTGAGGGTACGGCAACGCTTTAGGGGGAGCGTACGTGTGAGGGCGCGGGTTAGAGTCAGCGTACGGGTTAGGATTAGGGGACGGGTGAGGGTCAGGCTTCGGGGAAGGGTTAGGGTTAGGGTTCGGCCTAGGGTTAGGGTTAGGGGACGGGGACGGTTTAGGGTCCAGGTGAGGGTACGACAACGCTTTAGGGGGAGCGTACGTGTGAGGGCGCAGGTTAGTGTCAGCGTACGGGTTAGGATTAGGGGACGGGTGAGGGTCAGGCTTCGGGGAAGGGTTAGGGTTAGGGTTCGGGCTAGGGTTAGAGTTAGGGGACGGGGACGGTTTAGGGTCCAGGTGAGGGTACGACAACGCTTTAGGGGGAGCGTACGTGTGAGGGCGCGGGTTAGTGTCAGCGTACGGGTTAGGATTAGGGGACGGGTGAGGGTCAGGCTTCGGGGAAGGGTTAGGGTTAGGGTTCGGGCTAGGGTTAGGGTTAGGGGACGGGGACGGTTTAGGGTCCAGGTGAGGGTACGACAACGCTTTAGGGGGATCGTACGTGTGAGGGCGCGGGTTAGTGTCAGCGTACGGGTTAGGATTAGGGGACGGGTGAGGGTCAGGCTTCGGGGAAGTGTTAGGGTTAGGGTTTGGGCTAGGGTTAGGGTTAGGGGACGGGGACGGTTTAGGGTCCAGGTGAGGGTACGACAACGCTTTAGGGGGAGCGTACGTGTGAGGGCGCGGGTTAGTGTCAGCGTACGGGTTAGGATTAGGGGACGGGTGAGGGTCAGGCTTCGGGGAAGTTTTAGGGTTAGGGTTCGGGCTAGGGTTAGGGTTAGGGGACGGGGACGGTTTAGGGTCAAGGTGAGGGTACGGCAACGCTTTAGGGGGAGCGTACGTGTGAGGGCGCGGGTTAGTGTCAGCGTACGGGTTAGGATTAGGGGACGGGTGAGGGTCAGGCTTCGGGGAAGGGTTAGGGTTAGGGTTCGGGCTAGGGTTAGGGTTAGGGGACGGGGACGGTTTAGGGTCCAGGTGAGGGTCCGGCAACGCTTTAGGGGGAGCGTACGTGTGAGGGCGTGGGTTAGTGTCAGCGTACGGGTTAGGATGAGGGGACGGGTGAGGGTCAGGCTTCGGGGAAGGGTTAGGGTTAGGGTTCGGGCTAGGGTTAGGGTTAGGGTTAGGGGACAGTTTAGGGTCCAGGTGAGGGTACGACAACGCTTTAGGGGGAGCGTACGTGTGAGGGCGCGGGTTAGAGTCAGCGTACGGGTTAGGATTAGGGGACGGGTGAGGGTCAGGCTTCTGGGAAGGGTTAGGGTTAGGGTTCGGCCTAGGGTTAGGGTTAGGGGACGGGGACGGTTTAGGGTCCAGGTGAGGGTACGACAACGCTTTAGGGGGAGCGTACGTGTGAGGGCGCAGGTTAGTGTCAGCGTACGGGTTAGGATTAGGGGACGGGTGAGGGTCAGGCTTCGGGGAAGGGTTAGGGTTAGGGTTCGGGCTAGGGTTAGAGTTAGGGGACGGGGACGGTTTAGGGTCCAGGTGAGGGTACGACAACGCTTTAGGGGGAGCGTACGTGTGAGGGCGCGGGTTAGTGTCAGCGTACGGGTTAGGATTAGGGGACGGGTGAGGGTCAGGCTTCGGGGAAGGGTTAGGGTTAGGGTTCGGGCTAGGGTTAGGGTTAGGGGACGGGGACGGTTTAGGGTCCAGGTGAGGGTACGACAACGCTTTAGGGGGATCGTACGTGTGAGGGCGCGGGTTAGTGTCAGCGTACGGGTTAGGATTAGGGGACGGGTGAGGGTCAGGCTTCGGGGAAGTGTTAGCGTTAGGGTTTGGGCTAGGGTTAGGGTTAGGGGACGGGGACGGTTTAGGGTCCAGGTGAGGGTACGACAACGCTTTAGGGGGAGCGTACGTGTGAGGGCGTGGGTTAGTGTCAGCGTACGGGTTAGGATTAGGGGACGGGTGAGGGTCAGGCTTCGGGGAAGGGTTAGGGTTAGGGTTCGGGCTAGGGTTAGGGTTAGGGGACGGGGACGGTTTAGGGTCCAGGTGAGGGTACGACAACGCTTTAGGGGGAGCGTACGTGTGAGGGCGCGGGTTAGTGTCAGCGTACGGGTTAGGATTAGGGGACGGGTGAGGGTCAGGCTTCGGGGAAGGGTTAGGGTTAGGGTTCGGGCTAGGGTTAGGGTTAGGGGACGGGGACGGTTTAGGGTCCAGGTGAGGGTACGACAACGCTTTAGGGGGAGCGTACGTGTGAGGGCGCGGGTTAGTGTCAGCGTACGGGTTAGGATTAGGGGACGGGTGAGGGTCAGGCTTCGGGGAAGGGTTAGGGTTAGGGTTCGGGCTAGGGTTAGGGTTAGGGGACGGGGACGGTTTAGGGTCCAGGTGAGGGTACGACAACGCTTTAGGGGGAGCGTACGTGTGAGGGCGCGGGTTAGTGTCAGCGTACGGGTTAGGATTAGGGGACGGGTGAGGGTCAGGCTTCGGGGAAGGGTTAGGGTTAGGGTTCGGGCTAGGGTTAGGGTTAGGGGACGGGGACGGTTTAGGGTCCAGGTGAGGGTACGACAACGCTTTAGGGGGAGCGTACGTGTGAGGGCGCGGGTTAGTGTCAGCGTACGGGTTAGGATTAGGGGACGGGTGAGTGTCAGGCTTCGGGGAAGTGTTAGTGTTAGGGTTTGGGCTAGGGTTAGGGTTAGGGGACGGGGACGGTTTAGGGTCCAGGTGAGGGTACGACAACGCTTTAGGGGGAGCGTACGTGTGAGGGCGCGGGTTAGTGTCAGCGTACGGGTTAGGATTAGGGGACGGGTGAGTGTCAGGCTTCGGGGAAGGGTTAGGGTTAGGGTTCGGGCTAGGGTTAGGGTTAGGGGACGGGGACGGTTTAGGGTCCAGGTGAGGGTACGACAATGCTTTAGGGGGAGCGTACGTGTGAGGGCGCGGGTTAGTGTCAGCGTACGGGATAGGATTAGGGGACGGGTGAGGGTCAGGCTTCGGGGAAGGGTTAGGGTTAGGGTTCGGGCTAGGGTTAGGGTTAGGGGACGGGGACGGTTTAGGGTCCAGGTGAGGGTACGGCAACGCTATAGGGGGAGCGTACGTGTGAGGGCACGGGTTAGTGTCAGCGTACGGGTTAGGATAAGGGGACGGGTGAGGGTCAGGCTTCGGGGAAGTGTTAGGGTTAGGGTTCGGGCTAGGGTTAGGGTTAGGGGACGGGGACGGTTTAGGGTCCAGGTGAGGGTACGACAACGCTTTAGGGGGAGCGTACGTGTGAGGGCGTGGGTTAGTGTCAGCGTACGGGTTAGGATTAGGGGACGGGTGAGGGTCAGGCTTCGGGGAAGGGTTAGGGTTAGGGTTCGGGCTAGGGTTAGGGTTAGGGGACGGGGACGGTTTAGGGTCCAGGTGAGGGTACGACAACGCTTTAGGGGGAGCGTACGTGTGAGGGCGCGGGTTAGTGTCAGCGTACGGGTTAGGATTAGGGGACGGGTGAGGGTCAGGCTTCGGGGAAGTGTTAGTGTTAGGGTTTGGGCTAGGGTTAGGGTTAGGGGACGGGGACGGTTTAGGGTCCAGGTGAGGGTACGACAACGCTTTAGGGGGAGCGTACGTGTGAGGGCGCGGGTTAGTGTCAGCGTACGGGTTAGGATTAGGGGACGGGTGAGTGTCAGGCTTCGGGGAAGGGTTAGGGTTAGGGTTCGGGCTAGGGTTAGGGTTAGGGGACGGGGACGGTTTAGGGTCCAGGTGAGGGTACGACAATGCTTTAGGGGGAGCGTACGTGTGAGGGCGCGGGTTAGTGTCAGCGTACGGGTTAGGATTAGGGGACGGGTGAGGGTCAGGCTTCGGGGAAGGGTTAGGGTTAGGGTTCGGGCTAGGGTTAGGGTTAGGGGACGGGCACGGTTTAGGGTCCAGGTGAGGGTACGGCAACGCTTTAGGGGGAGCGTACGTGTGAGGGCGCGGGTTAGTGTCAGCGTACGGGTTAGGATAAGGGGACGGGTGAGGGTCAGGCTTCGGGGAAGTGTTAGGGTTAGGGTTCGGGCTAGGGTTAGGGTTAGGGGACGGGGACGGTTTAGGGTCCAGGTGAGGGTACGGCAACGCTTTAGGGGGAGCGTACGTGTGAGGGCGTGGGTTAGTGTCAGCGTACGGGTTAGGATTAGGGGACGGGTGAGGGTCAGGCTTCGGGGAAGGGTTAGGGTTAGTGTTCGGGCTAGGGTTAGGGTTAGGGGACGGGGACGGTTTAGGGTCCAGGTGAGGGTACGACAACGCTTTAGGGGGAGCGTACGTGTGAGGGCGCGGGTTAGTGTCAGCGTACGGGTTAGGATTAGGGGACGGGTGAGGGTCAGGCTTCGGGGAAGGGTTAGGGTTAGGGTTCTGGCTAGGGTTAGGGTTAGGGGACGGGGACGGTTTAGGGTCCAGGTGAGGGTACGACAACGCTTTAGGGGGAGCGTACGTGTGAGGGCGCAGGTTAGTGTCAGCGTACGGGTTAGGATTAGGGGACGGGTGAGGGTCAGGCTTCGGGGAAGTGTTAGGGTTAGGGTTTGGGCTAGGGTTAGGGTTAGGGGACGGGGACGGTTTAGGGTCCAGGTGAGGGTACGACAACGCTTTAGGGGGAGCGTACGTGTGAGGGCGCGGGTTAGTGTCAGCGTACGGGTTAGGATTAGGGGACGGGTGAGGGTCAGGCTTCGGGGAAGGGTTAGGGTTAGGGTTCGGGCTAGGGTTAGGGTTAGGGGACGGGGACGGTTTAGGGTCCAGGTGAGGGTACGACAACGCTTTAGGGGGAGCGTACGTGTGAGGGCGCGGGTTAGTGTCAGCGTACGGGTTAGGATTAGGGGACGGGTGAGGGTCAGGCTTCGGGGAAGGGTTAGGGTTAGGGTTCGGGCTAGGGTTAGGGTTAGGGGACGGGGACGGTTTAGGGTCCAGGTGAGGGTACGGCAACGCTTTAGGGGGAGCGTACGTGTGAGGGCGCGGGTTAGTGTCAGCGTACGGGTTAGGATTAGGGGACGGGTGAGGGTCAGGCTTCGGGGAAGGGTTAGGGTTAGGGTTCGGGCTAGGGTTAGAGTTAGGGGACGGGGACGGTTTAGGGTCCAGGTGAGGGTACGACAACGCTTTAGGGGGAGCGTACGTGTGAGGGCGCGGGTTAGTGTCAGCGTACGGGTTAGGATTAGGGGACGGGTGAGGGTCAGGCTTCGGGGAAGGGTTAGGGTTAGGGTTCGGGCTAGGGTTAGGGTTAGGGGACGGGGACGGTTTAGGGTCCAGGTGAGGGTATGACAACGCTTTAGGGGGAGCGTACGTGTGAGGGCGCGGGTTAGTGTCAGCGTACGGGTTAGGATTAGGGGACGGGTGAGGGTCAGGCTTCGGGGAAGTGTTAGGGTTAGGGTTCGGGCTAGGGTTAGGGTTAGGGGACAGGGACGGTTTAGGGTCCTGGTGAGGGTACGGCAACGCTTTAGGGGGAGCGTACGTGTGAGGGCGCGGGTTAGTGTCAGCGTACGGGTTAGGATTAGGGGACGGGTGAGGGTCAGGCTTCGGGGAAGGTTTAGGGTTAGGGTTCGGGCTAGGGTTAGGGTTAGGGGAAGGGGACGGTTTAGGGTCCAGGTGAGGGTACGGCAACGCTTTAGGGGGAGCGTACGTGTGAAGGCGCGGGTTAGTGTCAGCGTACGGGTTAGGATTAGGGGACGGGTGAGGGTCAGGCTTCGGGGAAGGGTTAGGGATAGGGTTCGGGCTAGGGTTAGGGTTAGGGGATGGGGACGGTTTAGGGTCCAGGTGAGGGTACGGCAACGCTTTAGGTGGAGCGTACGTGTGAGGGCGCGGGTTAGTGTCAGCGTACGGGTTAGGTTTAGGGGACGGGTGAGGGTCAGGCTTCGGGGAAGTGTAAGGGTTAGGGTTCGGGCTAGGGTTAGGGTTAGGGGACGGGGACGGTTTAGGGTCCAGCTGAGGGTACGACAACGCTTTAGGGGGAGCGTACGTGTGAGGGTGCGGGTTAGTGTCATCGTACGGGTTAGGGTTAGGGGACGGGTGAGGGTCAGGCTTCGGGGAAGGGTTAGGGTTAGGGTTCGGGCTAGGGTTAGGGTTAGGGGACGGGGACGGTTTAGGGTCCAGGTGAGGGTACGACAACGCTTTAGGGGGAGCGTACGTGTGAGGGCGCGGGTTAGTGTCAGCGTACGGGTTAGGATTAGGGGACGGGTGAGGGTCAGGCTTCGGGGAAGGGTTAGGGTTAGGGTTCGGGCTAGGGTTAGGGTTAGGGGACGGGGACGGTTTAGGATCCAGGTGAGGGTACGACAACGCTTTAGGGGGAGCGTACGTGTGAGGGCGCGGGTTAGTGTCAGCGTACGGGTTAGGATTAGGGGACGGGTGAGTGTCAGGCTTCGGGGAAGGGTTAGGGTTAGGGTTCGGGCTAGGGTTAGGGTTAGGGGACGGGGACGGTTTAGGGTCCAGGTGAGGGTACGGCAACGCTTTAGGGGGAGCGTACGTGTGAGGGCGCGGGTTAGTGTCAGCGTACGGGTTAGGATTAGGGGACGGGTGAGGGTCAGGCTTCGGGGAAGGGTTAGGGTTAGGGTTCGGGCTAGGGTTAGGGTTAGGGGACGGGGACGGTTTAGGGTCCAGGTGAGGGTACGACAACGCTTTAGGGGGAGCGTACGTGTGAGGGCGCGGGTTAGTGTCAGCGTACGGGTTAGGTTTAGGGGACGGGTGAGGGTCAGGCTTCGGGGAAGGGTTAGGGTTAGCGTTCGGGCTAGGGTTAGGGTTAGGGGAAGGGGACGGTTTAGTGTCCAGCTGAGGGTACGACAACGCTTTAGGGGGAGCGTACGTGTGAGGGCGCGGGTTAGTGTCAGCGTACGGGTTAGGATTAGGGGACGGGTGAGGGTCAGGCTTCGGGGAAGGGTTAGGGTTAGGGTTCGGGCTAGGGTTAGGGTTAGGGGACGGGGACGGCTTAGGGTCCAGGTGAGGGTACGACAACGCTTTAGGGGGAGCGTACGTGTGACGGCGCGGGTTAGTGTCAGCGTATGGGTTAGGATTAGGGGACGGGTGAGGGTCAGGCTTCGGGGAAGGGTTAGGGTTAGGGTTCGGGCTAGGGTTAGGGTTAGGGGACGGGGACGGTTTAGGGTCCAGGTGAGGGTACGACAACGCTTTAGGGGGAGCGTACGTGTGAGGGCGCGGGTTAGTGTCAGCGTACGGGTTAGGATGAGGGGACGGGTGAGGGTCAGGCTTCGGGGAAGGGTTAGGGTTAGGGTTCGGGCTAGGGTTAGGGTTAGGGGACGGGGACGGTTTAGGGTCCAGGTGAGGGTACGACAACGCTTTAGGGGGAGCGTACGTGTGAGGGCGCGGGTTAGTGTCAGCGTACGGGTTAGGATTAGGGGACGGGTGAGGGTCAGGCTTCGGGGAAGGGTTAGGGTTAGGGTTCGGGCTAGGGTTAGGGTTAGGGGACGGGGACGGTTTAGGGTCCAGGTGAGGGTACGACAACGCTTTAGGGGGAGCGTACGTGTGAGGGCGCGGGTTAGTGTCAGCGTACGGGTTAGGATTAGGGGACGGGTGAGGGTCAGGCTTCGGGGAAGGGTTAGGGTTAGGGTTCGGGCTAGGGTTAGGGTTAGGGGACGGGAACGGTTTAGGGTCCTGGTGAGGGTACGGCAACGCTTTAGGGGGAGCGTACGTGTGAGGGCGCGGGTTAGTGTCAGCGTACGGGTTAGGATTAGGGGACGGGTGAGGGTCAGGCTTCGGGGAAGGGTTAGGGTTAGGGTTCGGGCTAGGGTTAGGGTTAGGGGACGGGGACGGTTTAGGGTCCAGGTGAGGGTACGACAATGCTTTAGGGGGAGCGTACGTGTGAGGGCGCGGGTTAGTGTCAGCGTACGGGTTAGGTTTAGGGGACGGGTGAGGGTCAGGCTTCGGGGAAGGTTTAGGGTTAGGGTTCGGGCTAGGGTTAGGGTTAGGGGAAGGGGACGGTTTAGGGTCCAGCTGAGGGTACGACAACGCTTTAGGGGGAGCGTACGTGTGAGGGCGCGGGTTAGTGTCAGCGTACGGGTTAGGATTAGGGGACGGGTGAGGGTCAGGCTTCGGGGAAGGGTTAGGGTTAGGGTTCGGGCTAGGGTTAGGGTTAGGGGACGGGGACGGTTTAGGGTCCAGGTGAGGGTACGACAACGCTTTAGGGGGAGCGTACGTGTGAGGGCGCGGGTTAGTGTCAGCGTACGGGTTAGGATTAGGGGACGGGTGAGGGTCAGGCTTCGGGGAAGGGTTAGGGTTAGGGTTCGGGCTAGGGTTAGGGTTAGGGGACGGGGACGGTTTAGGGTCCAGGTGAGGGTACGGCAACGCTTTAGGGGGAGCGTACGTGTGAGGGCGCGGGTTAGTGTCAGCGTACGGGTTAGGATTAGGGGACGGGTGAGGGTCAGGCTTCGGGGAAGGGTTAGGGTTAGGGTTCGGGCTAGGGTTAGGGTTAGGGTTAGGGGACGGTTTAGGGACCAGGTGAGGGTACGACAACGCTTTAGGGGGAGCGAACGTGTGAGGGCGCGGGTTAGAGTCAGCGTACGGGTTAGGATTAGGGGACGGGTGAGGGTCAGGCTTCGGGGAAGGGTTAGGGTTAGGGTTCGGCCTAGGGTTAGGGTTAGGGGACGGGGACGGTTTAGGGTCCAGGTGAGGGTACGACAACGCTTTAGGGGGAGCGTACGTGTGAGGGCGCAGGTTAGTGTCAGCGTACGGGTTAGGATTAGGGGACGGGTGAGGGTCAGGCTTCGGGGAAGGGTTAGGGTTAGGGTTCGGGCTAGGGTTAGAGTTAGGGGACGGAGACGGTTTAGGGTCCAGGTGAGGGTACGACAACGCTTTAGGGGGAGCGTACGTGTGAGGGCGCGGGTTAGTGTCAGCGTACGGGTTAGGATTAGGGGACGGGTGAGGGTCAGGCTTCGGGGAAGGGTTAGGGTTAGGGTTCGGGCTAGGGTTAGGGTTAGGGGACGGGGACGGTTTAGGGTCCAGGTGAGGGTACGACAACGCTTTAGGGGGATCGTACGTGTGAGGGCGCGGGTTAGTGTCAGCGTACGGGTTAGGATTAGGGGACGGGTGAGGGTCAGGCTTCGGGGAAGTGTTAGGGTTAGGGTTTGGGCTAGGGTTAGGGTTAGGGGACGGGGACGGTTTAGGGTCCAGGTGAGGGTACGACAACGCTTTAGGGGGAGCGTACGTGTGAGGGCGCGGGTTAGTGTCAGCGTACGGGTTAGGATTAGGGGACGGGTAAGGGTCAGGCTTCGGGGAAGTGTTAGGGTTAGGGTTCGGGCTAGGGTTAGGGTTAGGGGACGGGGACGGTTTAGGGTCCAGGTGAGCGTACGACAACGCTTTAGGGGGAGCGTACGTGTGAGGGCGCGGGTTAGTGTCAGCGTACGGGTTAGGATTAGGGGACGGGTGAGGGTCAGGCTTCGGGGAAGGGTTAGGGTTAGGGTTCGGGCTAGGGTTAGGGTTAGGGGACGGGGACGGTTTAGGGTCCAGGTGAGGGTACGACAACGCTTTAGGGGGAGCGTACGTGTGAGGGCGCAGGTTAGTGTCAGCGTACGGGTTAGGATTAGGGGACGGGTGAGGGTCAGGCTTCGGGGAAGGGTTAGGGTTAGGGTTCGGGCTAGGGTTAGAGTTAGGGGACGGGGACGGTTTAGGGTCCAGGTGAGGGTACGACAACGCTTTAGGGGGAGCGTACGTGTGAGGGCGCGGGTTAGTGTCAGCGTACGGGTTAGGATTAGGGGACGGGTGAGGGTCAGGCTTCGGGGAAGGGTTAGGGTTAGGGTTCGGGCTAGGGTTAGGGTTAGGGGACGGGGACGGTTTAGGGTCCAGGTGAGGGTACGACAACGCTTTAGGGGGAGCGTACGTGTGAGGGCACGGGTTAGTGTCAGCGTACGGGTTAGGATTAGGGGACGGGTGAGGGTCAGGCTTCGGGGAAGTGTTAGGGTTAGGGTTTGGGCTAGGGTTAGGGTTAGGGGACGGGGACGGTTTAGGGTCCAGGTGAGGGTACGACAACGCTTTAGGGGGAGCGTACGTGTGAGGGCGCGGGTTAGTGTCAGCGTACGGGTTAGGATTAGGGGACGGGTGAGGGTCAGGCTTCGGGGAAGGGTTAGGGTTAGGGTTCGGGCTAGGGTTAGGGTTAGGGGACGGGGACGGTTTAGGGTCCAGGTGAGGGTATGACAACGCTTTAGGGGGAGCGTACGTGTGAGGGCGCGGGTTAGTGTCAGCGTACGGGTTAGGATTAGGGGACGGGTGAGGGTCAGGCTTCGGGGAAGGGTTAGGGATAGGGTTCGGGCTAGGGTTAGGGTTAGGGGATGGGGACGGTTTAGGGTCCAGGTGAGGGTACGGCAACGCTTTAGGTGGAGCGTACGTGTGAGGGCGCGGGTTAGTGTCAGCGTACGGGTTAGGTTTAGGGGACGGGTGAGGGTCAGGCTTCGGGGAAGTGTAAGGGTTAGGGTTCGGGCTAGGGTTAGGGTTAGGGGACGGGGACGGTTTAGGGTCCAGCTGAGGGTACGACAACGCTTTAGGGGGAGCGTACGTGTGAGGGTGCGGGTTAGTGTCATCGTACGGGTTAGGGTTAGGGGACGGGTGAGGGTCAGGCTTCGGGGAAGGGTTAGGGTTAGGGTTCGGGCTAGGGTTAGGGTTAGGGGACGGGGACGGTTTAGGGTCCAGGTGAGGGTACGACAACGCTTTAGGGGGAGCGTACGTGTGAGGGCGCGGGTTAGTGTCAGCGTACGGGTTAGGATTAGGGGACGGGTGAGGGTCAGGCTTCGGGGAAGGGTTAGGGTTAGGGTTCGGGCTAGGGTTAGGGTTAGGGGACGGGGACGGTTTAGGATCCAGGTGAGGGTACGACAACGCTTTAGGGGGAGCGTACGTGTGAGGGCGCGGGTTAGTGTCAGCGTACGGGTTAGGATTAGGGGACGGGTGAGTGTCAGGCTTCGGGGAAGGGTTAGGGTTAGGGTTCGGGCTAGGGTTAGGGTTAGGGGACGGGGACGGTTTAGGGTCCAGGTGAGGGTACGGCAACGCTTTAGGGGGAGCGTACGTGTGAGGGCGCGGGTTAGTGTCAGCGTACGGGTTAGGATTAGGGGACGGGTGAGGGTCAGGCTTCGGGGAAGGGTTAGGGTTAGGGTTCGGGCTAGGGTTAGGGTTAGGGGACGGGGACGGTTTAGGGTCCAGGTGAGGGTACGACAACGCTTTAGGGGGAGCGTACGTGTGAGGGCGCGGGTTAGTGTCAGCGTACGGGTTAGGTTTAGGGGACGGGTGAGGGTCAGGCTTCGGGGAAGGGTTAGGGTTAGCGTTCGGGCTAGGGTTAGGGTTAGGGGAAGGGGACGGTTTAGTGTCCAGCTGAGGGTACGACAACGCTTTAGGGGGAGCGTACGTGTGAGGGCGCGGGTTAGTGTCAGCGTACGGGTTAGGATTAGGGGACGGGTGAGGGTCAGGCTTCGGGGAAGGGTTAGGGTTAGGGTTCGGGCTAGGGTTAGGGTTAGGGGACGGGGACGGCTTAGGGTCCAGGTGAGGGTACGACAACGCTTTAGGGGGAGCGTACGTGTGACGGCGCGGGTTAGTGTCAGCGTATGGGTTAGGATTAGGGGACGGGTGAGGGTCAGGCTTCGGGGAAGGGTTAGGGTTAGGGTTCGGGCTAGGGTTAGGGTTAGGGGACGGGGACGGTTTAGGGTCCAGGTGAGGGTACGACAACGCTTTAGGGGGAGCGTACGTGTGAGGGCGCGGGTTAGTGTCAGCGTACGGGTTAGGATGAGGGGACGGGTGAGGGTCAGGCTTCGGGGAAGGGTTAGGGTTAGGGTTCGGGCTAGGGTTAGGGTTAGGGGACGGGGACGGTTTAGGGTCCAGGTGAGGGTACGACAACGCTTTAGGGGGAGCGTACGTGTGAGGGCGCGGGTTAGTGTCAGCGTACGGGTTAGGATTAGGGGACGGGTGAGGGTCAGGCTTCGGGGAAGGGTTAGGGTTAGGGTTCGGGCTAGGGTTAGGGTTAGGGGACGGGGACGGTTTAGGGTCCAGGTGAGGGTACGACAACGCTTTAGGGGGAGCGTACGTGTGAGGGCGCGGGTTAGTGTCAGCGTACGGGTTAGGATTAGGGGACGGGTGAGGGTCAGGCTTCGGGGAAGGGTTAGGGTTAGGGTTCGGGCTAGGGTTAGGGTTAGGGGACGGGAACGGTTTAGGGTCCTGGTGAGGGTACGGCAACGCTTTAGGGGGAGCGTACGTGTGAGGGCGCGGGTTAGTGTCAGCGTACGGGTTAGGATTAGGGGACGGGTGAGGGTCAGGCTTCGGGGAAGGGTTAGGGTTAGGGTTCGGGCTAGGGTTAGGGTTAGGGGACGGGGACGGTTTAGGGTCCAGGTGAGGGTACGACAATGCTTTAGGGGGAGCGTACGTGTGAGGGCGCGGGTTAGTGTCAGCGTACGGGTTAGGTTTAGGGGACGGGTGAGGGTCAGGCTTCGGGGAAGGTTTAGGGTTAGGGTTCGGGCTAGGGTTAGGGTTAGGGGAAGGGGACGGTTTAGGGTCCAGCTGAGGGTACGACAACGCTTTAGGGGGAGCGTACGTGTGAGGGCGCGGGTTAGTGTCAGCGTACGGGTTAGGATTAGGGGACGGGTGAGGGTCAGGCTTCGGGGAAGGGTTAGGGTTAGGGTTCGGGCTAGGGTTAGGGTTAGGGGACGGGGACGGTTTAGGGTCCAGGTGAGGGTACGACAATGCTTTAGGGGGAGCGTACGTGTGAGGGCGCGGGTTAGTGTCAGCGTACGGGTTAGGTTTAGGGGACGGGTGAGGGTCAGGCTTCGGGGAAGGTTTAGGGTTAGGGTTCGGGCTAGGGTTAGGGTTAGGGGAAGGGGACGGTTTAGGGTCCAGCTGAGGGTACGACAACGCTTTAGGGGGAGCGTACGTGTGAGGGCGCGGGTTAGTGTCAGCGTACGGGTTAGGATTAGGGGACGGGTGAGGGTCAGGCTTCGGGGAAGGGTTAGGGTTAGGGTTCGGGCTAGGGTTAGGGTTAGGGGACGGGGACGGTTTAGGGTCCAGGTGAGGGTACGACAACGCTTTAGGGGGAGCGTACGTGTGAGGGCGCGGGTTAGTGTCAGCGTACGGGTTAGGATTAGGGGACGGGTGAGGGTCAGGCTTCGGGGAAGGGTTAGGGTTAGGGTTCGGGCTAGGGTTAGGGTTAGGGGACGGGGACGGTTTAGGGTCCAGGTGAGGGTACGGCAACGCTTTAGGGGGAGCGTACGTGTGAGGGCGCGGGTTAGTGTCAGCGTACGGGTTAGGATTAGGGGACGGGTGAGGGTCAGGCTTCGGGGAAGGGTTAGGGTTAGGGTTCGGGCTAGGGTTAGGGTTAGGGTTAGGGGACGGTTTAGGGTCCAGGTGAGGGTACGACAACGCTTTAGGGGGAGCGAACGTGTGAGGGCGCGGGTTAGAGTCAGCGTACGGGTTAGGATTAGGGGACGGGTGAGGGTCAGGCTTCGGGGAAGGGTTAGGGTTAGGGTTCGGCCTAGGGTTAGGGTTAGGGGACGGGGACGGTTTAGGGTCCAGGTGAGGGTACGACAACGCTTTAGGGGGAGCGTACGTGTGAGGGCGCAGGTTAGTGTCAGCGTACGGGTTAGGATTAGGGGACGGGTGAGGGTCAGGCTTCGGGGAAGGGTTAGGGTTAGGGTTCGGGCTAGGGTTAGAGTTAGGGGACGGAGACGGTTTAGGGTCCAGGTGAGGGTACGACAACGCTTTAGGGGGAGCGTACGTGTGAGGGCGCGGGTTAGTGTCAGCGTACGGGTTAGGATTAGGGGACGGGTGAGGGTCAGGCTTCGGGGAAGGGTTAGGGTTAGGGTTCGGGCTAGGGTTAGGGTTAGGGGACGGGGACGGTTTAGGGTCCAGGTGAGGGTACGACAACGCTTTAGGGGGATCGTACGTGTGAGGGCGCGGGTTAGTGTCAGCGTACGGGTTAGGATTAGGGGACGGGTGAGGGTCAGGCTTCGGGGAAGTGTTAGGGTTAGGGTTTGGGCTAGGGTTAGGGTTAGGGGACGGGGACGGTTTAGGGTCCAGGTGAGGGTACGACAACGCTTTAGGGGGAGCGTACGTGTGAGGGCGCGGGTTAGTGTCAGCGTACGGGTTAGGATTAGGGGACGGGTAAGGGTCAGGCTTCGGGGAAGTGTTAGGGTTAGGGTTCGGGCTAGGGTTAGGGTTAGGGGACGGGGACGGTTTAGGGTCCAGGTGAGCGTACGACAACGCTTTAGGGGGAGCGTACGTGTGAGGGCGCGGGTTAGTGTCAGCGTACGGGTTAGGATTAGGGGACGGGTGAGGGTCAGGCTTCGGGGAAGGGTTAGGGTTAGGGTTCGGGCTAGGGTTAGGGTTAGGGGACGGGGACGGTTTAGGGTCCAGGTGAGGGTACGACAACGCTTTAGGGGGAGCGTACGTGTGAGGGCGCAGGTTAGTGTCAGCGTACGGGTTAGGATTAGGGGACGGGTGAGGGTCAGGCTTCGGGGAAGGGTTAGGGTTAGGGTTCGGGCTAGGGTTAGAGTTAGGGGACGGGGACGGTTTAGGGTCCAGGTGAGGGTACGACAACGCTTTAGGGGGAGCGTACGTGTGAGGGCGCGGGTTAGTGTCAGCGTACGGGTTAGGATTAGGGGACGGGTGAGGGTCAGGCTTCGGGGAAGGGTTAGGGTTAGGGTTCGGGCTAGGGTTAGGGTTAGGGGACGGGGACGGTTTAGGGTCCAGGTGAGGGTACGACAACGCTTTAGGGGGAGCGTACGTGTGAGGGCACGGGTTAGTGTCAGCGTACGGGTTAGGATTAGGGGACGGGTGAGGGTCAGGCTTCGGGGAAGTGTTAGGGTTAGGGTTTGGGCTAGGGTTAGGGTTAGGGGACGGGGACGGTTTAGGGTCCAGGTGAGGGTACGACAACGCTTTAGGGGGAGCGTACGTGTGAGGGCGCGGGTTAGTGTCAGCGTACGGGTTAGGATTAGGGGACGGGTGAGGGTCAGGCTTCGGGGAAGGGTTAGGGTTAGGGTTCGGGCTAGGGTTAGGGTTAGGGGACGGGGACGGTTTAGGGTCCAGGTGAGGGTATGACAACGCTTTAGGGGGAGCGTACGTGTGAGGGCGCGGGTTAGTGTCAGCGTACGGGTTAGGATTAGGGGACGGGTGAGGGTCAGGCTTCGGGGAAGGGTTAGGGATAGGGTTCGGGCTAGGGTTAGGGTTAGGGGATGGGGACGGTTTAGGGTCCAGGTGAGGGTACGGCAACGCTTTAGGTGGAGCGTACGTGTGAGGGCGCGGGTTAGTGTCAGCGTACGGGTTAGGTTTAGGGGACGGGTGAGGGTCAGGCTTCGGGGAAGTGTAAGGGTTAGGGTTCGGGCTAGGGTTAGGGTTAGGGGACGGGGACGGTTTAGGGTCCAGCTGAGGGTACGACAACGCTTTAGGGGGAGCGTACGTGTGAGGGTGCGGGTTAGTGTCATCGTACGGGTTAGGGTTAGGGGACGGGTGAGGGTCAGGCTTCGGGGAAGGGTTAGGGTTAGGGTTCGGGCTAGGGTTAGGGTTAGGGGACGGGGACGGTTTAGGGTCCAGGTGAGGGTACGACAACGCTTTAGGGGGAGCGTACGTGTGAGGGCGCGGGTTAGTGTCAGCGTACGGGTTAGGATTAGGGGACGGGTGAGGGTCAGGCTTCGGGGAAGGGTTAGGGTTAGGGTTCGGGCTAGGGTTAGGGTTAGGGGACGGGGACGGTTTAGGATCCAGGTGAGGGTACGACAACGCTTTAGGGGGAGCGTACGTGTGAGGGCGCGGGTTAGTGTCAGCGTACGGGTTAGGATTAGGGGACGGGTGAGTGTCAGGCTTCGGGGAAGGGTTAGGGTTAGGGTTCGGGCTAGGGTTAGGGTTAGGGGACGGGGACGGTTTAGGGTCCAGGTGAGGGTACGGCAACGCTTTAGGGGGAGCGTACGTGTGAGGGCGCGGGTTAGTGTCAGCGTACGGGTTAGGATTAGGGGACGGGTGAGGGTCAGGCTTCGGGGAAGGGTTAGGGTTAGGGTTCGGGCTAGGGTTAGGGTTAGGGGACGGGGACGGTTTAGGGTCCAGGTGAGGGTACGACAACGCTTTAGGGGGAGCGTACGTGTGAGGGCGCGGGTTAGTGTCAGCGTACGGGTTAGGTTTAGGGGACGGGTGAGGGTCAGGCTTCGGGGAAGGGTTAGGGTTAGCGTTCGGGCTAGGGTTAGGGTTAGGGGAAGGGGACGGTTTAGTGTCCAGCTGAGGGTACGACAACGCTTTAGGGGGAGCGTACGTGTGAGGGCGCGGGTTAGTGTCAGCGTACGGGTTAGGATTAGGGGACGGGTGAGGGTCAGGCTTCGGGGAAGGGTTAGGGTTAGGGTTCGGGCTAGGGTTAGGGTTAGGGGACGGGGACGGCTTAGGGTCCAGGTGAGGGTACGACAACGCTTTAGGGGGAGCGTACGTGTGACGGCGCGGGTTAGTGTCAGCGTATGGGTTAGGATTAGGGGACGGGTGAGGGTCAGGCTTCGGGGAAGGGTTAGGGTTAGGGTTCGGGCTAGGGTTAGGGTTAGGGGACGGGGACGGTTTAGGGTCCAGGTGAGGGTACGACAACGCTTTAGGGGGAGCGTACGTGTGAGGGCGCGGGTTAGTGTCAGCGTACGGGTTAGGATGAGGGGACGGGTGAGGGTCAGGCTTCGGGGAAGGGTTAGGGTTAGGGTTCGGGCTAGGGTTAGGGTTAGGGGACGGGGACGGTTTAGGGTCCAGGTGAGGGTACGACAACGCTTTAGGGGGAGCGTACGTGTGAGGGCGCGGGTTAGTGTCAGCGTACGGGTTAGGATTAGGGGACGGGTGAGGGTCAGGCTTCGGGGAAGGGTTAGGGTTAGGGTTCGGGCTAGGGTTAGGGTTAGGGGACGGGGACGGTTTAGGGTCCAGGTGAGGGTACGACAACGCTTTAGGGGGAGCGTACGTGTGAGGGCGCGGGTTAGTGTCAGCGTACGGGTTAGGATTAGGGGACGGGTGAGGGTCAGGCTTCGGGGAAGGGTTAGGGTTAGGGTTCGGGCTAGGGTTAGGGTTAGGGGACGGGAACGGTTTAGGGTCCTGGTGAGGGTACGGCAACGCTTTAGGGGGAGCGTACGTGTGAGGGCGCGGGTTAGTGTCAGCGTACGGGTTAGGATTAGGGGACGGGTGAGGGTCAGGCTTCGGGGAAGGGTTAGGGTTAGGGTTCGGGCTAGGGTTAGGGTTAGGGGACGGGGACGGTTTAGGGTCCAGGTGAGGGTACGACAATGCTTTAGGGGGAGCGTACGTGTGAGGGCGCGGGTTAGTGTCAGCGTACGGGTTAGGTTTAGGGGACGGGTGAGGGTCAGGCTTCGGGGAAGGTTTAGGGTTAGGGTTCGGGCTAGGGTTAGGGTTAGGGGAAGGGGACGGTTTAGGGTCCAGCTGAGGGTACGACAACGCTTTAGGGGGAGCGTACGTGTGAGGGCGCGGGTTAGTGTCAGCGTACGGGTTAGGATTAGGGGACGGGTGAGGGTCAGGCTTCGGGGAAGGGTTAGGGTTAGGGTTCGGGCTAGGGTTAGGGTTAGGGGACGGGGACGGTTTAGGGTCCAGGTGAGGGTACGACAACGCTTTAGGGGGAGCGTACGTGTGAGGGCGCGGGTTAGTGTCAGCGTATGGGTTAGGATTAGGGGACGGGTGAGGGTCAGGCTTCGGGGAAGGGTTAGGTTTAGGGTTCGGGCTAGGGTTAGTGTTAGGGGACGGGGACGGTTTAGGGTCCAGGTGAGGGTACGACAACGCTTTAGGGGGAGCGTACGTGTGAGGGCGCGGGTTAGTGTCAGCGTACGGGTTAGGATTAGGGGACGGGTGAGGGTCAGGCTTCGGGGAAGGGTTAGGGTTAGGGTTCGGGCTAGGGTTAGGGTTAGGGGACGGGGACGGTTTAGGGTCCAGGTGAGGGTACGACAACGCTTTAGGGGGAGCGTACGTGTGAGGGCGCGGGTTAGTGTCAGCGTACGGGTTAGGATTAGGGGACGGGTGAGGGTCAGGCTTCGGGGAAGGGTTAGGGTTAGGGTTCGGGCTAGGGTTAGGGTTAGGGGACGGGGACGGTTTAGGGTCCAGGTGAGGGTACGGCAACGCTTTAGGGGGAGCGTACGTGTGAGGGCGCGGGTTAGTGTCAGCGTACGGGTTAGGATTAGGGGACGGGTGAGGGTCAGGCTTCGGGGAAGGGTTAGGGTTAGGGTTCGGGCTAGGGTTAGGGTTAGGGTTAGGGGACGGTTTAGGGTCCAGGTGAGGGTACGACAACGCTTTAGGGGGAGCGAACGTGTGAGGGCGCGGGTTAGAGTCAGCGTACGGGTTAGGATTAGGGGACGGGTGAGGGTCAGGCTTCGGGGAAGGGTTAGGGTTAGGGTTCGGCCTAGGGTTAGGGTTAGGGGACGGGGACGGTTTAGGGTCCAGGTGAGGGTACGACAACGCTTTAGGGGGAGCGTACGTGTGAGGGCGCAGGTTAGTGTCAGCGTACGGGTTAGGATTAGGGGACGGGTGAGGGTCAGGCTTCGGGGAAGGGTTAGGGTTAGGGTTCGGGCTAGGGTTAGAGTTAGGGGACGGAGACGGTTTAGGGTCCAGGTGAGGGTACGACAACGCTTTAGGGGGAGCGTACGTGTGAGGGCGCGGGTTAGTGTCAGCGTACGGGTTAGGATTAGGGGACGGGTGAGGGTCAGGCTTCGGGGAAGGGTTAGGGTTAGGGTTCGGGCTAGGGTTAGGGTTAGGGGACGGGGACGGTTTAGGGTCCAGGTGAGGGTACGACAACGCTTTAGGGGGATCGTACGTGTGAGGGCGCGGGTTAGTGTCAGCGTACGGGTTAGGATTAGGGGACGGGTGAGGGTCAGGCTTCGGGGAAGTGTTAGGGTTAGGGTTTGGGCTAGGGTTAGGGTTAGGGGACGGGGACGGTTTAGGGTCCAGGTGAGGGTACGACAACGCTTTAGGGGGAGCGTACGTGTGAGGGCGCGGGTTAGTGTCAGCGTACGGGTTAGGATTAGGGGACGGGTAAGGGTCAGGCTTCGGGGAAGTGTTAGGGTTAGGGTTCGGGCTAGGGTTAGGGTTAGGGGACGGGGACGGTTTAGGGTCCAGGTGAGCGTACGACAACGCTTTAGGGGGAGCGTACGTGTGAGGGCGCGGGTTAGTGTCAGCGTACGGGTTAGGATTAGGGGACGGGTGAGGGTCAGGCTTCGGGGAAGGGTTAGGGTTAGGGTTCGGGCTAGGGTTAGGGTTAGGGGACGGGGACGGTTTAGGGTCCAGGTGAGGGTACGACAACGCTTTAGGGGGAGCGTACGTGTGAGGGCGCAGGTTAGTGTCAGCGTACGGGTTAGGATTAGGGGACGGGTGAGGGTCAGGCTTCGGGGAAGGGTTAGGGTTAGGGTTCGGGCTAGGGTTAGAGTTAGGGGACGGGGACGGTTTAGGGTCCAGGTGAGGGTACGACAACGCTTTAGGGGGAGCGTACGTGTGAGGGCGCGGGTTAGTGTCAGCGTACGGGTTAGGATTAGGGGACGGGTGAGGGTCAGGCTTCGGGGAAGGGTTAGGGTTAGGGTTCGGGCTAGGGTTAGGGTTAGGGGACGGGGACGGTTTAGGGTCCAGGTGAGGGTACGACAACGCTTTAGGGGGAGCGTACGTGTGAGGGCACGGGTTAGTGTCAGCGTACGGGTTAGGATTAGGGGACGGGTGAGGGTCAGGCTTCGGGGAAGTGTTAGGGTTAGGGTTTGGGCTAGGGTTAGGGTTAGGGGACGGGGACGGTTTAGGGTCCAGGTGAGGGTACGACAACGCTTTAGGGGGAGCGTACGTGTGAGGGCGCGGGTTAGTGTCAGCGTACGGGTTAGGATTAGGGGACGGGTGAGGGTCAGGCTTCGGGGAAGGGTTAGGGTTAGGGTTCGGGCTAGGGTTAGGGTTAGGGGACGGGGACGGTTTAGGGTCCAGGTGAGGGTATGACAACGCTTTAGGGGGAGCGTACGTGTGAGGGCGCGGGTTAGTGTCAGCGTACGGGTTAGGATTAGGGGACGGGTGAGGGTCAGGCTTCGGGGAAGGGTTAGGGTTAGGGTTCGGGCTAGGGTTAGGGTTAGGGGACGGGGACGGTTTAGGGTCCAGGTGAGGGTACGGCAACCCTTTAGGGGGAGCGTACGTGTGAGGGCGCGGGTTAGTGTCAGCGTACGGGTTAGGATAAGGGGACGGGTGAGGTTCAGGCTTCGGGGAAGGGTTAGGGTTAGGGTTCGGGCTAGGGTTAGGGTTAGGGGACGGGGACGGTTTAGGGTCCAGGTGAGGGTACGGCAACGCTTTAGGGGGAGCGTACGTGTGAGGGCGTGGGTTAGTGTCAGCGTACGGGTTAGGATTAGGCGACGGGTGAGGTTCAGGCTTCGGGGAAGGGTTAGGGTTAGGGTTCGGGCTAGGGTTAGGGTTAGGGGACGGGGACGGTTTAGGGTCCAGGTGAGGGTACGACAACGCTTTAGGGGGAGCGTACGTGTGAGGGCGCGGGTTAGTGTCAGCGTACGGGTTAGGATTAGGGGACGGGTGAGGGTCAGGCTTCGGGGAAGGGTTAGGGTTAGGGTTCGGGCTAGGGTTAGGGTTAGGGGACGGGGACGGTTTAGGGTCCAGGTGAGGGTACGACAACGCTTTAGGGGGAGCGTACGTGTGAGGGCGCGGGTTAGTGTCAGCGTACGGGTTAGGATGAGGGGACGGGTGAGGGTCAGGCTTCGGGGAAGCGTTAGGGTTAGGGTTCGGGCTAGGATTAGGGTTAGGGAACGGGGACGGTTTAGGGTCCAGGTGAGGGTACGACAACGCTTTAGGGGGAGCGTACGTGTGAGGGCGCGGGTTAGTGTCAGCGTACGTGTTAGGATTAGGGGACGGGTGAGGGTCAGGCTTCGGGGAAGGGTTAGGGTTAGGGTTCGGGCTAGGGTTAGGGTTAGGGGACGGGGACGGTTTAGGGTCCAGGTGAGGGTACGGCAACGCTTTAGGGGGAGCGTACGTGTGAGGGCGTGGGTTAGTGTCAGCGTACGGGTTAGGATTAGGGGACGGGTGAGGGTCAGGCTTCGGGGAAGGGTTAGGGTTAGGGTTCGGGCTAGGGTTAGGGTTAGGGTTAGGGGACGGTTTAGGGTCCAGGTGAGGGTACGACAACGCTTTAGGGGGAGCGTACGTGTGAGGGCGCGGGTTAGAGTCAGCGTACGGGTTAGGATTAGGGGACGGGTGAGGGTCAGGCTTCGGGGAAGGGTTAGGTTTAGGGTTCGGCCTAGGGTTAGGGTTAGGGGACGGGGACGGTTTAGGGTCCAGGTGAGGGTACGACAACGCTTTAGGGGGAGCGTACGTGTGAGGGCGCAGGTTAGTGTCAGCGTACGGGTTAGGATTAGGGGACGGGTGAGGGTCAGGCTTCGGGGAAGGGTTAGGGTTAGGGTTCGGGCTAGGGTTAGAGTTAGGGGACGGGGACGGTTTAGGGTCCAGGTGAGGGTACGACAACGCTTTAGGGGGAGCGTACGTGTGAGGGCGCGGGTTAGTGTCAGCGTACGGGTTAGGATTAGGGGACGGGTGAGGGTCAGGCTTCGGGGAAGTGTTAGGGTTAGGGTTTGGGCTAGGGTTAGGGTTAGGGGACGGGGACGGTTTAGGGTCCAGGTGAGGGTACGACAACGCTTTAGGGGGAGCGTACGTGTGAGGGCGCGGGTTAGTGTCAGCGTACGGGTTAGGATTAGGGGACGTGTGAGGGTCAGGCTTCGGGGAAGGGTTAGGGTTAGGGTTCGGGCTAGGGTTAGGGTTAGGGGACGGGGACGGTTTAGGGTCCAGGTGAGGGTACGACAACGCTTTAGGGGGAGCGTACGTGTGAGGGCGCAGGTTAGTGTCAGCGTACGGGTTAGGATTAGGGGACGGGTGAGGGTCAGGCTTCGGGGAAGGGTTAGGGTTAGGGTTCGGGCTAGGGTTAGAGTTAGGGGACGGGGACGGTTTAGGGTCCAGGTGAGGGTACGACAACGCTTTAGGGGGAGCGTACGTGTGAGGGCGCAGGTTAGTGTCAGCGTACGGGTTAGGATTAGGGGACGGGTGAGGGTCAGGCTTCGGGGAAGGGTTAGGGTTAGGGTTCGGGCTAGGGTTAGGGTTAGGGGACGGGGACGGTTTAGGGTCCAGGTGAGGGTACGACAACGCTTTAGGGGGAGCGTACGTGTGAGGGCGCGGGTTAGTGTCAGCGTACGGGTTAGGATTAGGGGACGGGTGAGGGTCAGGCTTCGGGGAAGTGTTAGGGTTAGGGTTTGGGCTAGGGTTAGGGTTAGGGGACGGGGACGGTTTAGGGTCCAGGTGAGGGTACGACAACGCTTTAGGGGGAGCGTACGTGTGAGGGCGCGGGTTAGTGTCAGCGTACGGGTTAGGATTAGGGGACGGGTGAGTGTCAGGCTTCGGGGAAGGGTTAGGGTTAGGGTTCGGGCTAGGGTTAGGGTTAGGGGACGGGGACGGTTTAGGGTCCAGGTGAGGGTACGACAACGCTTTAGGGGGAGCGTACGTGTGAGGGCGCGGGTTAGTGTCAGCGTACGGGTTAGGATTAGGGGACGGGTGAGGGTCAGGCTTCGGGGAAGGGTTAGGGTTAGGGTTCGGGCTAGGGTTAGGGTTAGGGGACGGGGACGGTTTAGGGTCCAGGTGAGGGTACGGCAACCCTTTAGGGGGAGCGTACGTGTGAGGGCGCGGGTTAGTGTCAGCGTACGGGTTAGGATAAGGGGACGGGTGAGGGTCAGGCTTCGGGGAAGTGTTAGGGTTAGGGTTCGGGCTAGGGTTAGGGTTAGGGGACGGGGACGGTTTAGGGTCCAGGTGAGGGTACGGCAACGCTTTAGGGGGAGCGTACGTGTGAGGGCGTGGGTTAGTGTCAGCGTACGGGTTAGGATTAGGGGACGGGTGAGGGTCAGGCTTCGGGGAAGGGTTAGGGTTAGGGTTCGGGCTAGGGTTAGGGTTAGGGGACGGGGACGGTTTAGGATCCAGGTGAGGGTACGGCAACGCTTTAGGGGGAGCGTACGTGTGAGGGCGCGGGTTAGTGTCAGCGTACGGGTTAGGATTAGGGGACGGGTGAGGGTCAGGCTTCGGGGAAGGGTTAGGGTTAGGGTTCGGGCTAGGGTTAGGGTTAGGGGACGGGGACGGTTTAGGGTCCAGGTGAGGGTACGACAACGCTTTAGGGGGAGCGTACGTGTGAGGGCGCGGGTTAGTGTCAGCGTACGGGTTAGGATTAGGGGACGGGTGAGGGTCAGGCTTCGGGGAAGTGTTAGGGTTAGGGTTCGGGCTAGGGTTAGGGTTAGGGGACGGGGACGGTTTAGGGTCCAGGTGAGGGTACGACAACGCTTTAGGGGGAGCGTACGTGTGAGGGCGCGGGTTAGTGTCAGCGTACGGGTTAGGATTAGGGGACGGGTGAGGGTCAGGCTTCGGGGAAGGGTTAGGGTTAGGGTTCGGGCTAGGGTTAGGGTTAGGGGACGGGGACGGTTTAGGGTCCAGGTGAGGGTACGACAACGCTTTAGGGGGAGCGTACGTGTGAGGGCGCGGGTTAGTGTCAGCGTACGGGTTAGGATTAGGGGACGGGTGAGGGTCAGGCTTCGGGGAAGGGTTAGGGTTAGGGTTCGGGCTAGGGTTAGGGTTAGGGGACGGGGAAGCTTTAGGGTCCAGGTGAGGGTACGGCAACGCTTTAGGGGGAGCGTACGTGTGAGGGCGCGGGTTAGTGTCAGCGTACGGGTTAGGATAAGGGGACGGGTGAGGGTCAGGCTTCGGGGAAGTGTTAGGGTTAGGGTTCGGGCTAGGGTTAGGGTTAGGGGACAGGGACGGTTTAGGGTCCAGGTGAGGGTACGGCAACGCTTTAGGGGGAGCGTACGTGTGAGGGCGTGGGTTAGTGTCAGCGTACGGGTTAGGATTAGGGGACGGGTGAGGGTCAGGCTTCGGGGAAGGGTTAGGGTTAGGGTTCGGGCTAGGGTTAGGGTTAGGGGACGGGGACGGTTTAGGGTCCAGGTGAGGGTACGACAACGCTTTAGGGGGAGCGTACGTGTGAGGGCGCGGGTTAGTGTCAGCGTACGGGTTAGGATTAGGGGACGGGTGAGGGTCAGGCTTCGGGGAAGGGTTAGGGTTAGGGTTCGGGCTAGGGTTAGGGTTAGGGGACAGGGACGGTTTAGGGTCAAGGTGAGGGTACGGCAACGCTTTAGGGGGAGCGTACGTGTGAGGGCGCGGGTTAGTGTCAGCGTACGGGTTAGGATTAGGGGACGGGTGAGGGTCAGGCTTCGGGGAAGGGTTAGGGTTAGGGTTCGGGCTAGGGTTAGGGTTAGGGGACGGGGACGGTTTAGGGTCCAGGTGAGGGTACGGCAACGCTTTAGGGGGAGCGTACGTGTGAGGGCGTGGGTTAGTGTCAGCGTACGGGTTAGGATTAGGGGACGGGTGAGGGTCAGGCTTCGGGGAAGGGTTAGGGTTAGGGTTCGGGCTAGGGTTAGGGTTAGGGGACGGGGACGGTTTAGGGTCCAGGTGAGGGTACGACAACGCTTTAGGGGGAGCGTACGTGTGAGGGCGCGGGTTAGAGTCAGCGTACGGGTTAGGATTAGGGGACGGGTGAGGGTCAGGCTTCGGGGAAGGGTTAGGGTTAGGGTTCGGCCTAGGGTTAGGGTTAGGGGACGGGGACGGTTTAGGGTCCAGGTGAGGGTACGACAACGCTTTAGGGGGAGCGTACGTGTGAGGGCGCGGGTTAGTGTCAGCGTACGAGTTAGGATTAGGGGACGGGTGAGGGTCAGGCTTCGGTGAAGTGTTAGGGTTAGGGTTTGGGCTAGGGTTAGGGTTAGGGGACGGGGACGGTTTAGGGTCCAGGTGAGGGTACGACAACGCTTTAGGGGGAGCGTACGTGTGAGGGCGCGGGTTAGTGTCAGCGTACGGGTTAGGATTAGGGGACGGGTGAGTGTCAGGCTTCGGGGAAGGGTTAGGGTTAGGGTTCGGGCTAGGGTTAGGGTTAGGGGACGGGGACGGTTTAGGGTCCAGGTGAGGGTACGACAACGCTTTAGGGGGAGCGTACGTGTGAGGGCGCGGGTTAGTGTCAGCGTACGGGTTAGGATTAGGGGACGGGTGAGGGTCAGGCTTCGGGGAAGGGTTAGGGTTAGGGTTCGGGCTAGGGTTAGGGTTAGGGGACGGGGAAGGTTTAGGGTCCAGGTGAGGGTACGGCAACGCTTTAGGGGGAGCGTACGTGTGAGGGCGCGGGTTAGTGTCAGCGTACGGGTTAGGATAAGGGGACGGGTGAGGGTCAGGCTTCGGGGAAGTGTTAGGGTTAGGGTTCGGGCTAGGGTTAGGGTTAGGGCACGGGGAAGGTTTAGGGTCCAGGTGAGGGTACGGCAACGCTTTAGGGGGAGCGTACGTGTGAGGGCGCGGGTTAGTGTCAGCGTACGGGTTAGGATAAGGGGACGGGTGAGGGTCAGGCTTCGGGGAAGTGTTAGGGTTAGGGTTCGGGCTAGGGTTAGGGTTAGGGGACGGGGACGGTTTAGGGTCCAGGTGAGGGTACGGCAACGCTTTAGGGGGAGCGTACGTGTGAGGGCGTGGGTTAGTGTCAGCGTACGGGTTAGGATTAGGGGACGGGTGAGGGTCAGGCTTCGGGGAAGGGTTAGGGTTAGGGTTCGGGCTAGGGTTAGGGTTAGGGGACGGGGACGGTTTAGGGTCCAGGTGAGGGTACGACAACGCTTTAGGGGGAGCGTACGTGTGAGGGCGCGGGTTAGTGTCAGCGTACGGGTTAGGATTAGGGGACGGGTGAGGGTCAGGCTTCGGGGAAGGGTTAGGGTTAGGGTTCGGGCTAGGGTTAGGGTTAGGGGACAGGGACGGTTTAGGGTCAAGGTGAGGGTACGGCAACGCTTTAGGGGGAGCGTACGTGTGAGGGCGCGGGTTAGTGTCAGCGTACGGGTTAGGATTAGGGGACGGGTGAGGGTCAGGCTTCGGGGAAGTGTTAGGGTTAGGGTTCGGGCTAGGGTTAGGGTTAGGGGACGGGGACGGTTTAGGGTCCAGGTGAGGGTACGGCAACGCTTTAGGGGGAGCGTACGTGTGAGGGCGCGGGTTAGTGTCAGCGTACGGGTTAGGATTAGGGGACGTGTGAGGGTCAGGCTTCGGGGAAGGGTTAGGGTTAGGGTTCGGGCTAGGGTTAGAGTTAGGGGACGGGGACCGTTTAGGGTCCAGGTGAGGGTACGACAACGCTTTAGGGGGAGCGTACATGTGAGGGCGCGGGTTAGTGTCAGCGTACGGGTTAGGATTAGGGGACGGGTGAGGGTCAGGCTTCGGGGAAGGGTTAGGGTTAGGGTTCGGGCTAGGGTTAGGGTTAGGGGACGGGGACGGTTTAGGGTCCAGGTGAGGGTACGACAACGCTTTAGGGGGAGCGTACGTGTGAGGGCGCGGGTTAGTGTCAGCGTACGGGTTAGGATTAGGGGACGGGTAAGGGTCAGGCTTCGGGGAAGTTTTAGGGTTAGGGTTCGGGCTAGGGTTAGGGTTAGGGGACGGGGACGGTTTAGGGTCTAGGTGAGCGTACGACAACGCTTTAGGGGGAGCGTACGTGTGAGGGCGCGGGTTAGTGTCAGCGTACGGGTTAGGATTAGGGGACGGGTGAGGGTCAGGCTTCGGGGAAGGGTTAGGGTTAGGGTTCGGGCTAGGGTTAGGGTTAGGGGACGGGGACGGTTTAGGGTCCAGGTGAGGGTACGACAACGCTTTAGGGGGAGCGTACGTGTGAGGGCGCAGGTTAGTGTCAGCGTACGGGTTAGGATTAGGGGACGGGTGAGGGTCAGGCTTCGGGGAAGGGTTAGGGTTAGGGTTCGGGCTAGGGTTAGAGTTAGGGGACGGGGACGGTTTAGGGTCCAGGTGAGGGTACGACAACGCTTTAGGGGGAGCGTACGTGTGAGGGCGCGGGTTAGTGTCAGCGTACGGGTTAGGATTAGGGGACGGGTGAGGGTCAGGCTTCGGGGAAGGGTTAGGGTTAGGGTTCGGGCTAGGGTTAGGGTTAGGGGACGGGGACGGTTTAGGGTCCAGGTGAGGGTACGACAACGCTTTAGGGGGAGCGTACGTGTGAGGGCACGGGTTAGTGTCAGCGTACGGGTTAGGATTAGGGGACGGGTGAGGGTCAGGCTTCGGGGAAGTGTTAGGGTTAGGGTTTGGGCTAGGGTTAGGGTTAGGGGACGGGGACGGTTTAGGGTCCAGGTGAGGGTACGACAACGCTTTAGGGGGAGCGTACGTGTGAGGGCGCGGGTTAGTGTCAGCGTACGGGTTAGGATTAGGGGACGGGTGAGGGTCAGGCTTCGGGGAAGGGTTAGGGTTAGGGTTCGGGCTAGGGTTAGGGTTAGGGGACGGGGACGGTTTAGGGTCCAGGTGAGGGTACGACAACGCTTTAGGGGGAGCGTACGTGTGAGGGCGCGGGTTAGTGTCAGCGTACGGGTTAGGATTAGGGGACGGGTGAGGGTCAGGCTTCGGGGAAGGGTTAGGGTTAGGGTTCGGGCTAGGGTTAGGGTTAGGGGACGGGGACGGTTTAGGGTCCAGGTGAGGGTACGGCAACCCTTTAGGGGGAGCGTACGTGTGAGGGCGCGGGTTAGTGTCAGCGTACGGGTTAGGATAAGGGGACGGGTGAGGTTCAGGCTTCGGGGAAGGGTTAGGGTTAGGGTTCGGGCTAGGGTTAGGGTTAGGGGACGGGGACGGTTTAGGGTCCAGGTGAGGGTACGGCAACGCTTTAGGGGGAGCGTACGTGTGAGGGCGTGGGTTAGTGTCAGCGTACGGGTTAGGATTAGGGGACGGGTGAGGTTCAGGCTTCGGGGAAGGGTTAGGGTTAGGGTTCGGGCTAGGGTTAGGGTTAGGGGACGGGGACGGTTTAGGGTCCAGGTGAGGGTACGACAACGCTTTAGGGGGAGCGTACGTGTGAGGGCGCGGGTTAGTGTCAGCGTACGGGTTAGGATTAGGGGACGGGTGAGGGTCAGGCTTCGGGGAAGGGTTAGGGTTAGGGTTCGGGCTAGGGTTAGGGTTAGGGGACGGGGACGGTTTAGGGTCCAGGTGAGGGTACGACAACGCTTTAGGGGGAGCGTACGTGTGAGGGCGCGGGTTAGTGTCAGCGTACGGGTTAGGATGAGGGGACGGGTGAGGGTCAGGCTTCGGGGAAGCGTTAGGGTTAGGGTTCGGGCTAGGATTAGGGTTAGGGAACGGGGACGGTTTAGGGTCCAGGTGAGGGTACGACAACGCTTTAGGGGGAGCGTACGTGTGAGGGCGCGGGTTAGTGTCAGCGTACGGGTTAGGATTAGGGGACGGGTGAGGGTCAGGCTTCGGGGAAGGGTTAGGGTTAGGGTTCGGGCTAGGGTTAGGGTTAGGGGACGGGGACGGTTTAGGGTCCAGGTGAGGGTACGGCAACGCTTTAGGGGGAGCGTACGTGTGAGGGCGTGGGTTAGTGTCAGCGTACGGGTTAGGATTAGGGGACGGGTGAGGGTCAGGCTTCGGGGAAGGGTTAGGGTTAGGGTTCGGGCTAGGGTTAGGTTTAGGGTTAGGGGACGGTTTAGGGTCCAGGTGAGGGTACGACAACGCTTTAGGGGGAGCGTACGTGTGAGGGCGCGGGTTAGAGTCAGCGTACGGGTTAGGATTAGGGGACGGGTGAGGGTCAGGCTTCGGGGAAGGGTTAGGTTTAGGGTTCGGCCTAGGGTTAGGGTTAGGGGACGGGGACGGTTTAGGGTCCAGGTGAGGGTACGACAACGCTTTAGGGGGAGCGTACGTGTGAGGGCGCAGGTTAGTGTCAGCGTACGGGTTAGGATTAGGGGACGGGTGAGGGTCAGGCTTCGGGGAAGGGTTAGGGTTAGGGTTCGGGCTAGGGTTAGAGTTAGGGGACGGGGACGGTTTAGGGTCCAGGTGAGGGTACGACAACGCTTTAGGGGGAGCGTACGTGTGAGGGCGCGGGTTAGTGTCAGCGTACGGGTTAGGATTAGGGGACGGGTGAGGGTCAGGCTTCGGGGAAGTGTTAGGGTTAGGGTTTGGGCTAGGGTTAGGGTTAGGGGACGGGGACGGTTTAGGGTCCAGGTGAGGGTACGACAACGCTTTAGGGGGAGCGTACGTGTGAGGGCGCGGGTTAGTGTCAGCGTACGGGTTAGGATTAGGGGACGTGTGAGGGTCAGGCTTCGGGGAAGGGTTAGGGTTAGGGTTCGGGCTAGGGTTAGAGTTAGGGGACGGGGACGGTTTAGGGTCCAGGTGAGGGTACGACAACGCTTTAGGGGGAGCGTACGTGTGAGGGCGCGGGTTAGTGTCAGCGTACGGGTTAGGATTAGGGGACGGGTGAGGGTCAGGCTTCGGGGAAGTGTTAGGGTTAGGGTTCGGGCTAGGGTTAGGGTTAGGGGACGGGGACGGTTTAGGGTCCAGGTGAGGGTACGACAACGCTTTAGGGGGAGCGTACGTGTGAGGGCGCAGGTTAGTGTCAGCGTACGGGTTAGGATTAGGGGACGGGTGAGGGTCAGGCTTCGGGGAAGGGTTAGGGTTAGGGTTCGGGCTAGGGTTAGAGTTAGGGGACGGGGACGGTTTAGGGTCCAGGTGAGGGTACGACAACGCTTTAGGGGGAGCGTACGTGTGAGGGCGCGGGTTAGTGTCAGCGTACGGGTTAGGATTAGGGGACGGGTGAGGGTCAGGCTTCGGGGAAGGGTTAGGGTTAGGGTTCGGGCTAGGGTTAGGGTTAGGGGACGGGGACGGTTTAGGGTCCAGGTGAGGGTACGACAACGCTTTAGGGGGAGCGTACGTGTGAGGGCGCGGGTTAGTGTCAGCGTACGGGTTAGGATTAGGGGACGGGTGAGGGTCAGGCTTCGGGGAAGTGTTAGGGTTAGGGTTTGGGCTAGGGTTAGGATTAGGGGACGGGGACGGTTTAGGGTCCAGGTGAGGGTACGACAACGCTTTAGGGGGAGCGTACGTGTGAGGGCGCGGGTTAGTGTCAGCGTACGGGTTAGGATTAGGGGACGGGTGAGTGTCAGGCTTCGGGGAAGGGTTAGGGTTAGGGTTCGGGCTAGGGTTAGGGTTAGGGGACGGGGACGGTTTAGGGTCCAGGTGAGGGTACGACAACGCTTTAGGGGGAGCGTACGTGTGAGGGCGCGGGTTAGTGTCAGCGTACGGGTTAGGATTAGGGGACGGGTGAGGGTCAGGCTTCGGGGAAGGGTTAGGGTTAGGGTTCGGGCTAGGGTTAGGGTTAGGGGACGGGGACGGTTTAGGGTCCAGGTGAGGGTACGGCAACCCTTTAGGGGGAGCGTACGTGTGAGGGCGCGGGTTAGTGTCAGCGTACGGGTTAGGATAAGGGGACGGGTGAGGGTCAGGCTTCGGGGAAGTGTTAGGGTTAGGGTTCGGGCTAGGGTTAGGGTTAGGGGACGGGGACGGTTTAGGGTCCAGGTGAGGGTACGGCAACGCTTTAGGGGGAGCGTACGTGTGAGGGCGTGGGTTAGTGTCAGCGTACGGGTTAGGATTAGGGGACGGGTGAGGGTCAGGCTTCGGGGAAGGGTTAGGGTTAGGGTTCGGGCTAGGGTTAGGGTTAGGGGACGGGGACGGTTTAGGATCCAGGTGAGGGTACGGCAACGCTTTAGGGGGAGCGTACGTGTGAGGGCGCGGGTTAGTGTCAGCGTACGGGTTAGGATTAGGGGACGGGTGAGGGTCAGGCTTCGGGGAAGGGTTAGGGTTAGGGTTCGGGCTAGGGTTAGGGTTAGGGGACGGGGACGGTTTAGGGTCCAGGTGAGGGTACGACAACGCTTTAGGGGGAGCGTACGTGTGAGGGCGCGGGTTAGTGTCAGCGTACGGGTTAGGATTAGGGGACGGGTGAGGGTCAGGCTTCGGGGAAGTGTTAGGGTTAGGGTTCGGGCTAGGGTTAGGGTTAGGGGACGGGGACGGTTTAGGGTCCAGGTGAGGGTACGACAACGCTTTAGGGGGAGCGTACGTGTGAGGGCGCGGGTTAGTGTCAGCGTACGGGTTAGGATTAGGGGACGGGTGAGGGTCAGGCTTCGGGGAAGGGTTAGGGTTAGGGTTCGGGCTAGGGTTAGGGTTAGGGGACGGGGACGGTTTAGGGTCCAGGTGAGGGTACGACAACGCTTTAGGGGGAGCGTACGTGTGAGGGCGCGGGTTAGTGTCAGCGTACGGGTTAGGATTAGGGGACGGGTGAGGGTCAGGCTTCGGGGAAGGGTTAGGGTTAGGGTTCGGGCTAGGGTTAGGGTTAGGGGACGGGGAAGGTTTAGGGTCCAGGTGAGGGTACGGCAACGCTTTAGGGGGAGCGTACGTGTGAGGGCGCGGGTTAGTGTCAGCGTACGGGTTAGGATAAGGGGACGGGTGAGGGTCAGGCTTCGGGGAAGTGTTAGGGTTAGGGTTCGGGCTAGGGTTAGGGTTAGGGGACAGGGACGGTTTAGGGTCCAGGTGAGGGTACGGCAACGCTTTAGGGGGAGCGTACGTGTGAGGGCGTGGGTTAGTGTCAGCGTACGGGTTAGGATTAGGGGACGGGTGAGGGTCAGGCTTCGGGGAAGGGTTAGGGTTAGGGTTCGGGCTAGGGTTAGGGTTAGGGGACGGGGACGGTTTAGGGTCCAGGTGAGGGTACGACAACGCTTTAGGGGGAGCGTACGTGTGAGGGCGCGGGTTAGTGTCAGCGTACGGGTTAGGATTAGGGGACGGGTGAGGGTCAGGCTTCGGGGAAGGGTTAGGGTTAGGGTTCGGGCTAGGGTTAGGGTTAGGGGACAGCGACGGTTTAGGGTCAAGGTGAGGGTACGGCAACGCTTTAGGGGGAGCGTACGTGTGAGGGCGCGGGTTAGTGTCAGCGTACGGGTTAGGATTAGGGGACGGGTGAGGGTCAGGCTTCGGGGAAGGGTTAGGGTTAGGGTTCGGGCTAGGGTTAGGGTTAGGGGACGGGGACGGTTTAGGGTCCAGGTGAGGGTACGGCAACGCTTTAGGGGGAGCGTACGTGTGAGGGCGTGGGTTAGTGTCAGCGTACGGGTTAGGATTAGGGGACGGGTGAGGGTCAGGCTTCGGGGAAGGGTTAGGGTTAGGGTTCGGGCTAGGGTTAGGGTTAGGGGACGGGGACGGTTTAGGGTCCAGGTGAGGGTACGACAACGCTTTAGGGGGAGCGTACGTGTGAGGGCGCGGGTTAGAGTCAGCGTACGGGTTAGGATTAGGGGACGGGTGAGGGTCAGGCTTCGGGGAAGGGTTAGGGTTAGGGTTCGGCCTAGGGTTAGGGTTAGGGGACGGGGACGGTTTAGGGTCCAGGTGAGGGTACGACAACGCTTTAGGGGGAGCGTACGTGTGAGGGCGCGGGTTAGTGTCAGCGTACGAGTTAGGATTAGGGGACGGGTGAGGGTCAGGCTTCGGGGAAGTGTTAGGGTTAGGGTTTGGGCTAGGGTTAGGGTTAGGGGACGGGGACGGTTTAGGGTCCAGGTGAGGGTACGACAACGCTTTAGGGGGAGCGTACGTGTGAGGGCGCGGGTTAGTGTCAGCGTACGGGTTAGGATTAGGGGACGGGTGAGTGTCAGGCTTCGGGGAAGGGTTAGGGTTAGGGTTCGGGCTAGGGTTAGGGTTAGGGGACGGGGACGGTTTAGGGTCCAGGTGAGGGTACGACAACGCTTTAGGGGGAGCGTACGTGTGAGGGCGCGGGTTAGTGTCAGCGTACGGGTTAGGATTAGGGGACGGGTGAGGGTCAGACTTCGGGGAAGGGTTAGGGTTAGGGTTCGGGCTAGGGTTAGGGTTAGGGGACGGGGAAGGTTTAGGGTCCAGGTGAGGGTACGGCAACGCTTTAGGGGGAGCGTACGTGTGAGGGCGCGGGTTAGTGTCAGCGTACGGGTTAGGATAAGGGGACGGGTGAGGGTCAGGCTTCGGGGAAGTGTTAGGGTTAGGGTTCGGGCTAGGGTTAGGGTTAGGGCACGGGGAAGGTTTAGGGTACAGGTGAGGGTACGGCAACGCTTTAGGGGGAGCGTACGTGTGAGGGCGCGGGTTAGTGTCAGCGTACGGGTTAGGATAAGGGGACGGGTGAGGGTCAGGCTTCGGGGAAGTGTTAGGGTTAGGGTTCGGGCTAGGGTTAGGGTTAGGGGACGGGGACGGTTTAGGGTCCAGGTGAGGGTACGGCAACGATTTAGGGGGAGCGTACGTGTGAGGGCGTGGGTTAGTGTCAGCGTACGGGTTAGGATTAGGGGACGGGTGAGGGTCAGGCTTCGGGGAAGGGTTAGGGTTAGGGTTCGGGCTAGGGTTAGGGTTAGGGGACGGGGACGGTTTAGGGTCCAGGTGAGGGTACGACAACGCTTTAGGGGGAGCGTACGTGTGAGGGCGCGGGTTAGTGTCAGCGTACGGGTTAGGATTAGGGGACGGGTGAGGGTCAGGCTTCGGGGAAGGGTTAGGGTTAGGGTTCGGGCTAGGGTTAGGGTTAGGGGACAGGGACGGTTTAGGGTCAAGGTGAGGGTACGGCAACGCTTTAGGGGGAGCGTACGTGTGAGGGCGCGGGTTAGTGTCAGCGTACGGGTTAGGATTAGGGGACGGGTGAGGGTCAGGCTTCGGGGAAGGGTTAGGGTTAGGGTTCGGGCTAGGGTTAGGGTTAGGGGACGGGGACGGTTTAGGGTCCAGGTGAGGGTACGGCAACGCTTTAGGGGGAGCGTACGTGTGAGGGCGCGGGTTAGTGTCAGCGTACGGGTTAGGATTAGGGGACGTGTGAGGGTCAGGCTTCGGGGAAGGGTTAGGGTTAGGGTTCGGGCTAGGGTTAGAGTTAGGGGACGGGGACCGTTTAGGGTCCAGGTGAGGGTACGACAACGCTTTAGGGGGAGCGTACATGTGAGGGCGCGGGTTAGTGTCAGCGTACGGGTTAGGATTAGGGGACGGGTGAGGGTCAGGCTTCGGGGAAGTGTTAGGGTTAGGGTTCGGGCTAGGGTTAGGGTTAGGGGACGGGGACGGTTTAGGGTCCAGGTGAGGGTACGACAACGCTTTAGGGGGAGCGTACGTGTGAGGGCGCAGGTTAGTGTCAGCGTACGGGTTAGGATTAGGGGACGGGTGAGGGTCAGGCTTCGGGGAAGGGTTAGGGTTAGGGTTCGGGCTAGGGTTAGAGTTAGGGGACGGGGACGGTTTAGGGTCCAGGTGAGGGTACGACAACGCTTTAGGGGGAGCGTACGTGTGAGGGCGCGGGTTAGTGTCAGCGTACGGGTTAGGATTAGGGGACGGGTGAGGGTCAGGCTTCGGGGAAGGGTTAGGGTTAGGGTTCGGGCTAGGGTTAGGGTTAGGGGACGGGGACGGTTTAGGGTCCAGGTGAGGGTACGACAACGCTTTAGGGGGAGCGTACGTGTGAGGGCGCGGGTTAGTGTCAGCGTACGGGTTAGGATTAGGGGACGGGTGAGGGTCAGGCTTCGGGGAAGTGTTAGGGTTAGGGTTTGGGCTAGGGTTAGGGTTAGGGGACGGGGACGGTTTAGGGTCCAGGTGAGGGTACGACAACGCTTTAGGGGGAGCGTACGTGTGAGGGCGCGGGTTAGTGTCAGCGTACGGGTTAGGATTAGGGGACGGGTGAGTGTCAGGCTTCGGGGAAGGGTTAGGTTTAGGGTTCGGGCTAGGGTTAGGGTTAGGGGACGGGGACGGTTTAGGGTCCAGGTGAGGGTACGACAACGCTTTAGGGGGAGCGTACGTGTGAGGGCGCGGGTTAGTGTCAGCGTACGGGTTAGGATTAGGGGACGGGTGAGGGTCAGGCTTCGGGGAAGGGTTAGGGTTAGGGTTCGGGCTAGGGTTAGGGTTAGGGGACGGGGACGGTTTAGGGTCCAGGTGAGGGTACGGCAACCATTTAGAGGGAGCGTACGTGTGAGGGCGCGGGTTAGTGTCAGCGTACGGGTTAGGATAAGGGGACGGGTGAGGGTCAGGCTTCGGGGAAGTGTTAGGGTTAGGGTTCGGGCTAGGGTTAGGGTTAGGGGACGGGGACGGTTTAGGGTCCAGGTGAGGGTACGGCAACGCTTTAGGGGGAGCGTACGTGTGAGGGCGTGGGTTAGTGTCAGCGTACGGGTTAGGATTAGGGGACGGGTGAGGGTCAGGCTTCGGGGAAGGGTTAGGGTTAGGGTTCGGGCTAGGGTTAGGGTTAGGGGACGGGGACGGTTTAGGGTCCAGGTGAGGGTACGACAACGCTTTAGGGGGAGCGTACGTGTGAGGGCGCGGGTTAGTGTCAGCGTACGGGTTAGGATTAGGGGACGGATGAGGGTCAGGCTTCGGGGAAGGGTTAGGGTTAGGGTTCGGGCTAGGGTTAGGGTTAGGGGACGGGGACGGTTTAGGGTCCAGGTGAGGGTACGACAACGCTTTAGGGGGAGCGTACGTGTGAGGGCGCGGGTTAGTGTCAGCGTACGGGTTAGGATTAGGGGACGGGTGAGGGTCAGGCTTCGGGGAAGTGTTAGGGTTAGGGTTCGGGCTAGGGTTAGGGTTAGGGGACGGGGACGGTTTAGGGTCCAGGTGAGGGTACGACAACGCTTTAGGGGGAGCGTACGTGTGAGGGCGCGGGTTAGTGTCAGCGTACGGGTTAGGATTAGGGGACGGGTGAGGGTCAGGCTTCGGGGAAGGGTTAGGGTTAGGGTTCGGGCTAGGGTTAGGGTTAGGGGACGGGGACGGTTTAGGGTCCAGGTGAGGGTACGACAACGCTTTAGGGGGAGTGTACGTGTGAGGGCGCGGGTTAGTGTCAGCGTACGGGTTAGGATTAGGGGACGGGTGAGGGTCAGGCTTCGGGGAAGGGTTAGTGTTAGGGTTCGGGCTAGGGTTAGGGTTAGGGGACGGGGACGGTTTAGGGTCCAGGTGAGGGTACGGCAACGCTTTAGGGGGAGCGTATGTGTGAGGGCGCGGGTTAGTGTCAGCGTACGGGTTAGGATAAGGGGACGGGTGAGGGTCAGGCTTCGGGGAAGTGTTAGGGTTAGGGTTCGGGCTAGGGTTAGGGTTAGGGGACGGGGACGGTTTAGGGTCCAGGTGAGGGTACGGCAACGCCTTAGGGGGAGCGTACGTGTGAGGGCGTGGGTTAGTGTCAGCGTACGGGTTAGGATTAGGGGACGGGTGAGGGTCAGGCTTCGGGGAAGGGTTAGGGTTAGGGTTCGGGCTAGGGTTAGGGTTAGGGGACGGGGACGGTTTAGGGTCCAGGTGAGGGTACGACAACGCTTTAGGGGGAGCGTACGTGTGAGGGCGCGGGTTAGTGTCAGCGTACGGGTTAGGATTAGGGGACGGGTGAGGGTCAGGCTTCGGGGAAGGGTTAGGGTTAGGGTTCGGGCTAGGGTTAGGGTTAGGGGACGGGGACGGTTTAGGGTCAAGGTGAGGGTACGGCAACGCTTTAGGGGGAGCGTACGTGTGAGGGCGCGGGTTAGTGTCAGCGTACGTGTTAGGATTAGGGGACGGGTGAGGGTCAGGCTTCGGGGAAGGGTTAGGGTTAGGGTTCGGGCTAGGGTTAGGGTTAGGGGACGGGGACGGTTTAGGGTCCAGGTGAGGGTACGGCAACGCTTTAGGGGGAGCGTACGTGTGAGGGCGTGGGTTAGTGTCAGCGTACGGGTTAGGATTAGGGGACGGGTGAGGGTCAGGCTTCGGGGAAGGGTTAGGGTTAGGGTTCGGGCTAGGGTTAGGGTTAGGGGACGGGGACGGTTTAGGGTCCAGGTGAGGGTACGACAACGCTTTAGGGGGAGCGTACGTGTGAGGGCGCGGGTTAGAGTCAGCGTACGGGTTAGGATTAGGGGACGGGTGAGGGTCAGGCTTCGGGGAAGGGTTAGGGTTAGGGTTCGGCCTAGGGTTAGGGTTAGGGGACGGGGACGGTTTAGGGTCCAGGTGAGGGTACGACAACGCTTTAGGGGGAGCGTACGTGTGAGGGTGCAGGTTAGTGTCAGCGTACGGGTTAGGATGAGGGGACGGGTGAGGGTCAGGCTTCGGGGAAGGGTTAGGGTTAGGGTTCGGGCTAGGGTTAGAGTTAGGGGACGGGGACGGTTTAGGGTCCAGGTGAGGGTACGACAACGCTTTAGGGGGAGCGTACGTGTGAGGGCGCGGGTTAGTGTCAGCGTACGGGTTAGGATTAGGGGACGGGTGAGGGTCAGGCTTCGGGGAAGGGTTAGGGTTAGGGTTCGGGCTAGGGTTAGGGTTAGGGGACGGGGACGGTTTAGGGTCCAGGTGAGGGTACGACAACGCTTTAGGGGGAGCGTACGTGTGAGGGCGCGGGTTAGTGTCAGCGTACGGGTTAGGATTAGGGGACGGGTGAGGGTCAGGCTTCGGGGAAGTGTTAGGGTTAGGGTTTGGGCTAGGGTTAGGGTTAGGGGACGGGGACGGTTTAGGGTCCAGGTGAGGGTACGACAACGCTTTAGGGGGAGCGTACGTGTGAGGGTGCGGGTTAGTGTCAGCGTACGGGTTAGGATTAGGGGACGGGTGAGTGTCAGGCTTCGGGGAAGGGTTAGGGTTAGGGTTCGGGCTAGGGTTAGGGTTAGGGGACGGGGACGGTTTAGGGTCCAGGTGAGGGTACGACAACGCTTTAGGGGGAGCGTACGTGTGAGGGCGCGGGTTAGTGTCAGCGTACGGGTTAGGATTAGGGGACGGGTGAGGGTCAGGCTTCGGGGAAGGGTTAGGGTTAGGGTTCGGGCTAGGGTTAGGGTTAGGGGACGGGGACGGTTTAGGGTCCAGGTGAGGGTACGGCAACCCTTTAGGGGGAGCGTACGTGTGAGGGCGCGGGTTAGTGTCAGCGTACGGGTTAGGATAAGGGGACGGGTGAGGGTCAGGCTTCGGGGAAGTGTTAGGGTTAGGGTTCGGGCTAGGGTTAGGGTTAGGGGACGGGGACGGTTTAGGGTCCAGGTGAGGGTACGGCAACGCTTTAGGGGGAGTGTACGTGTGAGGGCGTGGGTTAGTGTCAGCGTACGGGTTAGGATTAGGGGACGGGTGAGGGTCAGGCTTCGGGGAAGGGTTAGGGTTAGGGTTCGGGCTAGGGTTAGGGTTAGGGGACGGGGACGGTTTAGGGTCCAGGTGAGGGTACGACAACGCTTTAGGGGGAGCGTACGTGTGAGGGCGCGGGTTAGTGTCAGCGTACGGGTTAGGATTAGGGGACGGGTGAGGGTCAGGCTTCGGGGAAGGGTTAGGGTTAGGGTTCGGGCTAGGGTTAGGGTTAGGGGACGGGGACGGTTTAGGGTCCAGGTGAGGGTACGACAACGCTTTAGGGGGAGCGTACGTGTGAGGGCGCGGGTTAGTGTCAGCGTACGGGTTAGGATTAGGGGACGGGTGAGGGTCAGGCTTCGGGGAAGTGTTAGGGTTAGGGTTCGGGCTAGGGTTAGGGTTAGGGGACGGGGACGGTTTAGGGTCCAGGTGAGGGTACGACAACGCTTTAGGGGGAGCGTACGTGTGAGGGCGCGGGTTAGTGTCAGCGTACGGGTTAGGATTAGGGGACGGGTGAGGGTCAGGCTTCGGGTAAGGGTTAGGGTTAGGGTTCGGGCTAGGGTTAGGGTTAGGGGACGGGGACGGTTTAGGGTCCAGGTGAGGGTACGACAACGCTTTAGGGGGAGTGTACGTGTGAGGGCGCGGGTTAGTGTCAGCGTACGGGTTAGGATTAGGGGACGGGTGAGGGTCAGGCTTCGGGGAAGGGTTAGGGTTAGGGTTCGGGCTAGGGTTAGGGTTAGGGGACGGGGACGGTTTAGGGTCCAGGTGAGGGTACGGCAACGCTTTAGGGGGAGCGTACGTGTGAGGGCGCGGGTTAGTGTCAGCGTACGGGTTAGGATAAGGGGACGGGTGAGGGTCAGGCTTCGGGGAAGTGTTAGGGTTAGGGTTCGGGCTAGGGTTAGGGTTAGGGGACGGGGACGGTTTAGGGTCCAGGTGAGGGTACGGCAACGCTTTAGGGGGAGCGTACGTGTGAGGGCGTGGGTTAGTGTCAGCGTACGGGTTAGGATTAGGGGACGGGTGAGGGTCAGGCTTCGGGGAAGGGTTAGGGTTAGGGTTCGGGCTAGGGTTAGGGTTAGGGGACGGGGACGGTTTAGGGTCCAGGTGAGGGTACGACAACGCTTTAGGGGGAGCGTACGTGTGAGGGCGCGGGTTAGTGTCAGCGTACGGGTTAGGATTAGGGGACGGGTGAGGGTCACGCTTCGGGGAAGGGTTAGGGTTAGGGTTCGGGCTAGGGTTAGGGTTAGGGGACGGGGACGGTTTAGGGTCAAGGTGAGGGTACGGCAACGCTTTAGGGGGAGCGTACGTGTGAGGGCGCGGGTTAGTGTCAGCGTACGTGTTAGGATTAGGGGACGGGTGAGGGTCAGGCTTCGGGGAAGGGTTAGGGTTAGGGTTCGGGCTAGGGTTAGGGTTAGGGGACGGGGACGGTTTAGGGTCCAGGTGAGGGTACGGCAACGCTTTAGGGGGAGCGTACGTGTGAGAGCGTGGGTTAGTGTCAGCGTACGGGTTAGGATTAGGGGACGGGTGAGGGTCAGGCTTCGGGGAAGGGTTAGGGTTAGGGTTCGGGCTAGGGTTAGGGTTAGGGGACGGGGACGGTTTAGGGTCCAGGTGAGGGTACGACAACGCTTTAGGGGGAGCGTACGTGTGAGGGCGCGGGTTAGAGTCAGCGTACGGTTTAGGATTAGGGGACGGGTGAGGGTCAGGCTTCGGGGAAGGGTTAGGGTTAGGGTTCGGCCTAGGGTTAGGGTTAGGGGACGGGGACGGTTTAGGGTCCAGGTGAGGGTACGACAACGCTTTAGGGGGAGCGTACGTGTGAGGGCGCAGGTTAGTGTCAGCGTACGGGTTAGGATGAGGGGACGGGTGAGGGTCAGGCTTCGGGGAAGGGTTAGGGTTAGGGTTCGGGCTAGGGTTAGAGTTAGGGGACGGGGACGGTTTAGGGTCCAGGTGAGGGTACGACAACGCTTTAGGGGGAGCGTACGTGTGAGGGCGCGGGTTAGTGTCAGCGTACGGGTTAGGATTAGGGGACGGGTGAGGGTCAGGCTTCGGGGAAGGGTTAGGGTTAGGGTTCGGGCTAGGGTTAGGGTTAGGGGACGGGGACGGTTTACGGTCCAGGTGAGGGTACGACAACGCTTTAGGGGGATCGTACGTGTGAGGGCGCGAGTTAGTGTCAGCGTACGGGTTAGGATTAGGGGACGGGTGAGGGTCAGGCTTCGGGGAAGTGTTAGGGTTAGGGTTTGGGCTAGGGTTAGGGTTAGGGGACGGGGACGGTTTAGGGTCCAGGTGAGGGTACGACAACGCTTTAGGGGGAGCGTACGTGTGAGGGCGCGGGTTAGAGTCAGCGTACGGGTTAGGATTAGGGGACGGGTGAGGGTCAGGCTTCGGGGAAGGGTTAGGTTTAGGGTTCGGCCTAGGGTTAGGGTTAGGGGACGGGGACGGTTTAGGGTCCAGGTGAGGGTACGACAACGCTTTAGGGGGAGCGTTCGTGTGAGGGCGCAGGTTAGTGTCAGCGTACGGGTTAGGATTAGGGGACGGGTGAGGGTCAGGCTTCGGGGAAGGGTTAGGGTTAGGGTTCGGGCTAGGGTTAGGGTTAGGGGACGGGGACGGTTTAGGGTCCAGGTGAGGATACGACAACGCTTTAGGGGGAGCGTACGTGTGAGGGCGCGGGTTAGTGTCGGCGTACGGGTTAGGATTAGGGGACGGGTGAGGGTCAGGCTTCGGGGAAGTGTTAGGGTTAGGGTTTGGGCTAGGGTTAGGGTTAGGGGACGGGGACGGTTTAGGGTCCAGGTGAGGGTACGACAACGCTTTAGGGGGAGCGTACGTGTGAGGGCGCGGGTTAGTGTCAGCGTACGGGTTAGGATTAGGGGACGGGTGAGGGTCAGGCTTCGGGGAAGGGTTAGGGTTAGGGTTCGGGCTAGGGTTAGGGTTAGGGGACGGGGACGGTTTAGGGTCCAGGTGAGGGTACGACAACGCTTTAGGGGGAGCGTACGTGTGAGGGCGCGGGTTAGTGTCAGCGTACGGGTTAGGATTAGGGGACGGGTGAGGGTCAGGCTTCGGGGAAGGGTTAGGGTTAGGGTTCGGGCTAGGGTTAGGGTTAGGGGACGGGGACGGTTTAGGGTCCAGGTGAGGGTACGACAACGCTTTAGGGGGAGCGTACGTGTGAGGGCGCAGGTTAGTGTCAGCGTACGGGTTAGGATTAGGGGACGGGTGAGGGTCAGGCTTCGGGGAAGGGTTAGGGTTAGGGTTCGGGCTAGGGTTAGAGTTAGGGGACGGGGACGGTTTAGGGTCCAGGTGAGGGTACGACAACGCTTTAGGGGGAGCGTACGTGTGAGGGCGCGGGTTAGTGTCAGCGTACGGGTTAGGATTAGGGGACGGGTGAGGGTCAGGCTTCGGGGAAGGGTTAGGGTTAGGGTTCGGGCTAGGGTTAGGGTTAGGGGACGGGGACGGTTTAGGGTCCAGGTGAGGGTACGACAACGCTTTAGGGGGAGCGTACGTGTGAGGGCACGGGTTAGTGTCAGCGTACGGGTTAGGATTAGGGGACGGGTGAGGGTCAGGCTTCGGGGAAGTGTTAGGGTTAGGGTTTGGGCTAGGGTTAGGGTTAGGGGACGGGGACGGTTTAGGGTCCAGGTGAGGGTACGACAACGCTTTAGGGGGAGCGTACGTGTGAGGGCGCGGGTTAGTGTCAGCGTACGGGTTAGGATTAGGGGACGGGTGAGGGTCAGGCTTCGGGGAAGGGTTAGGGTTAGGGTTCGGGCTAGGGTTAGGGTTAGGGGACGGGGACGGTTTAGGGTCCAGGTGAGGGTACGACAACGCTTTAGGGGGAGCGTACGTGTGAGGGCGCGGGTTAGTGTCAGCGTACGGGTTAGGATTAGGGGACGGGTGAGGGTCAGGCTTCGGGGAAGGGTTAGGGTTAGGGTTCGGGCTAGGGTTAGGGTTAGGGGACGGGGACGGTTTAGGGTCCAGGTGAGGGTACGGCAACCCTTTAGGGGGAGCGTACGTGTGAGGGCGCGGGTTAGTGTCAGCGTACGGGTTAGGATAAGGGGACGGGTGAGGTTCAGGCTTCGGGGAAGGGTTAGGGTTAGGGTTCGGGCTAGGGTTAGGGTTAGGGGACGGGGACGGTTTAGGGTCCAGGTGAGGGTACGGCAACGCTTTAGGGGGAGCGTACGTGTGAGGGCGTGGGTTAGTGTCAGCGTACGGGTTAGGATTAGGGGACGGGTGAGGTTCAGGCTTCGGGGAAGGGTTAGGGTTAGGGTTCGGGCTAGGGTTAGGGTTAGGGGACGGGGACGGTTTAGGGTCCAGGTGAGGGTACGACAACGCTTTAGGGGGAGCGTACGTGTGAGGGCGCGGGTTAGTGTCAGCGTACGGGTTAGGATTAGGGGACGGGTGAGGGTCAGGCTTCGGGGAAGGGTTAGGGTTAGGGTTCGGGCTAGGGTTAGGGTTAGGGGACGGGGACGGTTTAGGGTCCAGGTGAGGGTACGACAACGCTTTAGGGGGAGCGTACGTGTGAGGGCGCGGGTTAGTGTCAGCGTACGGGTTAGGATGAGGGGACGGGTGAGGGTCAGGCTTCGGGGAAGCGTTAGGGTTAGGGTTCGGGCTAGGATTAGGGTTAGGGAACGGGGACGGTTTAGGGTCCAGGTGAGGGTACGACAACGCTTTAGGGGGAGCGTACGTGTGAGGGCGCGGGTTAGTGTCAGTGTACGGGTTAGGATTAGGGGACGGGTGAGGGTCAGGCTTCGGGGAACGGTTAGGGTTAGGGTTCGGGCTAGGGTTAGGGTTAGGGGACGGGGACGGTTTAGGGTCCAGGTGAGGGTACGGCAACGCTTTAGGGGGAGCGTACGTGTGAGGGCGTGGGTTAGTGTCAGCGTACGGGTTAGGATTAGGGGACGGGTGAGGGTCAGGCTTCGGGGAAGGGTTAGGGTTAGGGTTCGGGCTAGGGTTAGGGTTAGGGGACGGGGACGGTTTAGGGTCCAGGTGAGGGTACGACAACGCTTTAGGGGTAGCGTACGTGTGAGGGCGCGGGTTAGAGTCAGCGTACGGGTTAGGATTAGGGGACGGGTGAGGGTCAGGCTTCGGGGAAGGGTTAGGGTTAGGGTTCGGCCTAGGGTTAGGGTTAGGGGACGGGGACGGTTTAGGGTCCAGGTGAGGGTACGACAACGCTTTAGGGGGAGCGTACGTGTGAGGGCGCAGGTTAGTGTCAGCGTACGGGTTAGGATTAGGGGACGGGTGAGGGTCAGGCTTCGGGGAAGGGTTAGGGTTAGGGTTCGGGCTAGGGTTAGAGTTAGGGGACGGGGACGGTTTAGGGTCCAGGTGAGGGTACGACAACGCTTTAGGGGGAGCGTACGTGTGAGGGCGCGGGTTAGTGTCAGCGTACGGGTTAGGATTAGGGGACGGGTGAGGGTCAGGCTTCGGGGAAGGGTTAGGGTTAGGGTTCGGGCTAGGGTTAGGGTTAGGGGACGGGGACGGTTTAGGGTCCAGGTGAGGGTACGACAACGCTTTAGGGGGATCGTACGTGTGAGGGCGCGGGTTAGTGTCAGCGTACGGGTTAGGATTAGGGGACGGGTGAGGGTCAGGCTTCGGGGAAGTGTTAGGGTTAGGGTTTGGGCTAGGGTTAGGGTTAGGGGACGGGGACGGTTTAGGGTCCAGGTGAGGGTACGACAACGCTTTAGGGGGAGCGTACGTATGAGGGCGCGGGTTAGTGTCAGCGTACGGGTTAGGATTAGGGGACGGGTGAGGGTCAGGCTTCGGGGAAGGGTTAGGGTTAGGGTTCGGGCTAGGGTTAGAGTTAGGGGACGGGGACGGTTTAGGGTCCAGGTGAGGGTACGACAACGCTTTAGGGGGAGCGTACGTGTGAGGGCGCGGGTTAGTGTCAGCGTACGGGTTAGGATTAGGGGACGGGTGAGGGTCAGGCTTCGGGGAAGGGTTAGGGTTAGGGTTCGGGCTAGGGTTAGGGTTAGGGGACGGGGACGGTTTAGGGTCCAGGTGAGGGTACGACAACGCTTTAGGGGGAGCGTACGTGTGAGGGCGCAGGTTAGTGTCAGCGTACGGGTTAGGATTAGGGGACGGGTGAGGGTCAGGCTTCGGGGAAGGGTTAGGGTTAGGGTTCGGGCTAGGGTTAGAGTTAGGGGACGGGGACGGTTTAGGGTCCAGGTGAGGGTACGACAACACTTTAGGGGGAGCGTACGTGTGAGGGCGCGGGTTAGTGTCAGCGTACGGGTTAGGATTAGGGGACGGGTGAGGGTCAGGCTTCGGGGAAGGGTTAGGGTTAGGGTTTGGGCTAGGGTTAGGGTTAGGGGACGGGGACGGTTTAGGGTCCAGGTGAGGGTACGACAACGCTTTAGGGGGAGCGTACGTGTGAGGGCGCGGGTTAGTGTCAGCGTACGGGTTAGGATTAGGGGACGGGTGAGTGTCAGGCTTCGGGGAAGGGTTAGGGTTAGGGTTCGGGCTAGGGTTAGGGTTAGGGGACGGGGACGGTTTAGGGTCCAGGTGAGGGTACGACAACGCTTTAGGGGGAGCGTACGTGTGAGGGCGCGGGTTAGTGTCAGCGTACGGGTTAGGATTAGGGGACGGGTGAGGGTCAGGCTTCGGGGAAGGGTTAGGGTTAGGGTTCGGGCTAGGGTTAGGGTTAGGGGACGGGGACGGTTTAGGGTCCAGGTGAGGGTACGGCAACCCTTTAGGGGGAGCGTACGTGTGAGGGCGCGGGTTAGTGTCAGCGTACGGGTTAGGATAAGGGGACGGGTGAGGGTCAGGCTTCGGGGAAGTGTTAGGGTTAGGGTTCGGGCTAGGGTTAGGGTTAGGGGACGGGGACGGTTTAGGGTCCAGGTGAGGGTACGGCAACGCTTTAGGGGGAGCGTACGTGTGAGGGCGTGGGTTAGTGTCAGCGTACGGGTTAGGATTAGGGGACGGGTGAGGGTCAGGCTTCGGGGAAGGGTTAGGGTTAGGGTTCGGGCTAGGGTTAGGGTTAGGGGACGGGGACGGTTTAGGGTCCAGGTGAGGGTACGACAACGCTTTAGGGGGAGCGTACGTGTGAGGGCGCGGGTTAGTGTCAGCGTACGGGTTAGGATTAGGGGACGGGTGAGGGTCAGGCTTCGGGGAAGGGTTAGGGTTAGGGTTCGGGCTAGGGTTAGGGTTAGGGGACGGGGACGGTTTAGGGTCCAGGTGAGGGTACGACAACGCTTTAGGGGGAGCGTACGTGTGAGGGCGCGGGTTAGTGTCAGCGTACGGGTTAGGATTAGGGGACGGGTGAGGGTCAGGCTTCGGGGAAGTGTTAGGGTTAGGGTTCGGGCTAGGGTTAGGGTTAGGGGACGGGGACGGTTTAGGGTCCAGGTGAGGGTACGACAACGCTTTAGGGGGAGCGTACGTGTGAGGGCGCGGGTTAGTGTCAGCGTACGGGTTAGGATTAGGGGACGGGTGAGGGTCAGGCTTCGGGGAAGGGTTAGGGTTAGGGTTCGGGCTAGGGTTAGGGTTAGGGGACGGGGACGGTTTAGGGTCCAGGTGAGGGTACGACAACGCTTTAGGGGGAGCGTACGTGTGAGGGCGCGGGTTAGTGTCAGCGTACGGGTTAGGATTAGGGGACGGGTGAGGGTCAGGCTTCGGGGAAGGGTTAGGGTTAGGGTTCGGGCTAGGGTTAGCGTTAGGGGACGGGGACGGTTTAGGGTCCAGGTGAGGGTACGGCAACGCTTTAGGGGGAGCGTACGTGTGAGGGCGCGGGTTAGTGTCAGCGTACGGGTTAGGATAAGGGGACGGGTGAGGGTCAGGCTTCGGGGAAGTGTTAGGGTTAGGGTTCGGGCTAGGGTTAGGGTTAGGGGACGGGGACGGTTTAGGGTCCAGGTGAGGGTACGGCAACGCTTTAGGGGGAGCGTACGTGTGAGGGCGTGGGTTAGTGTCAGCGTACGGGTTAGGATTAGGGGACGGGTGAGGGTCAGGCTTCGGGGAAGGGTTAGGGTTAGGGTTCGGGCTAGGGTTAGGGTTAGGGGACGGGGACGGTTTAGGGTCCAGGTGAGGGTACGACAACGCTTTAGGGGGAGCGTACGTGTGAGCGCGCGGGTTAGTGTCAGCGTACGGGTTAGGATTAGGGGACGGGTGAGGGTCAGGCTTCGAGGAAGTGTTAGGGTTAGGGTTCGGGCTAGGGTTAGGGGACGGGGACGGGGACGGTTTAGGGTCAAGGTGAGGGTACGGCAACGCTTTAGGGGGAGCGTACGTGTGAGGGCGCGGGTTAGTGTCAGCGTACGGGTTAGGATTAGGGGACGGGTGAGGGTCAGGCTTCGGGGAAGGGTTAGGGTTAGGGTTCGGGCTAGGGTTAGGGTTAGGGGACGGGGACGGTTTAGGGTCCAGGTGAGGGTACGGCAACGCTTTAGGGGGAGCGTACGTGTGAGGGCGTGGGTTAGTGTCAGCGTACGGGTTAGGATTAGGGGACGGGTGAGGGTCAGGCTTCGGGGAAGGGTTAGGGTTAGGGTTCGGGCTAGGGTTAGGGTTAGGGGACGGGGACGGTTTAGGGTCCAGGTGAGGGTACGACAACGCTTTAGGGGGAGCGTACGTGTGAGGGCGCGGGTTAGAGTCAGCGTACGGGTTAGGATTAGGGGACGGGTGAGGGTCTGGCTTCGGGGAAGGGTTAGGGTTAGGGTTCGGCCTAGGGTTAGGGTTAGGGGACGGGGACGGTTTAGGGTCCAGGTGAGGGTACGACAACGCTTTAGGGGGAGCGTACGTGTGAGGGCGCAGGTTAGTGTCAGCGTACGGGTTAGGATTAGGGGACGGGTGAGGGTCAGGCTTCGGGGAAGGGTTAGGGTTAGGGTTCGGGTTAGGGTTAGAGTTAGGGGACGGGGACGGTTTAGGGTCCAGGTGAGGGTACGACAACGCTTTAGGGGGAGCGTACGTGTGAGGGCGCGGGTTAGTGTCAGCGTACGGGTTAGGATTAGGGGACGGGTGAGGGTCAGGCTTCGGGGAAGGGTTAGGGTTAGGGTTCGGGCTAGGTTTAGGGTTAGGGGACGGGGACGGTTTAGGGTCCAGGTGAGGGTACGACAACGCTTTAGGGGGATCGTACGTGTGAGGGCGCGGGTTAGTGTCAGCGTACGGGTTAGGATTAGGGGACGGGTGAGGGTCAGGCTTCGGGGAAGTGTTAGGGTTAGGGTTTGGGCTAGGGTTAGGGTTAGGGGACGGGGACGGTTTAGGGTCCAGGTGAGGGTACGACAACGCTTTAGGGGGAGCGTACGTGTGAGGGCGCGGGTTAGTGTCAGCGTACGGGTTAGGATTAGGGGACGTGTGAGGGTCAGGCTTCGGGGAAGGGTTAGGGTTAGGGTTCGGGCTAGGGTTAGAGTTAGGGGACGGGGACGGTTTAGGGTCCAGGTGAGGGTACGACAACGCTTTAGGGGGAGCGTACGTGTGAGGGCGCGGGTTAGTGTCAGCGTACGGGTTAGGATTAGGGGACGGGTGAGGGTCAGGCTTCGGGGAAGGGTTAGGGTTAGGGTTCGGGCTAGGGTTAGGGTTAGGGGACGGGGACGGTTTAGGGTCCAGGTGAGGGTACGACAACGCTTTAGGGGGAGCGTACGTGTGAGGGTGCAGGTTAGTGTCAGCGTACGGGTTAGGATTAGGGGACGGGTGAGGGTCAGGCTTCGGGGAAGGGTTAGGGTTAGGGTTCGGGCTAGGGTTAGAGTTAGGGGACGGGGACGGTTTAGGGTACAGGTGAGGGTACGACAACGCTTTAGGGGGAGCGTACGTGTGAGGGCGCGGGTTAGTGTCAGCGTACGGGTTAGGATTAGGGGACGGGTGAGGGTCAGGCTTCGGGGAAGGGTTAGGGTTAGGGTTCGGGCTAGGGTTAGGGTTAGGGGACGGGGACGGTTTAGGGTCCAGGTGAGGGTACGACAACGCTTTAGGGGGAGCGTACGTGTGGGGGCGCGGGTTAGTGTCAGCGTACGGGTTAGGATTAGGGGACGGGTGAGGGTCAGGCTTCGGGGAAGTGTTAGGGTTAGGGTTTGGGCTAGGGTTAGGGTTAGGGGACGGGGACGGTTTAGGGTCCAGGTGAGGGTACGACAACGCTTTAGGGGGAGCGTACGTGTGAGGGCGCGGGTTAGTGTCAGCGTACGGGTTAGGATTAGGGGACGGGTGAGGGTCAGGCTTCGGGGAAGGGTTAGGGTTAGGGTTCGGGCTAGGGTTAGGGTTAGGGGACGGGGACGGTTTAGGGTCCAGGTGAGGGTACGACAACGCTTTAGGGGGAGCGTACGTGTGAGGGCGCGGGTTAGTGTCAGCGTACGGGTTAGGATTAGGGGACGGGTGAGGGTCAGGCTTCGGGGAAGGGTTAGGGTTAGGGTTCGGGCTAGGGTTAGGGTTAGGGGACGGGGACGGTTTAGGGTCCAGGTGAGGGTACGGCAACGCTTTAGGGGGAGCGTACGTGTGAGGGCGCGGGTTAGTGTCAGCGTACGGGTTAGGATAAGGGGACGGGTGAGGGTCAGGCTTCGGGGAAGTGTTAGGGTTAGGGTTCGGGCTAGGGTTAGGGTTAGGGGACGGGGACGGTTTAGGGTCCAGGTGAGGGTACGGCAACGCTTTAGGGGGAGCGTACGTGTGAGGGCGTGGGTTAGTGTCAGCGTACGGGTTAGGATTAGGGGACGGGTGAGGGTCAGGCTTCGGGGAAGGGTTAGGGTTAGGGTTCGGGCTAGGGTTAGGGTTAGGGGACGGGGACGGTTTAGGGTCCAGGTGAGGGTACGACAACGCTTTAGGGGGAGCGTACGTGTGAGGGCGCGGGTTAGTGTCAGCGTACGGGTTAGGATTAGGGGACGGGTGAGGGTCAGGCTTCGGGGAAGGGTTAGGGTTAGGGTTCGGGCTAGGGTTAGGGTTAGGGGACGGGGACGGTTTAGGGTCCAGGTGAGGGTACGACAACGCTTTAGGGGGAGCGTACGTGTGAGGGCGCGGGTTAGTGTCAGCGTACGGGTTAGGATTAGGGGACGGGTGAGGGTCAGGCTTCGGGGAAGGGTTAGGGTAAGGGTTCGGGCTAGGGTTAGGGTTTGGGGACGGGGACGGTTTAGGGTCCAGGTGAGGGTACGGCAACGCTTTAGGGGGAGCGTACGTGTGAGGGCGCGGGTTAGTGTCAGCGTACGGGTTAGGATTAGGGGACGGGTGAGGGTCAGGCTTCGGGGAAGTGTTAGGGTTAGGGTTTGGGCTAGGGTTAGGGTTAGGGGACGGGGACGGTTCAGGGTCCAGGTGAGGGTACGACAACGCTTTAGGGGGAGCGTACGTGTGAGGGCGCGGGTTAGTGTCAGCGTACGGGTTAGGATTAGGGGACGGGTGAGGGTCAGGCTTCGGGGAAGGGTTAGGGTTAGGGTTCGGGCTAGGGTTAGGGTTAGGGGACGGGGACGGTTTAGGGTCCAGGTGAGGGTACGACAACGCTTTAGGGGGAGCGTACGTGTGAGGGCGCGGGTTAGTGTCAGCGTACGGGTTAGGATTAGGGGACGGGTGAGGGTCAGGCTTCGGGGAAGGGTTAGGGTTAGGGTTCGGGCTAGGGTTAGGGTTAGGGGACGGGGACGGTTTAGGGTCCAGGTGAGGGTACGGCAACGCTTTAGGGGGAGCGTACGTGTGAGGGCGCGGGTTAGTGTCAGCGTACGGGTTAGGATAAGGGGACGGGTGAGGGTCAGGCTTCGGGGAAGTGTTAGGGTTAGGGTTCGGGCTAGGGTTAGGGTTAGGGGACGGGGACGGTTTAGGGTCCAGGTGAGGGTACGGCAATGCTTTAGGGGGAGCGTACGTGTGAGGGCGCGGGTTAGTGTCAGCGTACGGGTTAGGATAAGGGGACGGGTGAGGGTCAGGCTTCGGGGAAGTGTTAGGGTTAGGGTTCGGGCTAGGGTTAGGGTTAGGGGACGGGGACGGTTTAGGGTCCAGGTGAGGGTACGGCAACGCTTTAGGGGGAGCGTACGTGTGAGGGCGTGGGTTAGTGTCAGCGTACGGGTTAGGATTAGGGGACGGGTGAGGGTCAGGCTTCGGGGAAGGGTTAGGGTTAGGGTTCGGGCTAGGGTTAGGGTTAGGGGACGGGGACGGTTTAGGGTCCAGGTGAGGGTACGACAACGCTTTAGGGGGAGCGTACGTGTGAGGGCGCGGGTTAGTGTCAGCGTACGGGTTAGGATTAGGGGACGGGTGAGGGTCAGGCTTCGGGGAAGGGTTAGGGTTAGGGTTCGGGCTAGGGTTAGGGTTAGGGGACGGGGACGGTTTAGGGTCCAGGTGAGGGTACGACAACGCTTTAGGGGGAGCGTACGTGTGAGGGCGCGGGTTAGTGTCAGCGTACGGGTTAGGATTAGGGGACGGGTGAGGGTCAGGCTTCGGGGAAGTGTTAGGGTTAGGGTTCGGGCTAGGGTTAGGGTTAGGGGACGGGGACGGTTTAGGGTCCAGGTGAGGGTACGACAACGCTTTAGGGGGAGCGTACGTGTGAGGGCGCGGGTTAGTGTCAGCGTACGGGTTAGGATTAGGGGACGGGTGAGGGTCAGGCTTCGGGGAAGGGTTAGGGTTAGGGTTCGGGCTAGGGTTAGGGTTAGGGGACGGGGACGGTTCAGGGTCCAGGTGAGGGTACGACAACGCTTTAGGGGGAGCGTACGTGTGAGGGCGCGGGTTAGTGTCAGCGTACGGGTTAGGATTAGGGGACGGGTGAGGGTCAGGCTTCGGGGAAGGGTTAGGGTTAGGGTTCGGGCTAGGGTTAGCGTTAGGGGACGGGGACGGTTTAGGGTCCAGGTGAGGGTACGGCAACGCTTTAGGGGGAGCGTACGTGTGAGGGCGCGGGTTGGCAACGCTTTAGGGGGAGCGTACGTGTGAGGGCGTGGGTTAGTGTCAGCGTACGGGTTAGGATTAGGGGACGGGTGAGGGTCAGGCTTCGGGGAAGGGTTAGGGTTAGGGTTCGGGCTAGGGTTAGGGTTAGGGGACGGGGACGGTTTAGGGTCCAGGTGAGGGTACGACAACGCTTTAGGGGGAGCGTACGTGTGAGCGCGCGGGTTAGTGTCAGCGTACGGGTTAGGATTAGGGGACGGGTGAGGGTCAGGCTTCGGGGAAGTGTTAGGGTTAGGGTTCGGGCTAGGGTTACGACAACGCTTTAGGGGGAGCGTACGTGTGAGCGCGCGGGTTAGTGTCAGCGTACGGGTTAGGATTAGGGGACGGGTGAGGGTCAGGCTTCGGGGAAGTGTTAGGGTTAGGGTTCGGGCTAGGGTTAGGGGACGGGGACGGGGACGGTTTAGGGTCAAGGTGAGGGTACGGCAACGCTTTAGGGGGAGCGTACGTGTGAGGGCGCGGGTTAGTGTCAGCGTACGGGTTAGGATTAGGGGACGGGTGAGGGTCAGGCTTCGGGGAAGGGTTAGGGTTAGGGTTCGGGCTAGGGTTAGGGTTAGGGGACGGGGACGGTTTAGGGTCCAGGTGAGGGTACGGCAACGCTTTAGGGGGAGCGTACGTGTGAGGGCGTGGGTTAGTGTCAGCGTACGGGTTAGGATTAGGGGACGGGTGAGGGTCAGGCTTCGGGGAAGGGTTAGGGTTAGGGTTCGGGCTAGGGTTAGGGTTAGGGGACGGGGACGGTTTAGGGTCCAGGTGAGGGTACGACAACGCTTTAGGGGGAGCGTACGTGTGAGGGCGCGGGTTAGAGTCAGCGTACGGGTTAGGATTAGGGGACGGGTGAGGGTCTGGCTTCGGGGAAGGGTTAGGGTTAGGGTTCGGCCTAGGGTTAGGGTTAGGGGACGGGGACGGTTTAGGGTCCAGGTGAGGGTACGACAACGCTTTAGGGGGAGCGTACGTGTGAGGGCGCAGGTTAGTGTCAGCGTACGGGTTAGGATTAGGGGACGGGTGAGGGTCAGGCTTCGGGGAAGGGTTAGGGTTAGGGTTCGGGTTAGGGTTAGAGTTAGGGGACGGGGACGGTTTAGGGTCCAGGTGAGGGTACGACAACGCTTTAGGGGGAGCGTACGTGTGAGGGCGCGGGTTAGTGTCAGCGTACGGGTTAGGATTAGGGGACGGGTGAGGGTCAGGCTTCGGGGAAGGGTTAGGGTTAGGGTTCGGGCTAGGTTTAGGGTTAGGGGACGGGGACGGTTTAGGGTCCAGGTGAGGGTACGACAACGCTTTAGGGGGATCGTACGTGTGAGGGCGCGGGTTAGTGTCAGCGTACGGGTTAGGATTAGGGGACGGGTGAGGGTCAGGCTTCGGGGAAGTGTTAGGGTTAGGGTTTGGGCTAGGGTTAGGGTTAGGGGACGGGGACGGTTTAGGGTCCAGGTGAGGGTACGACAACGCTTTAGGGGGAGCGTACGTGTGAGGGCGCGGGTTAGTGTCAGCGTACGGGTTAGGATTAGGGGACGTGTGAGGGTCAGGCTTCGGGGAAGGGTTAGGGTTAGGGTTCGGGCTAGGGTTAGAGTTAGGGGACGGGGACGGTTTAGGGTCCAGGTGAGGGTACGACAACGCTTTAGGGGGAGCGTACGTGTGAGGGCGCGGGTTAGTGTCAGCGTACGGGTTAGGATTAGGGGACGGGTGAGGGTCAGGCTTCGGGGAAGGGTTAGGGTTAGGGTTCGGGCTAGGGTTAGGGTTAGGGGACGGGGACGGTTTAGGGTCCAGGTGAGGGTACGACAACGCTTTAGGGGGAGCGTACGTGTGAGGGTGCAGGTTAGTGTCAGCGTACGGGTTAGGATTAGGGGACGGGTGAGGGTCAGGCTTCGGGGAAGGGTTAGGGTTAGGGTTCGGGCTAGGGTTAGAGTTAGGGGACGGGGACGGTTTAGGGTACAGGTGAGGGTACGACAACGCTTTAGGGGGAGCGTACGTGTGAGGGCGCGGGTTAGTGTCAGCGTACGGGTTAGGATTAGGGGACGGGTGAGGGTCAGGCTTCGGGGAAGGGTTAGGGTTAGGGTTCGGGCTAGGGTTAGGGTTAGGGGACGGGGACGGTTTAGGGTCCAGGTGAGGGTACGACAACGCTTTAGGGGGAGCGTACGTGTGGGGGCGCGGGTTAGTGTCAGCGTACGGGTTAGGATTAGGGGACGGGTGAGGGTCAGGCTTCGGGGAAGTGTTAGGGTTAGGGTTTGGGCTAGGGTTAGGGTTAGGGGACGGGGACGGTTTAGGGTCCAGGTGAGGGTACGACAACGCTTTAGGGGGAGCGTACGTGTGAGGGCGCGGGTTAGTGTCAGCGTACGGGTTAGGATTAGGGGACGGGTGAGGGTCAGGCTTCGGGGAAGGGTTAGGGTTAGGGTTCGGGCTAGGGTTAGGGTTAGGGGACGGGGACGGTTTAGGGTCCAGGTGAGGGTACGACAACGCTTTAGGGGGAGCGTACGTGTGAGGGCGCGGGTTAGTGTCAGCGTACGGGTTAGGATTAGGGGACGGGTGAGGGTCAGGCTTCGGGGAAGGGTTAGGGTTAGGGTTCGGGCTAGGGTTAGGGTTAGGGGACGGGGACGGTTTAGGGTCCAGGTGAGGGTACGGCAACGCTTTAGGGGGAGCGTACGTGTGAGGGCGCGGGTTAGTGTCAGCGTACGGGTTAGGATAAGGGGACGGGTGAGGGTCAGGCTTCGGGGAAGTGTTAGGGTTAGGGTTCGGGCTAGGGTTAGGGTTAGGGGACGGGGACGGTTTAGGGTCCAGGTGAGGGTACGGCAACGCTTTAGGGGGAGCGTACGTGTGAGGGCGTGGGTTAGTGTCAGCGTACGGGTTAGGATTAGGGGACGGGTGAGGGTCAGGCTTCGGGGAAGGGTTAGGGTTAGGGTTCGGGCTAGGGTTAGGGTTAGGGGACGGGGACGGTTTAGGGTCCAGGTGAGGGTACGACAACGCTTTAGGGGGAGCGTACGTGTGAGGGCGCGGGTTAGTGTCAGCGTACGGGTTAGGATTAGGGGACGGGTGAGGGTCAGGCTTCGGGGAAGGGTTAGGGTTAGGGTTCGGGCTAGGGTTAGGGTTAGGGGACGGGGACGGTTTAGGGTCCAGGTGAGGGTACGACAACGCTTTAGGGGGAGCGTACGTGTGAGGGCGCGGGTTAGTGTCAGCGTACGGGTTAGGATTAGGGGACGGGTGAGGGTCAGGCTTCGGGGAAGGGTTAGGGTAAGGGTTCGGGCTAGGGTTAGGGTTTGGGGACGGGGACGGTTTAGGGTCCAGGTGAGGGTACGGCAACGCTTTAGGGGGAGCGTACGTGTGAGGGCGCGGGTTAGTGTCAGCGTACGGGTTAGGATTAGGGGACGGGTGAGGGTCAGGCTTCGGGGAAGTGTTAGGGTTAGGGTTTGGGCTAGGGTTAGGGTTAGGGGACGGGGACGGTTCAGGGTCCAGGTGAGGGTACGACAACGCTTTAGGGGGAGCGTACGTGTGAGGGCGCGGGTTAGTGTCAGCGTACGGGTTAGGATTAGGGGACGGGTGAGGGTCAGGCTTCGGGGAAGGGTTAGGGTTAGGGTTCGGGCTAGGGTTAGGGTTAGGGGACGGGGACGGTTTAGGGTCCAGGTGAGGGTACGACAACGCTTTAGGGGGAGCGTACGTGTGAGGGCGCGGGTTAGTGTCAGCGTACGGGTTAGGATTAGGGGACGGGTGAGGGTCAGGCTTCGGGGAAGGGTTAGGGTTAGGGTTCGGGCTAGGGTTAGGGTTAGGGGACGGGGACGGTTTAGGGTCCAGGTGAGGGTACGGCAACGCTTTAGGGGGAGCGTACGTGTGAGGGCGCGGGTTAGTGTCAGCGTACGGGTTAGGATAAGGGGACGGGTGAGGGTCAGGCTTCGGGGAAGTGTTAGGGTTAGGGTTCGGGCTAGGGTTAGGGTTAGGGGACGGGGACGGTTTAGGGTCCAGGTGAGGGTACGGCAACGCTTTAGGGGGAGCGTACGTGTGAGGGCGTGGGTTAGTGTCAGCGTACGGGTTAGGATTAGGGGACGGGTGAGGGTCAGGCTTCGGGGAAGGGTTAGGGTTAGGGTTCGGGCTAGGGTTAGGGTTAGGGGACGGGGACGGTTTAGGGTCCAGGTGAGGGTACGACAACGCTTTAGGGGGAGCGTACGTGTGAGGGCGCGGGTTAGTGTCAGCGTACGGGTTAGGATTAGGGGACGGGTGAGGGTCAGGCTTCGGGGAAGGGTTAGGGTTAGGGTTCGGGCTAGGGTTAGGGTTAGGGGACGGGGACGGTTTAGGGTCCAGGTGAGGGTACGACAACGCTTTAGGGGGAGCGTACGTGTGAGGGCGCGGGTTAGTGTCAGCGTACGGGTTAGGATTAGGGGACGGGTGAGGGTCAGGCTTCGGGGAAGGGTTAGGGTAAGGGTTCGGGCTAGGGTTAGGGTTTGGGGACGGGGACGGTTTAGGGTCCAGGTGAGGGTACGGCAACGCTTTAGGGGGAGCGTACGTGTGAGGGCGCGGGTTAGTGTCAGCGTACGGGTTAGGATTAGGGGACGGGTGAGGGTCAGGCTTCGGGGAAGTGTTAGGGTTAGGGTTTGGGCTAGGGTTAGGGTTAGGGGACGGGGACGGTTCAGGGTCCAGGTGAGGGTACGACAACGCTTTAGGGGGAGCGTACGTGTGAGGGCGCGGGTTAGTGTCAGCGTACGGGTTAGGATTAGGGGACGGGTGAGGGTCAGGCTTCGGGGAAGGGTTAGGGTTAGGGTTCGGGCTAGGGTTAGGGTTAGGGGACGGGGACGGTTTAGGGTCCAGGTGAGGGTACGACAACGCTTTAGGGGGAGCGTACGTGTGAGGGCGCGGGTTAGTGTCAGCGTACGGGTTAGGATTAGGGGACGGGTGAGGGTCAGGCTTCGGGGAAGGGTTAGGGTTAGGGTTCGGGCTAGGGTTAGGGTTAGGGGACGGGGACGGTTTAGGGTCCAGGTGAGGGTACGGCAACGCTTTAGGGGGAGCGTACGTGTGAGGGCGCGGGTTAGTGTCAGCGTACGGGTTAGGATAAGGGGACGGGTGAGGGTCAGGCTTCGGGGAAGTGTTAGGGTTAGGGTTCGGGCTAGGGTTAGGGTTAGGGGACGGGGACGGTTTAGGGTCCAGGTGAGGGTACGGCAATGCTTTAGGGGGAGCGTACGTGTGAGGGCGTGGGTTAGTGTCAGCGTACGGGTTAGGATTAGGGGACGGGTGAGGGTCAGGCTTCGGGGAAGGGTTAGGGTTAGGGTTCGGGCTAGGGTTAGGGTTAGGGGACGGGGACGGTTTAGGGTCCAGGTGAGGGTACGACAACGCTTTAGGGGGAGCGTACGTGTGAGGGCGCGGGTTAGTGTCAGCGTACGGGTTAGGATTAGGGGACGGGTGAGGGTCAGGCTTCGGGGAAGGGTTAGGGTTAGGGTTCGGGCTAGGGTTAGGGTTAGGGGACGGGGACGGTTTAGGGTCCAGGTGAGGGTACGACAACGCTTTAGGGGGAGCGTACGTGTGAGGGCGCGGGTTAGTGTCAGCGTACGGGTTAGGATGAGGGGACGGGTGAGGGTCAGGTTTCGGGGAAGCGTTAGGGTTAGGGTTCGGGCTAGGGTTAGGGTTAGGGGACGGGGACGGTTTAGGGTCCAGGTGAGGGTACGACAACGCTTTAGGGGGAGCGTACGTGTGAGGGCGCGGGTTAGTGTCAGCGTACGGGTTAGGATTAGGGGACGGGTGAGGGTCAGGCTTCGGGGAAGGGTTAGGGTTAGGGTTCGGGCTAGGGTTAGGGTTAGGGGACGGGGACGGTTTAGGGTCCAGGTGAGGGTACGACAACGCTTTAGGGGGAGCGTACGTGTGAGGGCGTGGGTTAGTGTCAGCGTACGGGTTAGGATTAGGGGACGGGTGAGGGTCAGGCTTCGGGGAAGGTTTAGGGTTAGGGTTCGGGCTAGGGTTAGGGTTAGGGGACGGGGACGGTTTAGGGTCAAGTTGAGGGTACGGCAACGCTTTAGGGGGAGCGTACGTGTGAGGGCGCGGGTTAGTGTCAGCGTACGGGTTAAGATGAGGGGACGGGTGAGGGTCAGGCTTCGGGGAAGGGTTAGGGTTTGGGTTCGGGCTAGGGTTAGGGTTAGGGGACGGGGACGGTTTAGGGTCTAGGTGAGGGTACGAGAACGCTTTAGGGGGAGCGTACGTGTGAGGGCGCGGGTTAGTGTCAGCGTACGGGTTAGGATAAGGGGACGGGTGAGGGTCAGGCTTCGGGGAAGGGTTAGGGTTAGGGTTCGGGCTAGGGTTAGGGTTAGCGGACGGGGACGGTTTAGGGTCCAGGTGAGGGTACGACAACGCTTTAGGGGGAGCGTACGTGTGAGGGCGCGGGTTAGTGTCAGCGTACGGGTTAGGATTAGGGGACGGGTGAGGGTCAGGCTTCGGGGAAGGGTTAGGGTTAGGGTTCGGGCTAGGGTTAGGGTTAGGGGACGGGGACGGTTTAGTGTCCAGGTGAGGGTACGACAACGCTTTAGGGGGAGCGTACGTGTGAGGGCGCGGGTTAGTGTCAGCGTACGGGTTAGGATGAGGGGACGGGTGAGGGTCAGGCTTCGTGGAAGGGTTAGGGTTAGGGTTCGGGCTAGGGTTAGGGTTAGGGGATGGGGACGGTTTAGGGTCCAGGTGAGGGTACGACAACGCTTTAGGGGGAGCGTACGTGTGAGGGCGCGGGTTAGTGTCAGCGTTCGGGTTAGGATTAGGGGACGGGTGAGGGTCAGGCTTCGGGGAAGTGTTAGGGTTAGGGTTCGGGCTAGGGTTAGGGTTAGGGGACGGGGACGGTTTAGGGTCCAGGTGAGGGTACGACAACGCTTTAGGGGGAGCGTATGTGTGAGGGCGCGGGTTAGTGTCAGCGTACGGGTTAGGATGAGGGGACGGGTGAGGGTCAGGCTTCGGGGAAGGGTTAGGGTTAGGGTTCGGGCTAGGGTTAGGGTTAGGGGACGGGGACGGTTTAGGGTCCAGGTGAGGGTACGGCAACGCTTTAGGGGGAGCGTACGTGTGAGGGCCCGGGTTAGTGTCAGCGTACGGGTTAGGATTAGGGGACGGGTGAGGGTCAGGCTTCGGGGAAGGGTTAGGGTTAGGGTTCGGGCTAGGGTTAGGGTTAGGGGACGGGGACGGTTTAGGGTCCAGGTGAGGGTACGGCAACGCTTTAGGGGGAGCGTACGTGTGAGGGCGCGGGTTAGTGTCAGCGTACGGGTTAAGATGAGGGGACGGGTGAGGGTCAGGCTTCGGGGAAGGGTTAGGGTTTGGGTTCGGGCTAGGGTTAGGGTTAGGGGACGGGGACGGTTTAGGGTCTAGGTGAGGGTACGAGAAGGTTTTAGGGGGAGCGAACGTGTGAGGGCGCGGGTTAGTGTCAGCGTACGGGTTAGGATTAGGGGACGGGTGAGGGTCAGGCTTCGGGGAAGGGTTAGGGTTTGGGTTCGGGCTAGGGTTAGGGTTAGGGGACGGGGACGGTTTAGGGTCTAGGTGAGGGTACGAGAAGGTTTTAGGGGGAGCGAACGTGTGAGGGCGCGGGTTAGTGTCAGCGTACGGGTTAGGATTAGGGGACGGGTGAGGGTCAGGCTTCGGGGAAGGGTTAGGGTTAGGGTTCGGGCTAGGGTTAGGGTTAGGGGACGGGGACGGTTTAGTGTCCAGGTGAGGGTACGACAACGCTTTAGGGGGAGCGTACGTGTGAGGGCGCGGGTTAGTGTCAGCGTACGGGTTAGGATTAGGGGACGGGTGAGGGTCAGGCTTCGGGGAAGGGTTAGGGTTAGGGTTCGGGCTAGGGTTAGGGTTAGGGGACGGGGACGGTTTAGGGTCCAGGTGAGGGTACGGCAACGCTTTAGGGGGAGCGTACGTGTGAGGGCGCGGGTTAGTGTCAGCGTACGGGTTAGGATTAGGGGACGGGTGAGGGTCAGGCTTCGGGGAAGGGTTAGGGTTAGGGTTCGGGCTAGGGTTAGGGTTAGGGGACGGGGACGGTTTAGGGTCCAGGTGAGGGTACGGCAACGCTTTAGGGGGAGCGTACGTGTGAGGGCGCGGGTTAGTGTCAGTGTACGGGTTAGAATGAGGGGACGGGTGAGGGTCAGGCTTCGGGGAAGGGTTAGGGTTATGGTTCGGGCTAGGGTTAGGGTTAGGGGACGGGGACGGTTTAGGGTCCAGGTGAGGGTACGACAACGCTTTAGGGGGAGCGTACGTGTGAGGGCGCGGGTTAGTGTCAGTGTACGGGTTAGGATTAGGGGACGGGTGAGAGTCAGGCTTCGGGGAAGGGTTAGGGTTAGGTTTCGGGCTAGGGTTAGGGTTAGGGGACGGGGACGGTTTAGGGTCCAGGTGAGGGTACGACAACGCTTTAGGGGGAGCGTACGTGTGAGGGCGCGGGTTAGTGTCAGCGTACGGGTTAGGAATAGGGGACGGGTGAGGGTCAGGCTTCGGGGAAGGTTTAGGGTTAGGGTTCGGGCTAGGGTTAGGGTTAGGGGACGGGGACGGTTTAGGGTCCAGGTGAGGGTACGGCAACGCTTTAGGGGGAGCGTACGTGTGAGGGCGCGGGTTAGTGTCAGCGTACGGGTTAGGATTAGGGGACGGCTGAGGGTCAGGCTTCGGGGAAGGTTTAGGGTTAGGGTTTGGGCTAGGGTTAGGGTTAGGGGACGGGGACGGTTTAGGGTCCAGGTGAGGGTACGGCAACGCTTTAGTGGGAGCGTACGTGTGAGGGCGCGGGTTAGTGTCAGCGTACGGGTTAGGATTAGGGGACGGGTGCGGGTCAGGCTTCGGGGAAGGGTTAGGGTTAGGGTTCGGGCTAGGGTTAGGGTTAGGGGACGGGGACGGTTTAGGGTCCAGGTGAGGGTACGGCAACGCTTTAGGGGGAGCGTACGTGTGAGGGCACGGGTTAGTGTCAGCGTACGGGTTAGGATTAGGGGACGGGTGAGGGTCAGGCTTCGGGGAAGGGTTAGGGTTAGGGTTCGGGCTAGGGTTAGGGTTAGGGGACGGGGACGGTTTAGGGTCCAGGTGAGGGTACGACAACGCTTTAGGGGGAGCGTACGTGTGAGGGCGTGGGTTAGTGTCAGCGTACGGGTTAGGATGAGGGGACGGGTGAGGGTCAGGCTTCGGGGAAGGGTTAGGGTTAGGGTTCGGGCTAGGGTTAGGGTTAGGGGACGGGGACGGTTTAGGGTCCAGGTGAGGGTACGACAATGCTTTAGGGGGAGCGTACGTGTGAGGGCGCGGGTTAGTGTCAGCGTTCGGGTTAGGATGAGGGGACGGGTGAGTGTCAGGCTTCGGGGAAGGGTTAGGGTTAGGGTTCGGGCTAGGGTTAGGGTTAGGGGACGGGGACGGTTTAGGGTCCAGGTGAGGGTACGACAACGCTTTAGGGGGAGCGTACGTGTGAGGGCGCGGGTTAGTGTCAGCGTACGGGTTAGGATTAGGGGACGGGTGAGGGTCAGGCTTCGGGGAAGGTTTAGGGTTAGGGTTCGGGCTAGGGTTAGGGTTAGGGGCCGGGGACGGTTTAGGGTCCAGGTGAGGGTACGGCAACGCTTTAGTGGGAGCGTACGTGTGAGGGCGCGGGTTAGTGTCAGCGTACGGGTTAGGATTAGGGGACGGGTGAGGGTCAGGCTTCGGGGAAGGGTTAGGGTTAGGGTTCGGGCTAGGGTTAGGGTTAGGGGACGGGGACGGTTTAGGGTCCAGGTGAGGGTACGGCAACGCTTTAGGGGGAGCGTACGTGTGAGGGCGCGGGTTAGTGTCAGCGTACGGGTTAGGATTAGGGGACGGGTGAGGGTCAGGCTTCGGGGAAGGGTTAGGGTTAGGGTTCGGGCTAGGGTTAGGGTTAGGGGACGGGGACGGTTTAGGGTCCAGGTGAGGGTACGACAACGCTTTAGGGGGAGCGTACGTGTGAGGGCGCGGGTTAGTGTCAGCGTACGGGTTAGGATTAGGGGACGGGTGAGGGTCAGGCTTCGGGGAAGGGTTAGGGTTAGGGTTCGGGCTAGGGTTAGGGTTAGGGGACGGGGACGGTTTAGAGTCCAGGTGAGGGTACGACAACGCTTTAGGGGGAGCGTACGTGTGAGGGCGCGGGATAGTGTCAGCGTACGGGTTAGGATGAGGGGACGGGTGAGGGTCAGGCTTCGGGGAAGGGTTAGGGTTAGGGTTCGGGCTAGGGTTAGGGGTAGGGGACGGGGACGGTTTAGGGTCCAGGTGAGGGTACGACAACGTTTTAGGGGGAGCGTACGTGTGAGGGCGCGGGTTAGTGTCAGCGTTCGGGTTAGGATGAGGGGACGGGTGAGTGTCAGGCTTCGGGGAAGGGTTAGGGTTAGGGTTCGGGCTAGGGTTAGGGTTAGGAGACGGGGACGGTTTAGGGTCCAGGTGAGGGTACGACAACGCTTTAGGGGGAGCGTACGTGTGAGGGCGCGGGTTAGTGTCAGCGTACGGGTTAGGATTAGGGGACGGGTGAGGGTCAGGCTTCGGGGAAGGGTTAGGGTTAGGGTTCGGGCTAGGGTTAGTGTTAGGGGACGGGGACGGTTTAGGTTCCAGGTGAGGGTACGACAACGCTTTAGGGGGAGCGTACGTGTGAGGGCGCGGGTTAGTGTCAGCGTACGGGTTAGGATTAGGGGACGGGTGAGGGTCAGGCTTCGGGGAAGGGTTAGGGTTAGGGTTCGGGCTAGGGTTAGGGTTAGGGGACGGGGACGGTTTAGGGTCCAGGTGAGGGTACGGCAACGCTTAAGGGGGAGCGTACGTGTGAGGGCGCGGGTTAGTGTCAGTGTACGGGTTAGGATTAGGGGACGGGTGAGGGTCAGGCTTCGGGGAAGGGTTAGGGTTAGGGTTCGGGCTAGGGTTAGGGTTAGGGGACGGGGACGGTTTAGGGTCCAGGTGAGGGTACGACAACGCTTTAGGGGGAGCGTACGTGTGAGGGCGCGGGTTAGTGTCAGCGTACGGGTTAGGTTTAGGGGACGGGTGAGGGTCAGGCTTCGGGGAAGGCTTAGGGTTAGGGTTCGGGCTAGGGTTAGGGTTAGGGGACGGGGACGGTTTAGGGTCCAGGTGAGGTTACGACAACGCTTTAGGGGGAGCGTACGTGTGAGGGCGCGGGTTAGTGTCAGCGTTCGGGTTAGGATGAGGGGACGGGTGAGTGTCAGGCTTCGGGGAAGGGTTAGGGTTAGGGTTCGGGCTAGGGTTAGGGTTAGGGGACGGGGACGGTTTAGGGTCCAGGTGAGGGTACGACAACGCTTTAGGGGGAGCGTACGTGTGAGGGCGCGGGTTAGTGTCAGCGTACGGGTTAGGATTAGGGGACGGGTGAGGGTCAGGCTTCGGGGAAGGGTTAGGGTTAGGGTTCGGGCTAGGGTTAGGGTTAGGGGACGGGGACGGTTTAGGGTCCAGGTGAGGGTACGACAACGCTTTAGGGGGAGCGTACGTGTGAGGGCGCGGGTTAGTGTCAGCGTACGGGTTAGGATTAGGGGACGGGTGAGGGTCAGGCTTCGGGGAAAGGTTAGGGTTAGGGTTCGGGCTAGGGTTAGGGTTAGGGGACGGGGACGGTTTAGGGTCCAGGTGAGGGTACGGCAACGCTTTAGGGGGAGCGTACGTGTGAGGGCGCGGGTTAGTGTCAGCGTACGGGTTAGGATTAGGGGACGGGTGAGGGTCAGGCTTCGGGGAAGGGTTAGGGTTAGGGTTCGGGCTAGGGTTAGGGTTAGGGGACGGGGACGGTTTAGGGTCCAGGTGAGGGTACGACAACGCTTTAGGGGGAGCGTACGTGTGAGGGCGCGGGTTAGTGTCAGCGTACGGGTTAGGATTAGGGGACGGGTGAGGGTCAGGCTTCGGGAAAGGGTTAGGGTTAGGGTTCGGGCTAGGGTTAGGGTTAGGGGCCGGGGACGGTTTAGGGTCCAGGTGAGGGTACGGCAACGCTTTAGGGGGAGCGTACGTGTGAGGGCGCGGGTTAGTGTCAGCGTACGGGTTAGGATTAGGGGACGGCTGAGGGTCAGGCTTCGGGGAAGGTTTAGGGTTAGGGTTTGGGCTAGGGTTAGGGTTAGGGGCCGGGGACGGTTTAGGGTCCAGGTGAGGGTACGGCAACGCTTTAGTGGGAGCGTACGTGTGAGGGCGCGGGTTAGTGTCAGCGTACGGGTTAGGATTAGGGGACGGGTGAGGGTCAGGCTTCGGGGAAGGGTTAGGGTTAGGGTTCGGGCTAGGGTTAGGGTTAGGGGACGGGGACGGTTTAGGGTCCAGGTGAGGGTACGGCAACGCTTTAGGGGGAGCGTACGTATGAGGGCGCGGGTTAGTGTCAGCGTACGGGTTAGGATTAGGGGACGGGTGAGGGTCAGGCTTCGGGGAAGGGTTAGGGTTAGGGTTCGGGCTAGGGTTAGGGTTAGGGGACGGGGACGGTTTAGGGTCCAGGTGAGGGTACGACAACGCTTTAGGGGGAGCGTACGTGTGAGGGCGCGGTTTAGTGTCAGCGTACGGGTTAGGATTAGGGGACGGGTGAGGGTCAGGCTTCGGGGAAGGGTTAGGGTTAGGGTTCGGGCTAGGGTTAGGGTTAGGGGACGGGGACGGTTTAGGGTCCAGGTGAGGGTACGACAACGCTTTAGGGGGAGCGTATGTGTGAGGGCGCGGGTTAGTGTCAGCGTACGGGTTAGGATTAGGGGACGGGTGAGGGTCAGGCTTCGGGGAAGGGTTAGGGTTAGGGTTCGGGCTAGGGTTAGGGGTAGGGGACGGGGACGGTTTAGGGTCCAGGTGAGGGTACGACAACGCTTTAGGGGGAGCGTACGTGTGAGGGCGCGGGTTAGTGTCAGCGTTCGGGTTAGGATGAGGGGACGGGTGAGTGTCAGGCTTCGGGGAAGGGTTAGGGTTAGGGTTCGGGCTAGGGTTAGGGTTAGGAGACGGGGACGGTTTAGGGTCCAGGTGAGGGTACGACAACGCTTTAGGGGGAGCGTACGTGTGAGGGCGCGGGTTAGTGTCAGCGTACGGGTTAGGATTAGGGGACGGGTGAGGGTCAGGCTTCGGGGAAGGGTTAGGGTTAGGGTTCGGGCTAGGGTTAGTGTTAGGGGACGGGGACGGTTTAGGGTCCAGGTGAGGGTACGACAACGCTTTAGGGGGAGCGTACGTGTGAGGGCGCGGGTTAGTGTCAGCGTACGGGTTAGGATTAGGGGACGGGTGAGGGTCAGGCTTCGGGGAAGGGTTAGGGTTAGGGTTCGGGCTAGGGTTAGGGTTAGGGGACGGGGACGGTTTAGGGTCCAGGTGAGGGTACGGCAACGCTTAAGGGGGAGCGTACGTGTGAGGGCGCGGGTTAGTGTCAGCGTACGGTTTAGGATTAGGGGACGGGTGAGGGTCAGGCTTCGGGGAAGGGTTAGGGTTAGGGTTCGGGCTAGGGTTAGGGTTAGGGGACGGGGACGGTTTAGGGTCCAGGTGAGGGTACGACAACGCTTTAGGGGGAGCGTACGTGTGAGGGCGCGGGTTAGTGTCAGCGTACGGGTTAGGTTTAGGGGACGGGTGAGGGTCAGGCTTCGGGGAAGGGTTAGGGTTAGGGTTCGGGCTAGGGTTAGGGTTAGGGGACGGGAACGGTTTAGGGTCCAGGTGAGTGTACGACAACGCTTTAGGGGGAGCGTACGTGTGAGGGCGCGGGTTAGTGTCAGCGTACGGGTTAGGATTAGGGGACGGGTGAGAGTCAGGCTTCGGGGAAGGGTTAGGGTTAGGGTTCGGGCTAGGGTTAGGGTTAGGGGACGGGGACGGTTTAGGGTCCAGGTGAGGGTACGACAACGCTTTAGGGGGAGCGTACGTGTGAGGGCGCGGGTTAGTGTCAGCGTACGGGTTAGGATTAGGAGACGGGTGAGGGTCAGGCTTCGGGGAAGGGTTAGGGTTAGGTTTCGGGCTAGGGTTAGGGTTAGGGGACGGGGACGGTTTAGGGTCCAGGTGAGGGTACGACAACGCTTTAGGGGGAGCGTACGTGTGAGGGCGCGGGTTAGTGTCAGCGTACGGGTTAGGATGAGGGGACGGGTGAGGGTCAGGCTTCGGGGAAGGGTTAGGGTTAGGGTTCGGGCTAGGGTTAGGGTTAGGGGACGGGGACGGTTTAGGGTCCAGGTGAGGGTACGACAACGCTTTAGGGGGAGCGTACGTGTGAGGGCGCGGGTTAGTGTCAGCGTTCGGGTTAGGATGAGGGGACGGGTGAGTGTCAGGCTTCGGGGAAGGGTTAGGGTTAGGGTTAGGGCTAGGGTTAGGGTTAGGGGACGGGGACGGTTTAGGGTCCAGGTGAGGGTACGACAACGCTTTAGGGGGAGCGTACGTGTGAGGGCGCGGGTTAGTGTCAGCGTACGGGTTAGGATTAGGGGACGGGTGAGGGTCAGGCTTCGGGGAAGGGTTAGGGTTAGGGTTCGGGCTAGGGTTAGGGTTAGGGGACGGGGACGGTTTAGGGTCCAGGTGAGGGTACGACAACGCTTTAGGGGGAGCGTACGTGTGAGGGCGCGGGTTAGTGTCAGCGTACGGGTTAGGATGAGGGGACGGGTGAGGGTCAGGCTTCGTGGAAGGGTTAGGGTTAGGGTTCGGGCTAGGGTTAGGGTTAGGGGACGGGGACGGTTTAGGGTCCAGGTGAGGGTACGACAACGCTTTAGGGGGAGCGTACGTGTGAGGGCGCGGGTTAGTGTCAGCGTTCGGGTTAGGATTAGGGGACGGGTGAGTGTCAGGCTTCGGGGAAGGGTTAGGGTCAGGGTTCGGGCTAGGGTTAGGGTTAGGGGACGGGGACGGTTTAGGGTCCAGGTGAGGGTACGACAACGCTTTAGGGGGAGCGTACGTGTGAGGGCGCGGGTTAGTGTCAGCGTACGGGTTAGGATGAGGGGACGGGTGAGGGTCAGGCTTCGGGGAAGGGTTAGGGTTAGGGTTCGGGCTAGGGTTAGGGTTAGGGGACGGGGACGGTTTAGGGTCCAGGTGAGGGTACGGCAACGCTTTAGGGGGAGCGTACGTGTGAGGGCCCGGGTTAGTGTCAGCGTACGGGTTAGGATTAGGGGACGGGTGAGGGTCAGGCTTCGGGGAAGGGTTAGGGTTAGGGTTCGGGCTAGGGTTAGGGTTAGGGGACGGGGACGGTTTAGGGTCCAGGTGAGGGTACGGCAACGCTTTAGGGGGAGCGTACGTGTGAGGGCGCGGGTTAGTGTCAGCGTACGGGTTAGGATTAGGGGACGGGTGAGGGTCAGGCTTCGGGGAAGGGTTAGGGTTAGGGTTCGGGCTCGGGTTAGGGTTAGGGGACGGGGACGGTTTAGGGTCCAGGTGAGGGTACGGCAACGCTTTAGGGGGAGCGTACGTGTGAGGGCGCGGGTTAGTGTCAGCGTACGGGTTAGGATTAGGGGACGGGTGAGGGTCAGGCTTCGGGGAAGGGTTAGGGTTAGGGTTCGGGCTAGGGTTAGGGTTAGGGGACGGGGACGGTTTAGGGTCCAGGTGAGGGTACGACAACGCTTTAGGGGGAGCGTACGTGTGAGGGCGCGGGTTAGTGTCAGCGTACGGGTTAGAATGAGGGGACGGGTGAGGGTCAGGCTTCGGGGAAGGGTTAGGGTTAGGGTTCGGGCTAGGGTTAGGGTTAGGGGACGGGGACGGTTTAGGGTCCAGGTGAGGGTACGACAACGCTTTAGGGGGAGCGTACGTGTGAGGGCGCGGGTTAGTGTCAGTGTACGGGTTAGGATTAGGGGACGGGTGAGGGTCAGGCTTCGGGGAAGGGTTAGGGTTAGGTTTCGGGCTAGGGTTAGGGTTAGGGGACGGGGACGGTTTAGGGTCCAGGTGAGGGTACGACAACGCTTTAGGGGGAGCGTACGTGTGAGGGCGCGGGTTAGTGTCAGCGTACGGGTTAGGATTAGGGGACGGGTGAGGGTCAGGCTTCGGGGAAGGTTTAGGGTTAGTGTTCGGGCTAGGGTTAGGGTTAGGGGACGGGGACGGTTTAGGGTCCAGGTGAGGGTACGGCAACGCTTTAGGGGGAGCGTACGTGTGAGGGCGCGGGTTAGTGTCAGCGTACGGGTTAGGATTAGGGGACGGGTGAGGGGTCAGGCTTCGGGGAAGGGTTAGGGTTAGGGTTCGGGCTAGGGTTAGGGTTAGGGGACGGGGACGGTTTAGGGTCCAGGTGAGGGTACGACAACGCTTTAGGGGGAGCGTACGTGTGAGGGCGCGGGTTAGTGTCAGCGTACGGGTTAGGATTAGGGGACGGGTGAGGGTCAGGCTTCGGGGAAGGGTTAGGGTTAGGGTTCGGGCTAGGGTTAGGGTTAGGGGACGGGGACGGTTTAGGGTCCAGGTGAGGGTACGACAACGCTTTAGGGGGAGCGTACGTGTGAGGGCGCGGGTTAGTGTCAGCGTACGGGTTAGGATGAGGGGACGGGTGAGGGTCAGGCTTCGGGGAAGGGTTAGGGTTAGGGTTCGGGCTAGGGTTAGGGTTAGGGGACGGGGACGGTTTAGGGTCCAGGTGAGGGTACGACAATGCTTTAGGGGGAGCGTACGTGTGAGGGCGCGGGTTAGTGTCAGCGTTCGGGTTAGGATGAGGGGACGGGTGAGTGTCAGGCTTCGGGGAAGGGTTAGGGTTAGGGTTCGGGCTAGGGTTAGGGTTAGGGGACGGGGACGGTTTAGGGTCCAGGTGAGGGTACGACAACGCTTTAGGGGGAGCGTACGTGTGAGGGCGCGGGTTAGTGTCAGCGTACGGGTTAGGATTAGGGGACGGGTGAGGGTCAGGCTTCGGGGAAGGTTTAGGGTTAGGGTTCGGGCTAGGGTTAGGGTTAGGGGCCGGGGACGGTTTAGGGTCCAGGTGAGGGTACGGCAACGCTTTAGTGGGAGCGTACGTGTGAGGGCGCGGGTTAGTGTCAGCGTACGGGTTAGGATTAGGGGACGGGTGAGGGTCAGGCTTCGGGGAAGTGTTAGGGTTAGGGTTCGGGCTAGGGTTAGGGTTAGGGGACGGGGACGGTTTAGGGTCCAGGTGAGGGTACGGCAACGCTTTAGGGGGAGCGTACGTGTGAGGGCGCGGGTTAGTGTCAGCGTACGGGTTAGGATTAGGGGACGGGTGAGGGTCAGGCTTCGGGGAAGGGTTAGGGTTAGGGTTCGGGCTAGGGTTAGGGTTAGGGGACGGGGACGGTTTAGGGTCCAGGTGAGGGTACGACAACGCTTTAGGGGGAGCGTACGTGTGAGGGCGCGGGTTAGTGTCAGCGTACGGGTTAGGATTAGGGGACGGGTGAGGGTCAGGCTTCGGGGAAGGGTTAGGGTTAGGGTTCGGGCTAGGGTTAGGGTTAGGGGACGGGGACGGTTTAGGGTCCAGGTGAGGGTACGACAACGCTTTAGGGGGAGCGTACGTGTGAGGGCGCGGGATAGTGTCAGCGTACGGGTTAGGATGAGGGGACGGGTGAGGGTCAGGCTTTGGGGAAGGGTTAGGGTTAGGGTTCGGGCTAGGGTTAGGGGTAGGGGACGGGGACGGTTTAGGGTCCAGGTGAGGGTACGACAACGCTTTAGGGGGAGCGTACGTGTGAGGGCGCGGGTTAGTGTCAGCGTTCGGGTTAGGATGAGGGGACGGGTGAGTGTCAGGCTTCGGGGAAGTGTTAGGGTTAGGGTTCGGGCTAGGGTTAGGGTTAGGGGACGGGGACGGTTTAGGGTCCAGGTGAGGGTACGGCAACGCTTAAGGGGGAGCGTACGTGTGAGGGCGCGGGTTAGTGTCAGCGTACGGGTTAGGATTAGGGGACGGGTGAGGGTCAGGCTTCGGGGAAGGGTTAGGGTTAGGGTTCGGGCTAGGGTTAGGGTTAGGGGACGGGGACGGTTTAGGGTCCAGGTGAGGGTACGGCAACGCTTAAGGGGGAGCGTACGTGTGAGGGCGCGGGTTAGTGTCAGCGTACGGGTTAGGATTAGGGGACGGGTGAGGGTCAGGCTTCGGGGAAGGGTTAGGGTTAGGGTTCGGGCTAGGGTTAGGGTTAGGGGACGGGGACGGTTTAGGGTCCAGGTGAGGGTACGACAACGCTTTAGGGGGAGCGTACGTGTGAGGGCGCGGGTTAGTGTCAGCGTACGGGTTAGGTTTAGGGGACGGGTGAGGGTCAGGCTTCGGGGAAGGGTTAGGGTTAGGGTTCGGGCTAGGGTTAGGGTTAGGGGACGGGGACGGTTTAGGGTCCAGGTGAGGGTACGACAACGCTTTAGGGGGAGCGTACGTGTGAGGGCGCGGGTTAGTGTCAGCGTTCGGGTTAGGATGAGGGGACGGGTGAGTGTCAGGCTTCGGGGAAGGGTTAGGGTTAGGGTTCGGGCTAGGGTTAGGGTTAGGGGACGGGGACGGTTTAGGGTCCAGGTGAGGGTACGACAACGCTTTAGGGGGAGCGTACGTGTGAGGGCGCGGGTTAGTGTCAGCGTACGGGTTAGGATTAGGGGACGGGTGAGGGTCAGGCTTCGGGGAAGGGTTAGGGTTAGGGTTCGGGCTAGGGTTAGGGTTAGGGGACGGGGACGGTTTAGGGTCCAGGTGAGGGTACGACAACGCTTTAGGGGGAGCGTACGTGTGAGGGCGCGGGTTAGTGTCAGCGTACGGGTTAGGATTAGGGGACGGGTGAGGGTCAGGCTTCGGGGAAAGGTTAGGGTTAGGGTTCGGGCTAGGGTTAGGGTTAGGGGACGGGGACGGTTTAGGGTCCAGGTGAGGGTACGGCAACGCTTTAGGGGGAGCGTACGTGTGAGGGCGCGGGTTAGTGTCAGCGTACGGGTTAGGATTAGGGGACGGGTGAGGGTCAGGCTTCGGGGAAGGGTTAGGGTTAGGGTTCGGGCTAGGGTTAGGGTTAGGGGACGGGGACGGTTTAGGGTCCAGGTGAGGGTACGACAACGCTTTAGGGGGAGCGTACGTGTGAGGGCGCGGGTTAGTGTCAGCGTACGGGTTAGGATTAGGGGACGGGTGAGGGTCAGGCTTCGGGAAAGGGTTAGGGTTAGGGTTCGGGCTAGGGTTAGGGTTAGGGGACGGGGACGGTTTAGGGTCCAGGTGAGGGTACGACAACGCTTTAGGGGGAGCGTACGTGTGAGGGCGCGGGTTAGTGTCAGCGTACGGGTTAGGATTAGGGGACGGCTGAGGGTCAGGCTTCGGGGAAGGTTTAGGGTTAGGGTTTGGGCTAGGGTTAGGGTTAGGGGCCGGGGACGGTTTAGGGTCCAGGTGAGGGTACGGCAACGCTTTAGTGGGAGCGTACGTGTGAGGGCGCGGGTTAGTGTCAGCGTACGGGTTAGGATTAGGGGACGGGTGAGGGTCAGGCTTCGGGGAAGGGTTAGGGTTAGGGTTCGGGCTAGGGTTAGGGTTAGGGGACGGGGACGGTTTAGGGTCCAGGTGAGGGTACGGCAACGCTTTAGGGGGAGCGTACGTGTGAGGGCGCGGGTTAGTGTCAGCGTACGGGTTAGGATTAGGGGACGGGTGAGGGTCAGGCTTCGGGGAAGGGTTAGGGTTAGGGTTCGGGCTAGGGTTAGGGTTAGGGGACGGGGACGGTTTAGGGTCCAGGTGAGGGTACGACAACGCTTTAGGGGGAGCGTACGTGTGAGGGCGCGGGTTAGTGTCAGCGTACGGGTTAGGATGAGGGGACGGGTGAGGGTCAGGCTTCGGGGAAGGGTTAGGGTTAGGGTTCGGGCTAGGGTTAGGGGTAGGGGACGGGGACGGTTTAGGGTCCAGATGAGGGTACGACAACGCTTTAGGGGGAGCGTACGTGTGAGGGCGCGGGTTAGTGTCAGCGTTCGGGTTAGGATGAGGGGACGGGTGAGTGTCAGGCTTCGGGGAAGGGTTAGGGTTAGGGTTCGGGCTAGAGTTAGGGTTAGGAGACGGGGACGGTTTAGGGTCCAGGTGAGGGTACGACAACGCTTTAGGGGGAGCGTACGTGTGAGGGCGCGGGTTAGTGTCAGCGTACGGGTTAGGATTAGGGGACGGGTGAGGGTCAGGCTTCGGGGAAGGGTTAGGGTTAGGGTTCGGGCTAGGGTTAGTGTTAGGGGACGGGGACGGTTTAGGGTCCAGGTGAGGGTACGACAACGCTTTAGGGGGAGCGTACGTGTGAGGGCGCGGGTTAGTGTCAGCGTACGGGTTAGGATTAGGGGACGGGTGAGGGTCAGGCTTCGGGGAAGGGTTAGGGTTAGGGTTCGGGCTAGGGTTAGGGTTAGGGGACGGGGACGGTTTAGGGTCCAGGTGAGGGTACGGCAACGCTTAAGGGGGAGCGTACGTGTGAGGGCGCGGGTTAGTGTCAGCGTACGTTTTAGGATTAGGGGACGGGTGAGGGTCAGGCTTCGGGGAAGGGTTAGGGTTAGGGTTCGGGCTAGGGTTAGGGTTAGGGGACGGGGACGGTTTAGGGTCCAGGTGAGGGTACGACAACGCTTTAGGGGGAGCGTACGTGTGAGGGCGCGGGTTAGTGTCAGCGTACGGGTTAGGTTTAGGGGACGGGTGAGGGTCAGGCTTCGGGGAAGGGTTAGGGTTAGGGTTCGGGCTAGGGTTAGGGTTAGGGGACGGGAACGGTTTAGGGTCCAGGTGAGTGTACGACAACGCTTTAGGGGGAGCGTACGTGTGAGAGCGCGGGTTAGTGTCAGCGTACGGGTTAGGATTAGGGGACGGGTGAGAGTCAGGCTTCGGGGAAGGGTTAGGGTTAGGGTTCGGGCTAGGGTTAGGGTTAGGGGACGGGGACGGTTTAGGGTCCAGGTGAGGGTACGACAACGCTTTAGGGGGAGCGTACGTGTGAGGGCGCGGGTTAGTGTCAGCGTACGGGTTAGGATTAGGAGACGGGTGAGGGTCAGGCTTCGGGGAAGGGTTAGGGTTAGGTTTCGGGCTAGGGTTAGGGTTAGGGGACGGGGACGGTTTAGGGTCCAGGTGAGGGTACGACAACGCTTTAGGGGGAGCGTACGTGTGAGGGCGCGGGTTAGTGTCAGCGTACGGGTTAGGATGAGGGGACGGGTGAGGGTCAGGCTTCGGGGAAGGGTTAGGGTTAGGGTTCGGGCTAGGGTTAGGGTTAGGGGACGGGGACGGTTTAGGGTCCAGGTGAGGGTACGACAACGCTTTAGGGGGAGCGTACGTGTGAGGGCGCGGGTTAGTGTCAGCGTTCGGGTTAGGATGAGGGGACGGGTGAGTGTCAGGCTTCGGGGAAGGGTTAGGGTTAGGGTTAGGGCTAGGGTTAGGGTTAGGGGACGGGGACGGTTTAGGGTCCAGGTGAGGGTACGACAACGCTTTAGGGGGAGCGTACATGTGAGGGCGCGGGTTAGTGTCAGCGTACGGGTTAGGATTAGGGGACGGGTGAGGGTCAGGCTTCGGGGAAGGGTTAGGGTTAGTGTTTGGGCTAGGGTTAGGGTTAGGGGACGGGGACGGTTTAGGGTCCAGGTGAGGGTACGACAACGCTTTAGGGGGAGCGTACGTGTGAGGGCGCGGGTTAGTGTCAGCGTACGGGTTAGGATTAGGGGACGGGTGAGGGTCAGGCTTCGGGGAAAGGTTAGGGTTAGGGTTCGGGCTAGGGTTAGGGTTAGGGGACGGGGACGGTTTAGGGTCCAGGTGAGGGTACGGCAACGCTTTAGGGGGAGCGTACGTTTGAGGGCGCGGGTTAGTGTCAGCGTACGGGTTAGGATTAGGGGACGGGTGAGGGTCAGGCTTCGGGGAAGTGTTAGGGTTAGGGTTCGGGCTAGGGTTAGGGTTAGGGGACGGGGACGGTTTAGGATCCAGCTGAGGGTACGACAACGCTTTAGGGGGAGCGTACGTGTGAGGGCGCGGGTTAGTGTCAGCGTACGGGTTAGGATTAGGGGACGGGTGAGGGTCAGGCTTCGGGGAAGGGTTAGGGTTAGGGTTCGGGCTAGGGTTAGGGTTAGGGGACGGGGACGGTTTAGGGTCCAGGTGAGGGTACGACAACGCTTTAGGGGGAGCGTACGCGTGAGGGCGCGGTTTAGTGTCAGCGTACGGGTTAGGATTAGGGGACGGGTGAGGGTCAGGCTTCGGGGAAGGGTTAGGGTTAGGGTTCGGGCTAGGGTTAGGGTTAGGGGACGGGGACGGTTTAGGGTCCAGGTGAGGGTACGACAACGCTTTAGGGGGAGCGTACGTGTGAGGGCGCGGGTTAGTGTCAGCGTACGGGTTAGGATGAGGGGACGGGTGAGGGTCAGGCTTCGGGGAAGGGTTAGGGTTAGGGTTCGGGCTAGGGTTAGGGGTAGGGGACGGGGACGGTTTAGGGTCCAGGTGAGGGTACGACAACGCTTTAGGGGGAGCGTACGTGTGAGGGCGCGGGTTAGTGTCAGCGTACGGGTTAGGATTAGGGGACGGGTGAGGGTCAGGCTTCGGGGAAGGGTTAGGGTTAGGGTTCGGGCTAGGGTTAGGGTTAGGGGACGGGGACGGTTTAGGGTCCAGGTGAGGGTACGACAACGCTTTAGGGGGAGCGTACGTGTGAGGGCGCGGGTTAGTGTCAGCGTACGGGTTAGGTTTAGGGGACGGGTGAGGGTCAGGCTTCGGGGAAGGGTTAGGGTTAGGGTTCGGGCTAGGGTTAGGGTTAGGGGACGGGAACGGTTTAGGGTCCAGGTGAGGGTACGACAACGCTTTAGGGGGAGCGTACGTGTGAGGGCGCGGGTTAGTGTCAGCGTACGGGTTAGGATTAGGGGACGGGTGAGGGTCAGGCTTCGGGGAAGGGTTAGGGTTAGGGTTCGGGCTAGGGTTAGGGTTAGGGGACGGGGACGGTTTAGGGTCCAGGTGAGGGTACGACAACGCTTTAGGGGGAGCGTACGTGTGAGGGCGCGGGTTAGTGTCAGCGTACGGGTTAGGTTTTGGGGACGGGTGAGGGTCAGGCTTCGGGGAAGTGTTAGGGTTAGGGTTCGGGCTAGGGTTAGGGTTAGGGGACGGGGACGGTTTAGGGTCCAGGTGAGGGTACGACAACGCTTTAGGGGGAGCGTACGTGTGAGGGCGCGGGTTAGTGTCAGCGTTCGGGTTAGGATGAGGGGCCGGGTGAGTGTCAGGCTTCGGGGAAGGGTTAGGGTTAGGGTTCGGGCTAGGGTTAGGGTTAGGGGACGGGGACGGTTTAGGGTCCAGGTGAGGGTACGACAACGCTTTAGGGGGAGCGTACGTGTGAGGGCGCGGGTTAGTGTCAGCGTACGGGTTAGGATTAGGGGACGGGTGAGGGTCAGGCTTCGGGGAAGGGTTAGGGTTAGGGTTCGGGCTAGGGTTAGGGTTAGGGGACGGGGACGGTTTAGGGTCCAGGTGAGGGTACGACAACGCTTTAGGGGGAGCGTACGTGTGAGGGCGCGGGTTAGTGTCAGCGTACGGGTTAGGATTAGGGGACGGGTGAGGGTCAGGCTTCGGGGAAAGGTTAGGGTTAGGGTTCGGGCTAGGGTTAGGGTTAGGGGACGGGGACGGTTTAGGGTCCAGGTGAGGGTACGGCAACGCTTTAGGGGGAGCGTACGTGTGAGGGCGCGGGTTAGTGTCAGCGTACGGGTTAGGATTAGGGGACGGGTGAGGGTCAGGCTTCGGGGAAGGGTTAGGGTTAGGGTTCGGGCTAGGGTTAGGGTTAGGGGACGGGGACGGTTTAGGGTCCAGGTGAGGGTACGACAACGCTTTAGGGGGAGCGTATGTGTGAGGGCGCGGGTTAGTGTCAGCGTACGGGTTAGGATTAGGGGACGGGTGAGGGTCAGGCTTCGGGAAAGGGTTAGGGTTAGGGTTCGGGCTAGGGTTAGGGTTAGGGGACGGGGACGGTTTAGGGTCCAGGTGAGGGTACGACAACGCTTTAGGGGGAGCGTACGTGTGAGGGCGCGGGTTAGTGTCAGCGTACGGGTTAGGATTAGGGGACGGCTGAGGGTCAGGCTTCGGGGAAGGTTTAGGGTTAGGGTTTCGGCTAGGGTTAGGGTTAGGGGCCGGGGACGGTTTAGGGTCCAGGTGAGGGTACGGCAACGCTTTAGTGGGAGCGTACGTGTGAGGGCGCGGGTTAGTGTCAGCGTACGGGTTAGGATTAGGGGACGGGTGAGGGTCAGGCTTCGGGGAAGGGTTAGGTTTAGGGTTCGGGCTAGGGTTAGGGTTAGGGGACGGGGACGGTTTAGGGTCCAGGTGAGGGTACGGCAACGCTTTAGGGGGAGCGTACGTGTGAGGGCGCGGGTTAGTGTCAGCGTACGGGTTAGGATTAGGGGACGGGTGAGGGTCAGGCTTCGGGGAAGTGTTAGGGTTAGGGTTCGGGCTAGGGTTAGGGTTAGGGGACGGGGACGGTTTAGGGTCCAGGTGAGGGTACGACAACGCTTTAGGGGGAGCGTACGTGTGAGGGCGCGGGTTAGTGTCAGCGTACGGGTTGGGATGAGGGGACGGGTGAGGGTCAGTCTTCGGGGAAGGGTTAGGGTTAGGGTTCGGGCTAGGGTTAGTGTTAGGGGACGGGGACGGTTTAGGGTCCAGGTGAGGGTACGACAACGCTTTAGGGGGAGCGTACGTGTGAGGGCGCGGGTTAGTGTCAGCGTACGGGTTAGGATTAGGGGACGCGTGAGGGTCAGGCTTCGGGGAAGGGTTAGGTTTAGCGTTCGGGCTAGGGTTAGGGTTAGGGGACGGGGACGGTTTAGGGTCCAGGTGAGGGTACGGCAACGCTTTAGGGGGAGCGTACGTGTTAGGGCGCGGGTTAGT